>NW_017806090.1:1552068-1627235 GCF_001891065.2 Hippocampus comes
ATTGCACTTGTAGCATAACAGTTTTTAATCCAGCAGTGAGGAAAGATTAAATCACAACCGCTGAGTTGATTATTATTCAATTGAATATTTTAATTATTATTATATGAAATTTGCGCAACCCAAAAATGTTTTTTAGACTCGTCACGGATCACTGTGACAAAAAAGTGACATTCCGACCAGACAGAATTGGTGTCGATGCTAATGCCAATGCGAATATAGTCAAAACGTCACCGTGTTGTTATGCAGCTAGCATTTCATCTTTTAATTCTCTTAAAAAAAAAAAAAAAATCACTTCATTTATAAAATACATCATTGTTAAAAAAAAAAAAAAAGAATGAAATAATGTGCTAATTGCAAAATATATGTTCATGCAGATCAACTAGCATTCACGCTAATGCTACTGTGGATCAAATGAGAAGCTTTCAAAAAAATGTTTCTTAATATACCGTATGTATATATCACGCTAAATTGCACTGAACTGACTAACTTCTTGTTATGTTGTGGGTCAAATTTACCCATTTTAATGTCATAAATTAGGGAAGCCAACCCCAAATATTTTCTTGAATATGAAGCATATGTTCTATGCAGCCCTACGAGTCTTAAACATGGCATTCTGATTGACCTTGTATTGGTGGAATATGAGTTAGGTAACAAAATCCACCCGTTTTTGTTCATCTCAGGGGGGGCGGCCATTTTGGCACTTGTTGCCGACTGAAAAAGACATCACCGTGCCTCAGGGGCTCAGGTAATGACCAATCATGGCTCAGCTAGAGAAAGCCGGTGAGCCATGAGTGGTTGTTACCTGAGCAACTGCGACAGAAAGTGGCAAAATGGCCGCCCCTCTGAGATGGCTAAAAACATCTGGATTTTGCTGCCTCAGTCATATTCCACAAACTCAATAGGAATCCGAAAGGCGTTTTGGGACAAGTGAAAGCGCATCGAAGATTGTTGCCTTTCCCTTTAAAAGTTTTTTTTTTCGTTATGAGACTTTTCCCTGATTGGCTTCAAGCTATTCCACTGAATTTTCCGATCTAGCCTGTGTTTACAATGACTCTGCATTTTTTATTTTACTTGTGGCACGCCTCTTCAAAGTGTGTTTCTCTCAGGCTGCGTCCACATGAACACGAGACAAGTCTTTCTTGGCCTAAAACAATCGTTTCATTCGCGGTACATGGATGGCAATAATGTTAGCTAGCGCCACAAAGCAAGCTAATTGCTTAGACGTACGTATATTTTTAAGTTGAGGTTCAATGTGCAAAGCACAACTTATGTCTAAAAGAAACTCCTCAACTCACTTCAATCGGTGAGATTTTCAGTGAAGAAAAAAGGATTCGGACACCCCACTGCCCAATGCTTCCTTGAGACCAATTACGACTTTTGATTTAGCCAGGGTTTTGGCGCTACCTTGTGGCAACTTAGGCGTTTTACTGAAAGCATCCAAAAAAACAAACAAAATAAAAACGTTTTTAGTTCTATTTGTGGAAAAACGGCGGCATACATGTGGACACAGCCTCAACCTGCACAGCACGAGTAAGTCCAAACGATGTGTTGGATGAAGCTTTGTTTTATTTTTAGCAATAAAAAATAAAAAATAAAGAAGGAAAAAAAAAGGGTCTTGCCTCCCTTTGTTTCTACTGTGGTGCGTTTCGATTTGCGTGACGTGGGCACAGGGCTCGCAGCTGTCCTACAGCGGCCATGCTCCCCATAGGGCGCTCGTGTCACATGAGCACAAAGGACGAGCAGGACGAGCGCATGGCGTGTACTTGGATTGAAAGGAGGGGGGGGGGATGAAGGGGGGGGTCTTGTGGCAACTTAGGCGTTTTACTGAAAGCATACCAAAAAATAAAAAATAAAAACGTTTTTAGTTGTATTTGTGGAAAAACGGCGGCGTACATGTGGACACAGCCTCAACCTGCAGAGCACGAGTAAGTCCAAACGATGTGTTGGATGAAGCTTTGTTTTATTTTTAGCAATGAAAAAAAATAAATAAAGAAGGAAAAAAAAAGGGTCTTGCCTCCCTTTGTTTCTACTGTGGTGCGTTTCGATTTGCGTGACATGGGCACAGGGCTCGCAGCTGTCCTACAGCGGCCATGCTCCCCATAGGGCGCTCGTGTCACATGAGCACAAAGGACGAGCAGGACGAGCGCATGGCGTGTACTTGGATTGAAAGGAGGGGGGGGGGATGAAGGGGGGGGCACACTTTGTCAAGATCAAGGAGGTGAAGTCGGCCACACGCTCAGCTAGCAGGTAAGGACTCTTTGAATTGAAGCTGGATTTAATGATACAGCAATTAAATACTCCGCATAACCATAATGAAAACAACCTTAGGCTTTTTAGACAATGGCATATGAATATCTTTTGATAATGATAGTCTTTTGCGATACAATTTACATAAATTTGATGTAAAACAATATGATGTATTTGATGTAAAAAATTTGGACTTGGATGAAAAATGTTTTTTTTAATTTGCATCCATTGTTAATACTATTACATGTACTAACATTTTTCAGGATTGGATTTTAATTGAAATTATTTAATATAAATTGTCATTTTATTTCATACAAACTAATACAAACTATTAATCAATATATTTGTTCAGGAAATCAAAATAAATATAGATAATAAAAATTATTAAATATAAATTATGTCATTTTATTTACAAACTAATTTATTTATATACAAACTAATACAAACTATTAATCAATGTATTTGTTCAGGAAATCAAAATAAATATAGATAATAGACTTAATTTTGTGAGGATTTTTGGGTTGCATTTTTATCCTTAAGATGAACTGAAATTTTGAAATATATATATCTACAATACATAACATAATGTCAGTAAAATTGTTATTTTATTATATTATACAATATTCAGGGATGTTTGACACCACTTTTTTTTCATAACAATACCAGTACAGGTACTTACAAGTCCTGATCCCTTTTGGATTTTTTATTTTTATTTAAGACAATGAGAAAAAAAATTGTGAACATAAAGCATTTTTTGCCCAATGTATCAGTGGTTGTTACAGTATCGACAGCATCCACAAGTACCCAAACCTTAAAATCAGACCGGTGTCGTTGCTAGCCCAACCCTGATGATATTCAAGGCAATCTCATATAAAAATACGATTATTTAAATGTTTTTTTTAAACTACAAAAATAATAATTTCGAATATTTTCTGGCTTTTTTTTAATTTACATTTTTATAGAAACATAACGAAACATTATTTTTGGATTGTTTTTCAGATTAAAAAAAAAATATATATATATATTGATACGTGTTTTTTGTTGGATGGTAGAAATAAGGCCAAGTTAAACTTATGGGTAAATTGGGTTGGGGGAGCAAAGGCAGCAAAAAAAAAAACAAACAAACAAAAAAAAACCTCAAATAAATATAATATTTCAAATGATATGTGATATGATAGCAAATAGATCTTGCATCTCCCCAGGGCCAGGGTGATGTTGCATGGTCATTGTGTGCGCTCTAAAAGTGGACCGTCTCCTTTTAAACCGTGTGAATGTGTCACTATGCTGTTTATTAATCAGAAATATTTCTCTTTGTTTAAAAAAAAAGATTTATTTGTAAGAGCCTGCCTCAAGAACAACATGTCTGACACAGAAGAGGTCATGGATGAAGAGACTCAGTATGTGGCCACTGTTATATGATACAGCATATGATGTATTTCGAATGTCTTTGTAGTAAATAGAGCTAATTTGTATTTCATTTTTTTTCTATGTTTCGTGTGAAGGGAGGAAGAAGGTAAGAGCGTTCCCCTTCTTCTACAGTGTATGACTGTATCCATCTTTCTAAATATTCATTTAATTGGAACCCGATTTAACTGATCTTAAGTTTTTTTCTCGTTTTATTTATAAGAACTTTCATTTAAAAAAAGTATTCTAATACTTTTAAAATTTGTCTTTTAAATTTTTCATTTTTATTTACAGTATCACTATTCAGCACTAAAGGAATCTAGTTTTGGAACCTTTATTTTTTTTAAAAAAACAATTTACATTTTTTTTTCTTTTTACATATTTTTATTCTGCTATAATCCAATGATGGAATAATAAACTCTGCATGAGTCATAATGTCTGTTTTCTCTCTCTCTCTCTTTTTTTTAAGATGACTCAAAGCCAAAACCAAAGTAAGTTGTTTTCACTTGATTAACACGACATGTTTCTTGTTTTCTCTGCTAGTTATCAACCCTTTTTTTGCTCAATTGCAGATTCATGTCAAACATTACTGCCCCAAAGATCCCGGATGGCGAGAAAGTGGATTTTGATGTGAGTTTGATCCCATGAAATGCATGTTAAAAAAAAAAAAAAAAAAAAAAAAAAAAAAAGACGTACATTACTTGTGAGTGCAGGACATCCACAGGAAGCGTCAAGAGAAAGATCTGTCCGAGCTGCAGTCACTCATCGAGGCTCACTTCATCCAGAGGAAGAAGGAGGAAGAGGAGCTCGTCGCCCTCGTCAACAGAATTGTGAGTCGAGACCCTCAAATCTGCAGCAAATTTGAAGAAATTTCCCAACGTCACTCAAAATACACAAAATAAATTGAGTATTGACACAAAAAATGGAGGAAACCTGAAGTTGAGTTGCTCCATTTGCAGACTGGCTCTTGTGCTGACCCCCACGTCACTCACCACACCAGCCCCCACCTTTTAAAGCCATACACACTCAAACTGACAGACATGATGGTCAAACGAATACCTGCACCGCATGCACATCAGTTGGCCCCTGCATACGCGCAGTTTGCAATGCACTGGGGCAGTTCCAATTGTGCCCCACGAAGTCTCGAAGTCTGCCAAGCAGCAAGGGTCCGCACTGGGAAAATTCTGTGCTGCATGCATACACAAAGATTCGAATACATTTCATTCAAATCATTTTTGTGACGATCGTACTACTTTTGTCCAAGTGAAAGCTTCAAATTCGTTTCCTTAAAGGAAAAGCGTCGTGCCGAGAGAGCAAAAAAAAAAAAAGACGTACATTACTTGTGAGTGCAGGACATCCACAGGAAGCGTCAAGAGAAAGATCTGTCCGAGCTGCAGTCACTCATCGAGGCTCACTTCATCCAGAGGAAGAAGGAGGAAGAGGAGCTCGTCGCCCTCGTCAACAGAATTGTGAGTCGAGACCCTCAAATCTGCAGCAAATTTGAAGAAATTTCCCAACGTCACTCAAAATACACAAAATAAATTGAGTATTGACACAAAAAATGGAGGAAACCTGAAGTTGAGTTGCTCCATTTGCAGACTGGCTCTTGTGCTGACCCCCACGTCACTCACCACACCAGCCCCCACCTTTTAAAGCCATACACACTCAAACTGACAGACATGATGGTCAAACGAATACCTGCACCGCATGCACATCAGTTGGCCCCTGCATACGCGCAGTTTGCAATGCACTGGGGCAGTTCCAATTGTGCCCCACGAAGTCTCGAAGTCTGCCAAGCAGCAAGGGTCCGCACTGGGAAAATTCTGTGCTGCATGCATACACAAAGATTCGAATACATTTCATTCAAATCATTTTTGTGACGATCGTGCTACTTTTGTCCAAGTGAAAGCTTCAAATTCGTTTCCTTAAAGGAAAAGCGTCGTGCCGAGAGAGCGGAGCAGCAAAGGATCCGAGCCGAGATGGAGAAAGAGAGGCAGGCCAGGCTTGCCGTAAGTTCTCACAAGTTAAGAAAATATGCGATGACCTGATCAGTGACACGTGCGCGTTTGTGTGTGTGTGTGTGTGTGTTACATCCAGGAGGAGAAGGAGCGAAGAGAGCAGGAGGAGCAGCGCAAGAAGCATGACGAAGACGCCAAGAAGAAGAAGGTCCTCTCCAGCATGACTCAGCAGTACGGCGCCGGACAGAAGGTCACACAGCTTCTTACTTTGACATATCTGGTCACGCAAAGGCGGCTTCTTTACAAAACAAAATGATTAGGACCTCATGCAAAAATTTCAGCTTCTGTTGCTGAAAATGCCACCATCTAAAACATATTTTGCATCAGGTAGCGGATATTATTCTTTCACTGCTCTCTCCAATTTATTTAGTTTTTTGGGGTGATTTCATTAGAGCAATCGGATTAGTTTTATTTTAAATGTTGAGCAAATTGTTTTGGGAGTTTATCTTACAAATTGTACTTCACATGGGAAAATTAAAGACAAACTGATGATAAAAAAATATATTTCAAAAGTCAACTTCAAATACATTACTGAATTAGCAATTTTTTTTTTTTTTTTAGATTCCTCACCAACCCAAGTAGGTCAAAATATTAGGCACAGCTCTCCATATGCTGCCGTAGCGTAACTCTGTCATAAACTGCAACCCCCCCAAAAACAAAAAACAGAACAGAGTCAATAATCTGCGCTGCAGCTCTTGCATTCGAAGTCAATCGGGACAGGCTTTGTGCAGCATGGATTCAAGTGCATTTACTGAATCTTGCACTTGTAAATACTCAAATTATGCCCAAACAGAGTGAAAAGAAAGGCAAAAAGCAGACAGAGAGAGAGAAGAAGAAGAAGATTCTGGCTGAGCGCAGGAAGCCGCTCAACATCGACCACTTGAGTGACGACAAGCTCAAGTAGGACAAACGAGGGTCTCCGCAGCACGGCAAATTGATTCATATTGAGTATGGGATGAAATCTGCAATTGTGTGCGTGCATGCGTGTGTGCAGGGAGAAGGCTAACGAGCTGTGGCAGTGGCTGATGCAACTGGAGACGGAGAAGTACGACCTCAACGACAAGTTCAAAAGGCAGAAGTGTGACGTGAGTCTCTCCATACATTTCAGCATGACAGCAATTCTTGCTTAATTCTATGATAAAAACAGTAAAGAACGGGTTGGAGGAAATATATTTCCAACTCCATGTTTATTTGAACCTGCTGTATATATGATTTGGTTTGTTTTTATGTAATGCAAAAAATGTTCAGCACTGTTTTCCATTTCAACACATTTTCCTTTCCATGTTTTGTTCCTGAAAATCAGAGAAACTGTAAGAGTGAGGAATATATTCAATCAACTTAAAAATTCATTTTTCAAACATTCATTTAAAAAAAAAAGAGAATTTTAGTGAGGGATGTCCTGATTGCAGTTTTTGTACCGGAGTCATTATCAAGAAAAAAAAAAAAGATACTTTGGTATATGCCAATAAGCCTAGTGATGCATTGGTTCAAAACAAGTAAAACACTAGTGTATCAAATAATCGCCCCCCCCCAAAAAGTAATCCTTTCAACTGCATAAAATTAGGTTGTCAAAAAAAAAATACTATACTAATTTTATTTTTCAAGGGAAAACTAAATTAAGCATCCATCCATTATCCGAACTGCTTTATCCTCATGAGGGTCACGGGTGTGCTGGAGCCTATGCCAGCTGTCTTTCTTTTTTTGTATTATTATTATTATTGACTATTAAATGGATTCCTTGTTAATTGCGCTTTACGCTACTTGCAGATCAACCTCCTCCTTGTCCGAGTGCAGGATCACCAGAGGTAAAGTCATATGAAATCGTGGTGAGTTGAATTGTCTGATTTCACGCTGCTGTTTCTTCTTCTGTGGTTGTTTTTAGCACTAAGGGCCGTGGCAAGGGCAAAATGGGAGCCCGGCTGAGGTAAAGAGGGAACATCCTCATCCCCAACCTGGGACACACCAAAACAGGACATCGGTGTATCGCCAATCATATTTCATATCAATAAACAAGCATCTACTTCCATGAGAGTCACACAGGGTGTTTTGTTTGCGTGCCAGCAATGTTGTATGGTTAACCACCGGGCGGCCATACAGCAGTTCTTACTGTACTGTGCTGTGCGACTGATTTGGTGCTCTTTAGTGTTACCGCATGTGTGTGTGGGTCCTACATGACAAATCAATAAAACACACAGTGGAATTTGGTCGCTGTCAGTTTTTTGGGGCGCTTGTTGAAAATACCGCGGCCCGTGTTGGTTGGTGCTCTACTGTATTGTATGGTGAACCCATGCCAGAAGATGGCGGCAAAGCACCTAAAACGGAGATGATCACAAAGCATCAACACCATGCTTCTGACATGTACACAAACCATGAACCCATGTTACACAAGCTACTGTATTCAGTCGTTACATTACTCAACACAAACAGATCCTTTTTGTGTGAGGCTCATCAAGCGAGTACCCGGCTAAAAACAAGCAAGCATGAACTTACGTGACATCAGACAGGGGCAAACAAATACATGCATGAGAGCTTCACACAAACAATCTAAAATCATTTAACTCACCTTATTTACTAAAAAATATTACGGCATCTTAGCAAATTGTAACAGCAGTTAAGTCAACACTGGCTACTCGAAGCAGCATCGCTGGAGAAGCAACCCCGCCCCCCCAATAAAAAAACCCTCACACTGTAGTTTCAGTTTCACTTTTTGGGCAGGAAAAACAGCGATTTGATGAGTTTCAGTGAATAATGGATGACAACTTAAAATATACAAATGTAAGAAAAATTCAAAAAAAGATTTTCAAAAACATAAATTCAGGATTGCCAGACCTCAAATACACAGTTTCATTCAATTCAATTAGAGGTGGGGTAAGGGATGGAAGTTACGATGCGATACGTGACGACAACAACAACTGTTTTTGTTTGTCATGTCTGTCTTTAATTATATTCAACACAAAATAATGGATAATAACATCATCCCTATCGATACACTTTGGTTCATAAGAAAAATAGATTATTTCTAGTCACGGGGGGATGTTTGAGGGTTGAGTGATGGAAACGGGATAGTAGGACGTCTTCATCCAAACTGTACAGTCGTAACTATGATTTCTCCGGACACATAATCACCCTTGTATTGTGAGGAGTGCGGGTCTTACGTGGACCTTGTGTGCAAGGGCCGGTGGGCTGTGTGGACTGAGGAAGGGGAGGACCCGAACACATAATCACCCTTGTATTGTGAGGACTGCGGGTCTTACGTGGACCTTGTGTGCAGGGGCCGGTGGGCTGTGTGGACTGAGGAAGGGGAGGAGCCTGAAGGCGAGCGGCTTCTCTCACCATAAGTGCGGTTCTCTGATCTCCGCAATCACTTGGCTGGCTTTCTGCAGGGCCTGCATATAACACGGTCTGAGTCAGGGGCGTCAAACTCATTTTTAACGCGGGACACTTTGTCGTTCTGGCTTCCCACAGACGGCCATTATGTCGGTGAAACAAATACAGTCAGTTTCATTGCCTCATTGTATTGTTAAGTATACATATACAGTCACACCTCGGTTTTCGAGCATAATCCGTTCCAAAAGGCTGTTCGAAAACCGAATATTGTATTGTTAAGTATACATATACAGTCATACCTCGGTTTTCGACCATAATGCGTTCCAAAAGGCTGTTCGAAAACCGAAACCACGCTCTTTTAAAGAAAAAAAAAATCTTTATTGAACACGTCTGCTCACAATGGAACACTACACGAGGAAGCGTCACTTCCTCGCGAAAGGAAGGCGAGAGGAGTCAAGTTTGGTCGAGAACCGATTTTCGGTCGTAATCACGTAAGGAAGGTGAGAGGAGTCAAGTTTGGCCGAGAACCATTTTCGGTCGTAATCCGAGACATAAAAAACCCGAACTTTTTGGTCGAAAACCGATTTGGTCGAGAACATAGACGTTCGAAAACCGAGGTTTGACTGTATATGGATCGGTTCGAGTACCTTGAGCATGTCTGCCGCCTCATTGCGTCGCTGTGCCATGTCCTCCGATTCGGTCAGCAAGTCATCCAACAGTACCGATTTATACAACTGACCCACCAGCTCGCTCTGCAGGCAGTCTTTGACGTGGTTCACCAGGAAGTGCATCACCGCTTTAGGCACGCTGAGTAGGAGGAGGAGGAGGACGGAAGTAGTGAGACAGCGATGAAGACTGTCGCAAAGGATTCTGACTTTCCAAAGGAACCGAGATCATGCCATGGTCGCTCTTTCCGCACCTGTCCTGGATGTTTTTCCGCACGATAAGAAAATAGGACTTGATAAGCCTCTCTATGACCTCGCAGTCTCTCTGTTCCCGAGCAGACAACTTCCTGGACACTGGTACAGGCTGGGGGAAAAAAGAACAGTTACGATGAGTTAAAGGGGCACAGTTTATGAAAAATTGACTTTTTGCTGGTTTGTATTTAAAATATTTGGCTCTCTGAAATGACTGTTTGTTTCATACATCAATACCAGTTACAACACGTCAACAAAACTCCGTATTTCAGGAATCGAGATAATATCATGTAAATCATTCCCTTGCTCCCCTTTAAAGTCAGCCTTACCACATCGAGCAAATTAACAGCATGGCCCTTCTGCGGGCTCGCGGGGAGGGGATTCTGGGGCATTGCCCTGTCACCCCCAGCGCCCTCCTCCCCCCTTTTCAGCATCCCTCTCCAGTTCCCCGTCCCGCCGCTGTCCACCTGATCGCCAGAAGACGCGACCTGAGCCCCGCCCACTGCCGCCTGCTGGCCAGAAGAGAGATTAGCAAGGGAGACACTGTCACATGAGGTTGGAGGGAAAATAACTCTCTCGCTCTGATGAAATTAGGGACTTGAACTTTTTATTGTGGTCACTAAAATGGAGCCAACAGTTGTCAAGTGGCTAATGTAAAAATACGACGCTGTATATTATATTCATGTAAATGCGACTGTAGTTTCAGTGGTGTAAAACTGCACTGCATCATACTGACTCATAAGTTGGCACAGCTCTTGTCTTGGAGATTGTGATTTACAAATAAAACAGTACCTTGTCTCGTGGGACAGCAGATGGCAGGTCCCTCATTCTGTTGCGTCTTTGCTCCTGCGAAGAAAATTTAACAGCATGACTACAATTAAAAATCATTTGCAGTGAAGAACAGTCTGAAGAGAAGCACGGCAGAGGGTTTGGACCTCAATGTTGTGGTTCATGAGGCCACAGGCGTCAGCAAAGTCGGGATGTTTGGTGTTGATGTACGCCAGCTCAATCGCGACCAGGTTGTGAACCTCAAGACAAAAAGACATTTAATTATGAAGAGATGTTCATCATATCATGTCGCCATGAGGGCAGTTTTGCTACCATGTCATTGGTAATGGGTAGTCTCTTTCTCAAGAGGGAGGTGACCACTTATCCTCCAAGGACGTTTCCATTACATTGTGGTTCACACCTCAATGCCACCATTAAAAAAATACAAATAAATTGTTCCACAAATAATGATAATTATAAAGCAAATTGTAATGCACTAAACTCCGATTTTTTTTTTTTTAAATAAATGACGGGTCGGCAATCCTCCAAGGACGTTTCCATTACATTTTGGTTCACACCTCAACGCCACCATTAAAAAAAATATAAATAAATTGTTCCACAAATAATGATAATTATAAAGACATAAAATGTTAACTGTTTTGTTAAGCGCTTTGTTACAGCTGCCGCTGTTGTGAAAGCGCTATATAAATCAGCATGTATTGTATTGTATTGTATAAAATACTTGTGTACTTTCTCTCCAGCTTCTCAACTTTTTTTTTGAGGTGTGACATGTATTAAGAGTGGAAGCCACCGCTTGAGGATGCGTCAATTTCCCAAACTCATGTAGCTGAACAAGGTGACTAGATTAGAAACATTTCCCAGTAACAAAACAGACTTTTGTGTGTGCTGTTTTAATAATGTCAGACACAGTTTCAATAAAAATACTTTTCAGAAGACAATCCCTACCCAATTTCAATAACAATAAATATAGTTTAGATTATTTTAGTGATATCCTAATTTCTCAAGATGGTAAATGGGGGACTTTCATGAGTTTGTGCAAACTATAACTATTCAAATTATAAAACATGAAATATTTTCTATTAGAAACATTTCCCAGTAACAAAACTGACTTTTGTGTGTGCTGTTTTAACAATGTCAGACACAGTTTCAATAACAAAAATACTTTTCAGAAGACAATCCCTACCCAATTTCAATAACAATAAATATAGTTTAGATTATTTTAGTGATATCCTAATTTCTCAAGATGGTAAATGGGGGACTTTCATGAGTTTGTGCAAACTATAACTATTCAAATTATAAAACATGAAATATTTTCCTCTGCGTGTCGAGAATCTACTAAATACATAAATGTCCCTGATTTTAAGTTTTCCACAAGATTCTCCTGATACTGTAGTTGTAGCCTGTTGCCACCTGTGTGCTGTAGTTACTGCAGTACCCAATTTCAAGAACAATAAATATAGTTTAGATTATTTTAGTGAGATTCTAATTTCTCAAGATGGTAAATGGGGGACGTTCATGAATTTGTGCAAATTATAACTATTCAAATTATAAAACATGAAATATTTTCCTCTGCGTGTCGAGAATCTACTAAATACATAAATGTCCCTGATTTGAACTGAATTTAAGTTTTCCACAATATTCTACTGATACTGTAGTTACAGCCTGTTGCCACCTGTGTGCTGTAGTTACTGCAGTGTTGGATGATCCTCTGCATCTCCTCGTGAACCAGCTCCACGCAGCGCAGACTGGGCTCCTCCAGACGTTTCACTTGTCTCTTGACCAGTAACTCGAAGGAAACCTCAGGCACAAACAAGGCAGGCCGAGGTCCCTGGAAACAACAGGTTGTCACACCGTTCGGATGGTTGCGTCAGTTACAATTCCTGATCAGATGTTGCAGGGACCCACCGTTGCGTTACGGATCGCCGTCAGCACGTCGATCGTCGTCAGGCCGCCTAGGGGATCGACTGATTCCAACGTTCGACCGAAGGTCTCGTGGAATATGTAACAGATTCTCGCGCCGCCACAGCTGAGGAAGAGCAGAGGTGGAAGGGTCGGTCAAACTGATTTTCAGGGAGCCCAACAGGTGCGGATCTGGGGGGTGGCCATTGGGTGGCTATGGGCACCCGAAACTGAAACCTGTCCAGCAATTTGCAGGGCGTTGCCAGATACAGATTAAGCAGTGACAAGAGTGTGCGTGAAACCCAAAGTAATTTAAACCACCAGATCAGTGGATGACTGTAAGCAAGTTAACGATAAGCGAATGTCAATTTTCAGCACGTTTAATTTATGGATATCGGTTGGCTAGATTTAAAAAATAAAATAAAATAAAAATTGTGTTCAAATTCTTTGTTGTTGAAAGGTATATATCTACTGGTGCACTGATGCTAGTTTCATTAGCCCATCTAAGGGAGGTTGCATTTAGCTAGCGGCCAATGATTAGGCGGCTTGGTTAAATACACAACATGTAATTCTTAGGTTTATGTTTAGTTTTATGGCAATCTCCACTGGGAGTGCTGATAAACAACCTGAATCACACACAGAAATGTTCACTAGCTGCCCAACTGCTAGGTTGGCCAACGATATATGGGGTTGGTCCATTGTTGTGACATGTCCGCGAGTTTGCCATATTGAATGTGGCAGATCTGTCTAAGAACTGCTGCAAGTCAATGGAGCAAACGTGATACAGCACCTTTCTACAAAATGCTGAAAGTTAAGCTGCTTTATGTTCCTCTCCAAAATGACCTCTGGCGTCACCTTGCCCAGTGAATATTCCCTGACTCGGCAAGTGGCGGCAGCCTGACTCACAGTTCGGCCGTCTCGATGTACTTGGCCGTGCCCTCGATGGTGTGGCAGTACTCGGCGGCAAACTTGGTGATGAGCTGCAGCAGGGTGGCGCTCTGGTCTTCCACAGGCTCGCCGGAGCGGTTGAGCAGCGACTGGTACTGGGGCGCCCGTTGATCCTGGTTTTCAGCTCCGGGAGGCAGTCTCGGATGTGGTGCATGAGCAATCTACACCCAAGAAGATCAGATGAGTCGATCTCACGTGAAATTTACATTTTACTACATGACTACACTTAGCTGTTGCGCATTTTGTCACAATTTAGTATTCATGCAATTTCATATAACCTGAGGCTCAAGAACACGTTTGTGATTTTTACATATTCATATGTTAAATTATAATCCACATTTTTTTAATAACTTCTGTTTTTGGAAACACTTTGCAAATACTCCAAAACTGTAGCTTATAACCATTATGACAAATAATGATTAAATATGATTATTTTTTGTTTTCATGAAAACGTGCAGGTGTATCCACTGCTCTTTTAAAAATAGGAGCTTCATTTCTTACCTATTCAGTGTCCTGGCCAGATATTTAGTTCCACTTCTGTTTGCAAGGGAGGGGTACTTCTTTTGGAGAAAAGCGTACTCATCACGGATCGCATCTGCCACTGATTTCTTCTGATTGATATCCAGCTGACTCCTGGCAAAAATCAAAATTAAAAAAAGTCAAATGAAAACCCACAGTTGGCACACCACATGACTGATGTGTGCAACTGGACACAGGCGCCGTCACCTGTTGACAACTCCAATAATGCCAAGTTTGACAGGAATGACTCGGCCCGTCAGGATATCCAGGGCGTCCGTTCCGGCATCCATCAGATCCAACTTGGTGACCACGGCTAGTGTCCTTCTTCCTGGACGCAACACGGAGGACATAATTTAGGACATGCATTAGTTCCAAGCAAATGCAAAAAGCAAAAGCATTCACCATCAGGATCGACTTCACGGGCCACTTTGAGGGCGAATGTGATCACAATTATCTTTGGACATATCTCACTTTGGTGATGCCAGGAAGGTCCACAAGTGTGAGGTTGACAACATTGGGTGAGAAGACTTTGAGGTGAATGGGTTCATCACTGATACCCTGGGGACAAAAATAAATAAATAAAGTAAAACATGAAGTTTGCATTTACATTTCTTGTCTGATCCATTTCTTCACCTGCGAATGCACAAAGTGGAACTCAAGAAAAAAGAAGTTTTTTGTTGGTATTTTCTGCTTGTATATGGGTACCTACCCATTAACTCACAGGTGAGCACATCCCTCACATTCTTGTAAATATTTTATTACATCTATGATGGGACATCAATAAAGAAATGACACTTTGCTATAATGTAAAACTGTCATTGTACAGCTTGGCTAACTGTCAATTTACGCTGGCAACAAAAGTGACTGCAGTCCAAGTGAAAATTTCCAATTTTCTCTTTAAAAATGTCAAGATTTTGAGAGGTCACCATTATATTGCAGCAATGCTTTTTTTCAGATCCTCAGACGCTTCTTTCCCATGTGAGGTGCCAGACTGGACTTCCAGTGAGCAGTATGAGAACATAATAACACAACTGCTCGCCATTCACAACAAGCAGTCACATCACACTGGGGAAGTAAATATTTTATTACATCTTATGATGGGACAACAATGAAGAAATGACACTTTGCTGTAATGTAAAACTGTCATTGTACAGCTTGGTTAACTGTCAATTTACGCTGGTAACAAAAGTGACCGCAGTCCAAGTGAACATTTCCAATTTTCTCTTCAAAAATGTCAAGATTTTGAGTGGTCACCATTATATTGCAGCACTGCTTTTTTTTCAGATCCTCAGACGCTTCTTTGCCATGAGAGGTGCCAGATTGAACTTCCAGTGAACAGTATGAAAACATGATAACACAACTGCTTGCCATTCACAACAAGCAGTCACATCACACTGGGGAAGGACATTTACAAAATGAGGCAGACATTTTTACATCAGAGTGCACTCGCTTTTGTTGCCAGTGATTTCGATCTGAATCACCATGTGTGATTTGAAAGGGACAGTAAACATTACGACAAGCTATACACCAACTGTAAACTGTAGCAAAGTGTCATGTCTTCAGTTTAGCCCCATGAAAGAATAAATATATTTTCAAAAACATGAGGTGTGTACTTACTTATGCGAGATACTGTATATAATTTGAATTTACTACATACGTCATGGCCTTTACGTGTATCATGTAGAAAGCATATGGCTACACTTTGTTTTTTTTTTTATTATGCCCGTATGCGAGATACTGTATAGAATTTGAATTTACTACATACGTCATGGCGTTTACGTGTATCATGTAGATAGCATATGGCTACACTTTGTTTTTTTTTATTATGCCCATACCTTGTTAATGCCTGATATTCTTTCTGTTTCTGCTTCAATTTCTTGACGGATCTCTTCAAAATTAGTGTAGATCTAAAAACAAACCAAAACAAAAAGAGAAACAGAGAAAATGTCAACTATCTAAAAGGTGCTCAGGACTTGAGTGCATTTGTATGACATGATTCCTTTCAACTTTACCTTGTTTTTGGTGTGCAAGAATTTGCCCCATTCCTCACCGTCGATTCCTGCAGAGATTCAAATTATGGGCATCAGTCAATGATGTGACCAACACATGTTTAACTTCTCACAAGAGGAATTTTCTGGTGGCTACAATGGGATATAAAAACTTCACAGCGAAAAGCTGAGGGGGAAAAAAATAATAATAAGAGCAGGGAGAAAAAAATTGCTTTCATAGCTGATGACAGAAGCGCAGTAAAACCCTTCAAGCACAAAGAAGCAAGGCAATCAAAGTTGCACAACAAAACTAGGATGAAAACGAAGCCTGTTAGTCATCTCAGGTGAAGCTGGCGGTTCAGGACATTGCAGCTGTTTTTGGTGTTTGGGTATGTTCAGAGAATGATGGAAAAAAAAAATATATTTTTTTTTTCAATCAATCTGAACTGAGTGAAGCCGCGTGGGTGTGCGGTTGATCACAGGCTACTCCAAAGAAAGGGGCGGAAACGGGGAGGCAACCTTATACTGTATACAAACACGGTAGGGCAAATAACAATAAAAGGGAGACCTCTGTAAAAGCGCCCATTTTTCTTGAATTCTGTAGTTTAAGAGAGAGACAACAAATGGGTTAGCCCGGTGCTCGTCTACTTATGAATGAGGGGGGAATTACACAGGGGTCTTAATAAGAAACCTTATTTCACATTGTTTAAACGTTTCCCAGTAACTAGGAGTTATTAAAAAAAAATTATATATATAAAATCACTGATTTAAAGCTTAGTTGCGACAGTCTTGAGAATGTAATATGTCAAAAATAGATAACTGCTTGATGGCCTGGTTTAGCCCGTTTAAGTGAAATAAAGGGGAAGGTGCAACAGGAGGCAGGGATAAGATACAATAATAAATAAAAATGAATACGCCAATGGTACCGTTCTCCTCATTGGTTTTCCGGCGGTCTTCGGAATCGATGTGGACGAGCTGGAAGATTAGCGGCCGACGGGTCACAATGCCTGTGCCTCGCGGTAGCACATCCCTGCCGACTAGGCTCTCTAAAACAGAACTCTTGCCGCTGCTCTAGAAAGAAAAACAAATATATTACACTAAAATATGACAAAGTCGCAGGGTGTTTTTTTACAGTTGAAGTCAGGATAAATGCAACGTGATGTTACGTTCACCGAGTTAAGGTTATTTGTACGTGTACAACTTGTACTTCATAAAACTACAGTAGGTATAAGATACCTACTTACTCGTCTTTGAAGCTCAGTAGCAAGGATAAACAAGCAACAAAACAACGAACAAAAAACATCTCCTAGACTTGGTTTGTTGCACTCTAATAACACCCGTTGATGCTTGCCAAAACAGCTGAGACTGCCACATCCTATTAACGGGTCACAGAAAGTAAACACGTTTGGCAAAACCTATCACTACTTTAAACCAATTAGGCTCGACTGTGTCGGCTTTTTAGATGAAGAGAGGCGTTTAATGATAATGGGTCATGTTTTGTGCTATGGGAAGTGCAATTTTTGGAATACATGCTGATTGGTATTAACTAAATGTAATGTAGCTGCTGTATGAAAACTATCATTATATTGTATAATATAAGTTATTTATCTTCTACCTAAAGTAGACACACATGCGCTGGAGGATATTGCTGCGACATATTTTCCATTAGCCTGGAAAGAGGCTTAGCGTAAGCTCAGTAGGAAACAATATACTACACGTTACGACAATTATTTTAGGATTTATTACGATAAACAGAACAATAAGTAATTACATTAACAACAGCGATGTGTACTGTGACGATGTTTCAAGTGTTAAAGAAAACATATTTTTGCTTGTGTTATTTTAAGGTAAGTTAACACACACACATCGCAAACATAAATAGTGACAATGGATGAGAAATAAACGCCATGAACTCAAGACTGAAGTTTTAACAACTAGGTATCATGCTAACTAACTTGCTAGGCTCCAAAACAAAGTGCAGTTTCTCACCTGAGTCCCCACAACAACTATTTGCGGCAGCTGAATGATGTCAGCGCCCACTGTGTTAAAAACATCTTGCAGTTTGTTTATGACAGGTATGAGGGCCTCCATGAGCTCCAAAACCAATCCGGACCTGTCAAGAAATGGGACACTTCTCCGTTCTTCACAAAGTCATTCAATGTCCCGCGGGTGGCTAAGCTAGCGATTGACATCTCTTTCACACCGCGGCGCAAACTACTATGCGTTGTACCGTTGCATTGTGGGAGTTGGAGTTTACTAAATCACCGTGCCATGGGATTCACTTGGGATTTTTTTGATGATTGAACTACATTCATGCAAGTGACGTCATAAAACGTCGGCAGCATAACAAAATCTCCTACGCAACAGTAACCACGGGTGCAACCAAAATATTTGCACTCGTGATGGGATTTTTTTTTAACTGACAAATGGAAATATAAAATGCTTTTCTACTGTTTGTTAAGGGATTAAGAACGGTAAATACAGGTTAACATATTTTAGATTACACTACTCATGTTTGAAGGATATTGATTTGATTACAAAAGAATTCCTTTAATTTTAGTGGGGATTCTGCCCACAAAAACGTGTTTAAATCACAGCAACTCCATGAAGGGTTCATACTAATCGACCTGAGATGACCTAAGATATTTGGTGTTAACTTTTTATTTCTCAAAACACATTTTTAAAACGCAAAGGCAGCAATCCACACACTCATACAAAAAGTGCTTGCATTGGATCTTTTACGTCAAAAACAAAAATATTGCACATGACTGACAATGTCATATCACAAACTAGAAATGAAGTAACATGTTAGAACTGTTTCCATTTGTATTACTCTATTCTGTGGGTTACTACTACGATGAAAGCATGGTGATATTTTCAGTATTTACAAATAACTTTTATACAGCATGACAGTAGTACTTGACTGCTTAACCCCTTTTCTCACATACATTTGAAAACCAGTTGATACATTTCAAAAGAAAATCAAAGGCTCAAAAACAGAAAAGTCATGATGCTTTACACAATCACATTTTCATGGGGGGCCTTGGTGGCAAAATGGGTGCTTTATCAATTTTATTTAAGCTGTCCACTAAAACACTGTTTCGTACATATTTAATATTCTGAGAAACACGCCCTAATGTGAGAAAAAGTGGACAACAATGTAAAACCCACCCAGGTTGGTGTAAACTACACCAGGACCTAAGAGTTCTCACAGAGAATAAGAACAGGAACTGCACACAGGAAGGCTAAGGCAGAGTCAATCCCAGAACCTCAGATCAGCAATGAAGACGTGCAAGCCACCCCATTGCCCTCTAGCCAAATACAGGGGGGGGCAACTAAAAATATAAAGCTGGTGGCAAAATGGACATAATGGCGATCTAGTGGTTAGTTTGTCTGCCTCAGTATCAATCTCATGGCTGCTTATGGCAACATTTATAATCGGGACAGCAGCTTTCAATGTTACATTCAGGGTTCCAAAATTCACGGAATTTTCAAAACTATCCATGGGAATTAACCTCTACTTTGGACTTCGGGATTTTTGCTGAAACAATGGTGGAATATCCACATTCAGAAGATACAAACAAAATCCCAGCCCTTGTTTTCCAACATCTTGGCAAAAGCCTAGCAAACAGAAGCAGCGCGTGGAACCTCAGGCAGCTGAGAGGATTCAGAAATGATGTGGAATTAGCGGAATTTCTCAACAGGAAATTTCCCACCCCTTAGGAAATCTCGTCACATTTAAATGTATCTTTCTGATTCATCATTACAAGCCTACTGTATCCGAGTCAGGTGGCTATTGCTTCCTAAGTTGCAGTGCAATCTGTGTATGTGGTCACCATGTTCTCTCTGCGCTGCGTCACTGTTCTACAGTGCTGTTTGGAGGCGGTGCGGAAGATGCCTTCAGTCTCTGTGGGGTGCATGTGGAAGGCGAATATCTTTTCAAAGTCGTCGAAAAGGTCGCCAAAGAAGCCGGCTCCTTCAAAGTTTCTCTTGTGTCGCCCGTGGGATTTTTTCTGGGAATGTTCATCAAAGTGTTGCCTGTGCCGGGCGTGCCTGCTGTTGTGGTTGTACATGTTAAAGTCCTTTAAGATGTCGTCCAATTTGAAGCTGAATGGTTGGCGCGCGCTTCGCCTCTGTTGCGTGCCTGCTGTGAAATACGAGGCGCTGCCCCCAAACTGGTCGTACTCTCCTCTTCTGGTAACATCAGATAACATCTCATAAGCTGAAAAAAAAAAACGATCAAAGACAGAACACATATGATTACAGTACAGCAGTACCGTGACTTGCAAATTTGGTCTGTGCTGATGCCTGTTAACTCAAATCAACTTTCTACATTCGCATAACTAGAAATGCCATTAATATGTCCTGTCACATTCTAAAACCATCCATGTTATGTTTGGCCACGACATTCGTCAAAGGACAAGAATCTGTGTTTGGTGGTTGCGCCTTCTCGGCAGCACGCATGTACCAGCACTGATTTTGATTGGGAGGAATGTCGGCGCCATTTGACTGTCGGTGCTGGACAGCCCCGGGGCGCTTGTGTATTTTGCGCCTGTAATGGGCAGCGTTTTTCACAGCCCCGTTTTGTTCAGTGGAGATTTCCGCGCTTTTGGACAGTCTGCGTTGGTGCGGCTGGATGGAGCGCAGATGCGTATTTGGAACTGAGAGTCGCCGCTTGGAATTGAAATGTATTTTACATGGGACAGGAGAAGTGAACCAATCTCTTTTTTCGTCAGTGGATGCTACAGCTTCTTGTTGAATTTGAAACTTAGCTTGTAGCCGACGTGTGCACATTTTGAGCATGACCAGAACAACAAAGTGTATGAGGGGAAAAGTGGTTAGGATTGCACGACTGTCCGTGTTTTATGTTGTGTTGTGCTTATGTTAACTGTTTTGTTAAGCGCTTTGTTACAACTGCAGCTGTTGTGAAAGCGCTATATAAATCAGGATTATTGTACTGTACTGTATTATGTTCATTGAAGAATCTAAATTGCCCACAGGTGTTGTAAAGTGTTATCGGAAATGGATGGACGTTGCCAGAATAGCACGAACCAACTATACCTTCTGCAATTTCCCTGAATCTCACTTCAGCGTCGGGGCTGTTGTTCCTATCAGGGTGATACCTCATGGCGAGCCCGTGAAATGCTTTCTTTATCTGCCGCTCAGTGGCGTCTTTCGGCACTCCCAGTATATCGTGGTAGTCCTTCTTGGCAAGTAGCAGGTCTGCTATCACGAGGAGGCACACGGCCATCTTCATAGCAGACTCTGCATTGGCCATGACTCAGTTGTCCTGCACAATAAACATACAATGAGGAGAGGATATTTTACTCCAATTACTGTCACGCATAGCTGGTGGTTCTCAGGCACTCGACACAAAGGCAAACGTCTGCTCAAGCTCAAACGTTCCAAACACGTCATCTACTCACCTTGTATGATGTGCACGTGCTAGCCAATCAGCTGGGTTCTATTCAATATTTAACCAACGATAAACATGACGTTAAATGTACCGAACGGGAGGTCATTCATTTGACGATAAACGTGACGTTATTAGCTTCAAATGTGAGTGACAGGAGGTGGCGCCATCGTTGCATTTCTTCTTCGGTGACAAATCTCAAATATGGCAAATGGTCACGGATGCACGTGGCTCCCCCTTTTGGTAAAAGTTGGAAATACACTTAAAAAAACTTAGTTGTACAGTAGTAGATTGATCAGGTTTCTTTTTTGGCGGTGGGGGGCTGGAAGTCATTTATATTTCATTTCTAAATGACTGATTAGGCAATAAGTTCCCAATACCGCCATTTATCTCTGGTATTTAGTGGTAAGTTGTTAATGTAAAAATTTCCGTCCCTTTAAATTCATTCATTATCAGAGCTGCTTCTCCTCACGAAGGTCGCGGGCGTGCTGGAGCCAATCCCAGTTGTCTTCGAGCTGTCGGTGGGGTACACTCTGAATTGGTTACCAGCGAATTGCGAGGCACACGTTGACAAACAACCATTTACAGTACACTCACAGTCACACCTCGGGACAATTTATGCATGCATGTTTTTGGAATGTGGGAGGATACCGGAGTCTTGGTTCCATTTAACAAAAGTAATTTGCCCGACCGTTCTGAAAACATGCTTATTGTGCTTAAACTGTAAGTCATATTGTAAATACACTTGTTTTCCGGGTCGGAGAAAACCATCCAATCAGCGTTTGTAATTGTAGTGGGTCAAACGCCAACTAACCAATGGTACGCCTTTTGATTTCTCACGTGGTTGTTGTTTTTCTTTTCTGGTGACGTCATGTAAATGTGGAAATCAGGCGTCAGCTCGGAAACACATTGCCCGCATGTCGTCATTTCTTCGGTTGTAGATGGGTGGCGGCTGAAGAAGAGTAATTTAAAGGTTGCGGCTCACCTTGAAACGACGATATAAAAGCTGTGGTCTGTTTTGCGCCTGTGTATTTGGTTTGAATTGTGTGTTTGCTAGCCTGTTAGCTAGCGGCGATGTCATTTTCACCATAGCCAACTTTTCATGTCCTCGGAATGCATTTGTTTTGAGTTCTATCATTCGTTCATTTATCACAATTTCTGTGTATTTATAGTCTAGAATAAGGTACGTATTAATATTTAAGTACGGTGAGTGTTTCGTTGTCATTGTCATGTTTTTTATTTCCTCCCATTTTTGTGTTCATCATCAACAGGTTCATGGAAAGGAGGAGTGTAGCGTTAAAATTTCTTTGGATGGACTGAACTCTTGGCTTGTAAAAGGATGAGTCATACATGGTGTCTCAGTGCCTGTCTTAAACCAAACAGAACGTTTTACTTATGGAGCCCTTGCAAATCAGCATCCTCACAATTTCCCTTCTCAGGTACCTTGCACTGTTCCCTCCATGTCCAGCATCCTCCTTGCAGGAAGGTGATCCTCCTCAGCCAGAAGCACGTCCTTCACTCGCGGCTCCGGGCTCAGAAGGAACGCCTGTGCAGGGCTAACCAAGTTGTGAGACAGAAGCTCGGGCTCCACACCAGTGGTCTGCATTTGAACACTTCAGCATCACGTTGGTCCACGGGCCTCAGCCAGCACATGTCTCGGGTAAAGAACACATTGGACACAGTTTCCAAAGCTGTGACCCAAACCAACCTCCTCTCCAAGATTGCCCGGCTCAAAACAAACAAAGGTGGCAAAAATGTGGCATCGACTACTGAATCGAAAATTGTGGAAATCACTCCGGTTTCTCCAGCTGCTCCCAAGAATCAAGTGAGTCTGCCATGCAGTCCTTCGAGTCAGACATCTGTGGCTAAACTGGAGGGTGGTGCCACGGCTCCCTCACCTCCCCAACCTCGTAACACCTCGCAAGCGAGCGCCACTGCTGCCATTGTGGCCGCGCGGGAAGTAAGGGAGAAAAAACTGCAGCGTGTCAACGCCACCGTCAAGCCAGAGGAGCCTCAGCAGTCATCTGGTGAGAGTGGGACTCTGTCTTCCAAACAACCCACTGCACTTTTTCACCCCAGCACATTTTCAGTAAACCTGGATGAAACCTACAACTACCTCGCCCACCACATCAATTCCTACTTTGGGAGCATTACACAGAAAAAAGACGTGGACAACCATGCTGATGTAGCATCTAATCCCCCCTCTCAGGTTCTAAAAATGAGTGATTCCTTGTCCAATAAACCAGATCATATTCCTCCTACTGCACCCACTTCGTCCAAGAAAGGTCTCAGTCACTACCTGTCCTATTCCGCTCCCACCGTGCAAGCTTTTGTGGGTAGCTACATCGCCCCCTTGGTCCCCAAGTTCAGGACAGGGGAGACCAAAAGTGCCACGGATGAAGTCAAGAAGCTGCAGGATGAGCCGGTGAAGCAGGTGGAGAAAGCTGTCAGTACAGAGCATAAAGCGGCAGAGGAGAAGGCCAAGAAACTTCTGGTCCAAAGGGAAAAGGTTTGTTTGTAGGGCTACAATGAATGACCGTGGAAAGTGAAGCCGGGGATTTTTAAAATTTTGTTTTTACATATTCCAAACGGAAACTTCACATGGGGTTTATAGGAATTAAATGGGAAATGTAGGCAAGTTAATGTAAATGTAAATACTGCATAATATTTGGTCATAAGCAAACATCATGCGGGGTAGGTGTGCCTCATAATGTGATGCTTTTTTTTCGCCATTTCCCTTCTACTAGATCATCGCCAGGGTGAGCGTAGACAATCGAACCCGGGCACTGGTCCAGGCGCTCCACAGGGCCACCGACGTAAGGGTATACATCAGCAGGGTGGAGGACCTCAGCTACCACCTGCTGGAGTTTCCCGAAACATGTGGGGTTGCCGTCAAGGTGAGTGGGATGATGTTTTTGGAGCCATAACATGAGATACACATGCACAATTTATTTTAACTGACAACAGTGTCAATCAAAAGTGAGAATTATCTTTCATAGACACTGAAATTATGATCTGGATCTTGTATTGTTTGTGTGCTATTGGTTTGCCTGTACCTTAAAATGTGGGCGGCGCTTGGTATGAAGTTTCATTTTGAGGATTCGGCACAAGAAACTGGGTGTAAGGGCACGTTCGTGGTCGCTTGTAGTTTTAATTATTATTGTTTGAGTGGGGTAGGCAAAATGTCACCTCAGGTAGGCTGCCCTGCTTTTTTATATTACAGCCTCATCTGATGCCTCTTAACATTTTTCTAACCATGGGCCACTTGATTGGCACTTTAACCAATTTTGCCCGTCTGTCCTAAACTTACTTTTAGAAATCCTTGCCTCAAATGGGAGGGGGGGGCATAAAAATCTCGGTGGGCGGGCACCGAGAGACACAGCTTTCTGAACCGGCTGTATTGAGCATTAGCGAAATGGGTGTCCGTAGGTACTTTGTTATGTTCTCTGACTGAAATGAGTCAGCACATTGAATGTCTGTTTGTTTATCAGGAGAAGGTAATCCCCTGCCTGCTGCGTCTGCAACAGGCCAGTGACCCTGGATTGAGGGAAGCGGTCAGAGAAGCTCTTGCTCTGGTGGGCTACCATAAACCCGTGAAAGGCCGCGGCATACGCATCCTGTCCATAGATGGGGGAGGCTTAAGGTTTGAGTTTTGTAGTCTTCTATGTATGTGAAGTTTGATTTAGTTGCACTCATTTCATATATATTTCTTGAGATTATGTCAACTTGGGTTATTTCATGACGGCTAACCTATCATTCAGTGATGCACTCATTAAACATTGAAATTGAAATAATAGCATGTTGTTCATAATCGGCCAAACATATATAAAATACTATGTAACAAAAACATTCAATTCAAATGAAGCACATGAAGTGCACCAAAATTAATTGTGATGTATGGTGCCCTCAACCGCATGGAATATTGTATTTGTTTCCACAAATCCATACCGAGGCAAATGGCCCCGCCGCATGAGACTGAACTGCCGCACAGCGTGCGGGGCTCTGAAGCTAGTTTTCATGATTGGCTGACTGTTGACCACTAGTTGTGCTGTGATTGGGAGTTTCAACATTGCAGATGTAACGGGCAATTGAAAGTGCAAAATATGTTTCTTGGTATGACACCACCACCAAATCGTCCCAATCCTATACATACATGAAACATCTTATTGTGTTTTACAGTAATGCTGCAAAAATGTCTGATTTTATCTGTAATTCTGGCTAGAAGGTTAAGCATTTATTGATTCCAATATGCCGACAATTATTTGAGTCTATTAAAGCGGTTGCCACAATTGGCGAAATTATGAGTTTGGTCCGTGACTGTGGACTCCGGCTGTTGTTGTTATCGTCACAGTCGAGCATAGACAGTGTCATGCACCCTGTTTACGTGCCTTGTTTATCATTGACAATTTATTTTTATTTTTTTTCAGGGGACTTCTTGCCCTTCAGACTTTGCACAAGTTGGAGGCCTTGACCGGCAAACCGATTTACAAACTCTTTGATTATATTTGTGGTGTCAGCACAGGTGAGATGTGGATATGTACGATTGTAGCACGGATTATGCGGGCTGCCCCTACATACTTAGCTAGCCCAGTTTAGACCAAATTTTTCAGTTTTGAGTCCTCATCACACATATGACAGGCACATATGAAAATACCCACTTGGGGGTGCTGTGGACTACTTCATCCTCAGCTGTGTTATTTGGCAGCATCTTGAAGCACTCCATTTATTGTCCAGATTGGCCTTTAAGCACCAACACAAGCTTGCGCAAGCTCCAAATATCCATCTGGCTCACAGCTGCTCTCTTTTTGATCAAACACAATTTTTAATCACGTCCCCCTCTCTACACTTGTGGTACTGTTATGCTTCCCCAGATCATCAGAGGGGAAAAATAATTGTTCTGACCTCCTTTCTCATGGTTAGGTGCAATCCTGGGGTTCATGCTGGGTATTTTCCAACTCCCACCAAGCGAGTGTGATGACCTCTACCGCAAGTTGGGCTCGGACGTTTTCAAGCAGAACGTGATTGTCGGCACAGTGAAGATGGGCTGGAGTCACGCTTTCTATGACAGCGAAGCCTGGGAGAGCATGCTCAAGTTAGTGCGGCTGTGAATGTGGATGGCAGAAGGAGGCAGAGTCAGTTGAAAAGGCTCGTGGTCGTCCTGTTAGCCATTTTGATGAGACAGTGGAACATCTCAACTCAATTGCCTCTAAGGGTGGAACATTTTTCAAGAAAAATTTAGGTGACGCACTTTGACATCGAAGAATTTTAAAAAGGTTGCTTTGCACGAATGGTTGTTATCGCAACCGTTGAACCCTGGAACACATAATTTCCTCTGAGCAATTTGCATCTAGAGTGGAGCGGAGCTTGGAAGTTACTCTGTATTGATGTAATAGTCATCAAAATCTCAATTTGTAGTCCATAATTATGTTGCAAAGAATTAACTCCTCTTTCCCCTATGACAGGGAGAAAATGGGCTCGCACCTCCTAGTGGAGACTTCTAGAAACCCTGAATGTCCCAAAGTGAGTTCCTCGGAGTTTTATCCAAGAGGCCTGAATGTACCTACCTGGGACGAACAAAAAAGTGCAATTGTGCCATTTGAGCCATGCTGTGTACATCCAACCTCAAAGTGTCAACTTGCACGTCATTATATTGACCCCCCACCCCCCTCTTCCTCCCCATAGGTGGCAGCGGTGAGTGCCATCGTGAACCGAGGCACTCCTCTCAAGGCCTACGTGTTCAGGAATTACAACCTGCTGCCGGGCGTGCGCTCCCACTACCTGGGGGGCTGTCAACACCAGCTCTGGCAGGCCATCCGAGCCACATCGGCGGCCCCCGGGTATTTCCAGGAGTTCCCGTTAGGGAGTGATCTCCACCAGGTCAGTTAGAAAAAAAGCAGTCGCGTTATACTGCATTGAAAAATTCATAACATCCAGACTGATAGATGCAAACCTCTTTGCCATACGTGCAAGAGGGAAGAACTTAATTTCCTACCTGTCGTTTGTTTTTCCTTTTTCCGGGGGAGTGACGCACAGATGCACTTAAATCCATCTCCCATGAACAGCTATGCATCAGCCATAACATAAACACTACCATTTGACTGATCAATACCCAACGCCACTCTACGCCTTTACCGGCTGATTAAGCGCTTAGTCAGAAAACTTAAAACTGCTTGAGTAAGACATGTTAGTAAAATGCATTAACGCTGTAGGGAGAAAAAAAAAGCCCTAAGATTCATTCAAATTTATTGTTTTCCTTTTTTTGAGAGGTGGGGATTTCGTCACATATGTCAACATCTCCTTGGGTTGACTTTCACCGCACAGATGTTCGGTACACACAATGAAGTGTGCGAGTGGATCAAAGGCAATATCCCAGTCGCGGCACCCTGGCTTCGCCTTTAATTGGAAAGCCATGTGGGTTGTGGCGGTGCATGCGGGGAAAGAAAATGAAAGAGACTGGTTGATAACAACACACCGACGTTGAGGTAAACTTCCCCCCCGCCTCTGCCGTGTCGCGGGTCGCATAAATTTGCCGAGCGAGCTTCCCGCATCACACACGAGCGTTTGACTGCTTCACCTGCCTCGTTGGGACAATAAAGGCAAATTGCCGAATTATGGGAGGCTCTCTTCACACGCGCGGGAACGAGAGCTCGAATTGCAAGACACCTTCGGCAGATATTTTTCAACACATTGGGCCTATCTTTTTGCATTTCTCGACTTTGCAAGAGGAATTAGGACGTAAATGCCATTTAGCCCAGTCGGTCCACTTTTCAACCCAGTAATTGTTTTACAGTATTTCTAGTTTTCGTGTTGGTCTTGTATTGATCCCCGATGGGAACTCGTATTTACATAGTCATACTTCAGACGGGGCGGCCCAGTGGTCCAGTGGTTAGCGCGTCGACCTCACAGTGCAGAGGTACCGGGTTCAATTCCAGCTCCGGCCTACCTGTGTGGAATTTGCATGTTTTTCCTAGGAATAGGAAGAAGAAAAATACAAATCTTAAGAGGCCCACCAATGAATTTTTTTTTTCAATGAGTCACTGGTTGATTTATTCACAAGCTTGTCTGTAACTATAAGATTCTCTCCTTACAACTTGAAGGCGGGGTTTCCCCAGGTTTTGCGTCTGTAGCACAAATTCTCCTTTCCGGCCTATCTACCAGAGGCAAGAGCACTGTGGCGGCTCAACAGCTTTCACTTTTTTGCAGTCTGTGAACAATGACGAACATGACCCGGAAAGACAATGTCGATGGTGGAAAGCACTCCGACTTGATATTACCCTCACATCATGTCCACCGAGCTCGGCTTGTGTTGTGAGAATGACACTCGCATGCCAAAAGCAATTTTATAGGGAGAGCTGGTGAGTGGGAAAACATCGCGTCAAATTCAAGCATCTCCAAATTTCATGATCTCGAGGTGGAAAACCTCACTTCAGGGTCAAGGATCTGCAAGTTGAAGGATCTTCCAAAATGAACATGCACACAATGACCAGGTTCGTAGCGGAAAGAGCATCCTGTCGCTTTGTTATTGCCGAAAGTCAAAAGGCTTCTGAGGACTCATATTTGGAGCTCAATAAGGCTTGACTGCTTTGAACCATACCAAGGCAAACCGAAGTGATCTAACTGCACTACTTGGTGAAGTCATGGCTTAAGAAATTAATCAAGTCGGAAATGCCTACACGGCCAACCCTATTAGTCACCTAATTGATCTTCTTGTAATCTGACAAACCCCGGAGGACACCAAGTGAAGTTTTTGCTCACATCTGAGTCACACTGGCAGGAATGAGCGCAGCTCGCGCCACTGAAATGGGAGCACGACATGCCATCTCTCTGATGTCAGGATTCCCAACTGACAAGAGAGTCATCTCACTGTTTTCCACCCGCGCCCACAGAGCTGTCCACTTAATTCAGGAGCCAAAACAATTCCCCTCTTGTTTGGTCAAAAGGGGCTTGCCGTAGCCATGTGCTGAAAGACTGCTGGTATTTTTTCGAGCGCTGCCCCTAGAAATTGGTGATGTGATCTTCAGGTCATATTTGGAATTCCAGTTGTTCAGAAATTTTTAGATAAAAAAAAAAAAAGAATTTAGAGCCAACCTTTTTGGTGAAGAGAAGCTTTGTTTGTTGCTATCTCTGCCTCACACTTGCTACACGAGTGGTTCCACATTAAAAGCTTTCAAAGTTATCCCGGCACTAAATGACATAAGCTTAACATGAGTTGAGACGTTTCACAAAGGACGCGAGGGCCCGTATGCAATGACGAGGAGGGCCTTGTTGCCATGGCGTCTCCTCAGGCGACGTGGGGGTGGAATGGCCGTGCGGTTTTTCGTGCCGACCCCTGCCAGCGTTATTCACGGGGAGGAACGGGATTGTCGGCCCACCCTTGCCGTTCACGAGCGCTCCCGAGAGAGCCGACTGGGCGCCGTGCTCCGCGGGAAGTCTGGGAGATGTCGTGAATCACATCGGCGCTTCCCTTAACCAATGCCATATAGATCGTGAGTCCCTGGCACTAAAACCAAGGCGTAAAAAAACGAAACAAAACCCTTTGATGGAGCGGCAAGCGCTCAACCCTGCTGTGAGCATAGCCATAGATGATGTGATGGGGGGTTTTTACTCTCGCTGGTTTTCTTGTCACGTGAGTCTCCAACTGACTGTTTCAGTGTTGCAGGTCGGGGCTATGTATCGCTTATGCGCCTTGTTCATCACAGTACTACATCGCTCTAGCCCCAGGAAACACTTCCCTTAATAAACTCTCGAGTCACACCTCGCGTTCCTTCATATTAATATGCAAGTCTGTCTTCGGCCTCGTCTCCGCGCTCGCGGCGGGGAAATTAGAGCGAAATTGCCCAGGAGATGACCGGAGCAGACGGTGGAAATCAAAATGATGTTTAGTGGTGTGGAGTCGACTAATATGTACATAACACCTCAAGGGAATCGAGTTTGAGCAAATCTAATCCCAGTGGGATGTGTGGACTTGTAGTATGTCGCGGTTCAATTTCGGCGGCTGTATAGTTGCGTGATTGATTGCGACAATACTGGCTGCACATGTGTGGTCGTGTATTTGTGCGGGGAAAAGACAACGGCAGACAGTAAATCTCAAATGCTTTCCTCGCCTGAGGCGTCGCTTCCCCTCAATACAGATGAGTCCCGCTTCTTTTGTCATCTAGGGGGGCACTGAACCTCATTCTGACCTTTCGAGCCCCGTGAGATCCAAAAGGGAAGGAGGAGAACTGTTCGGCGTAATTGTATAATTTGCCATGAAGACCCCTGACCTGGGCTGACTGCCACTCTTGAGTGGCACTTCCAACACTGACAGCATTGTCACGCTCATCCTTCCCGCTAACAGGGGCGGCCTTTATGCCATTTGGATGCTGGCTCGGCAGTTTATGTAACTCAATGAAGCGATGAATTGGGAAAATGCACCGTTTGGCAGAGATCGAACTGATTTGAGTAACGAAAGTGATTCCGGCGCAATTTCCTTCTATTATGAAGTGAATGACCATCTCGACGGGCTTAATCACATATTCAGGACGTGTCAATGCATCCTTGGCGTGTGTGGCAGAGTCGGCTTGGCAGAGCCTGCTTTTAAATCATTGCCCCGGTTCAGCTTTGACAACATGGCCAAGGGCAATTTGTAATGACTGCAGCTGTGATTTGAATACCACACCAGATGTATGTCAAAGGCTCAGCTCATTTGTCGTCTACTTTTTTTTTTACTGATCCCCGAGCGGGGGGAAAATTTGAGAGTCAAAATATCGGACTGAGTGTCGGACTGATTTGGATTGAAGCAGGAGCTCACATTCTCTTTCCGCTCGAGTCTCTCACCAGCCGCTGATGCCCGCGGGTCAGTTCATAAAGCAGAGGAGACACCGGAGCGCAAAGTCGTAAGGAAGAGAATAAAGTTTTCTCTTGCGGCTAATGGCGTCTGACGTACACTCGTCCGTGAAATGACTTTTACTGATCTCGGCGATAGTGCCTCTTTTCTGTCGAGATCAGCAACCCTCCCCCTGCAGGGCCACTTCAAGTGGCACAGGGGAGATAAGCTCGCAAACGCTAATGGAAGATGAGTCATTTCAAACAGCGGTGCCAATTTCCCTTTTGTTTATTTCATGCCAGCCGATGTTCTCCTGCAAGTCCCATTTCATGATGCGCTGTTGGAGCAATTACTTTGAGGACCTTAATTGTCAATCAGTCAAAGTGAACCACATTCCCCTTAGGTGAAGATGGCCTAATTAGTTGAAAATTTGCTTTCTGATGATCTGGTTTATGAGCCAGCAGTCGGCCCCCGAAGGGCGACGGCGAGCATGGCGGAGTGCTAATCCTCCGGAGGATCAACGGTCGACATTGGCAGGAAATCATTAAGCTGCTTGCCATTTAGCAGTTCAGAACTCCCTCTTTAAAGATCTGTCGCTGACAGGTGCGCACTCTCCAAGGACATCCATCTGGTGGCACAAGGCGTGCTGCGCCCAAAGCGATTGACACGAGGTACGAGTGGTATTAAATTACAATGGTACCACTACTTATGACATTAATAGGTTCTGGAAGAAATTTCTTAACTAGAAAATTTTGTAAGTACAGACGCGTTTTCCATGTAAATGCCCTAATCTGTTCCAACGGCCCCCCCCTCCCCCCAAAATTCAGACAGTAATGTTTTCTAAAGCATAAAAATGCATCAAAATATGTAACAAATACATGTTACAATTAGATTATTGCACAATAAATGAGAGTTGTGCATAATGAAAAAAAACCCAGAATAAAAATGATGGTCATTTAAATTTGAACTGCGTCCTCATTGTTTTTTTCCCTCTTTAGTTCATGTTCTCGCTCAAAAGTGGTTTTTGCATGGCGTTTTGTAAAGAACTGATCCAAGGACGTTTGCTTTTGTCGGCTTTTAACAATCCTTTGAAAATGTCCAAAGCAAACATCAGCATCGTGGATGCTGCACAGATACATATCTATCTATTTATCTACACACACACAGGCACATACGGTAGAGGTCCCTCTTAGCCAATGGGATGCCAGGAAGATGCTAGGTAATAGCCAATGGCAGAGCAGCTAGAAGTATGTTGCGTTAAGGAAACCCAAAGCTGCGAGTAGCAGCCCATACTGTATTTTTACCTTTTGTATCTTGAAGAGGCAATATTTTCCCGTTGAGGCGTTTCGTAACTTGAAAATTTCGTATGAAGAGACATTCGTAATTAGAGGTACCACTGTATGATCAACTCAAAGAACCTTTTCCTTATACTGTGCTTCATATTTGACGGACTGCTTGGATTTTGCTGTTTTGACTACAAAGCCCATTTGTGGTTTTGTCGAAACGGGCCGAGGGTTTGAACTTGAACGGGACCACCGTTAAAGTGAGAGTGTGCGTGGCACGATGTGCATATCTCACCTGTCATAGTTGCAGCATCTGCCAACCTGTCCTTGTTGTCGCTTCAGCCTGCTACCTCCTCATCGGAGGTGTGTTGTTTACTTCTGACAGCTGAAGGAGAAAGCTGGTTGACTCTCCAAAGCAAGTGATGCCTCACAAAAAGTTAGGAGCGCCATACACTGAAAAATAACCATCAGCCCACAAGAGGAAGTATGGAACTTTTCAGAACTTTCTTAATTAAAGGCCCTCGACTCACTTCGCCGAGCAGGTGCCCTGAAATGGAGCCACGTAGCAGCATTCAACTTTCAATCTGCCTCTCATGAGCTCATTATCCTTGGCCAATGTGTGGGTGAAACCAAGCCACCGGCACTGCGTTCACAACGTAGACACGGTGGGGCGAGTGATCAGAATAGCTGCAGAGTTATTGTCTCTTGCTGGATTCTTACCGTGTCTGAGTCCCATTAAGTCTTCAGTTGGAGCAAGTCCAACACATTTTCTCTCTTGTTTGGGATTTCATGTCTTCTTGTGCCAGCATCCAAAATGGCGCGGAAAGAGCCACTTTGGTCAAACTGCATCCTTGCAGGCCTCCGCTGAAATGTGAATCGATGTGACATTTACTCTGACAGACAAAAACTACTCACATTACTCTCGTATTGCGCGGTAATAACACGAGCATGAATTTGCAATTAAACACCACAGTCTCATCAACAAGCTCTCATCCACCCCCTCCGATATCCCTCCAAAGACACTCGGAGGGGCCCTACGGCTCCCACCCCCAGCTTGGCCTCTTTAATGAGGACTGGCCCCTGCGTGTTTGATCCTGCTGCCAACCCAGCAGCCCAGCAGCCTCATGCCTATTCATCAATCCCTGTCGTCTCTCCAGTTACACCCCCCATAGCCTTAGGTAGACCGTCGATTCAAAGCAAAAGCACTCCTGGGCGCTTGTTCGATTTCAAAATAGAGCTGACGGGAAGTGTGAGCACAGAGGAGAAAAGAAAAGGGGAAAAAAAAGAACTTTAATTGCGTTGTGTGCTCTGTCATCTTGCAAACAGGACCGGAGCTGCATTGATTATTTTTTTTTGCTTGCTTGGATGGTCCTCAAAAAAAAAAAAAAAACAATCCACAAAATCACCGTGCATTTGTTTTATTTTGTTTATGTATTTTTTTTTTGTATGTGTGTGCGCAGGACGGAGGTTTGCTCATCAACAACCCCACCGCGCTGGCCATCCATGAATCCAAGTGTCTGTGGCCCAACACGCCCTTGGAGTGTGTGGTTTCGGTGGGCACGGGTCGCTTTGAAACGGCGGGCAAGAGCAACAGCGGCACATACACAAGCCTTAAAACCAAAATCAACAATGTCATCAGCAGCGCCACAGACACCGAGGGTGAGTGACGGTTCGGGGGAGGTTGACTCGCGAGTCTTTGGATGGTGACATTTGTCGAAATTGAAATACGGTCAATATCCTCGACGTTTCTTCTATTACAGTGAATCCTATATTTCAGAGCCGCCCTTCTAGGTGAACATTTGCGATATAGAGATCAGTTTTACCCTTCCCTTACATTTTGAACACATTTAAAACACATTTTCAACAAATTTGAAATGGGTTTGAACACAGAAAAAAAAGCAAGCTTCTAATGTTGAGAAATTACTGCATGCATTGCATTTATGAGCGTGTGAGTGTAAGCCGTGGCTGACAGCTGCTCCTGCGTGAGTTCTCATTGTGTTTGTGTTTTACTGTTCTCCCGGCATTCAATTAAATGCCTGAAAAGTGTATTCGCGGCTATAGCTCTCCTTTCAAAATTCAGAGGCATTGCAGTAATTACTGTGGTTCATATTGAGATATGAGTAAGCTGACTTTTATGTGATATGAGCCATTTTTTTTTCTTTGACTTCTGAAAAAAAAAAGAGGTGCAAACACTGCGTCGGCAATGAGAATTACACTTTGTGTATTTAAAAACAAAGCACATAAAATTTGCCATCCGCTAGCTTCATGCTAACACACAATGCGAACCAACGTAGACGGCCCAACGAATAGCCTCGATCGTCCAGCAATGAGATGCATCACCACATTTAGAGGCCTCGATGATTCTTTACCAAGGACACTGGGTAATAAGTTAACTTCCCTGTATCTTTTGGGGACTCACTCCGAGAGATCCGTCTTCACCGTAATGAGGAGAGAACCCTCCTGCCAGGCACTCTGGAAGGCAGCGCATCAGATTGCAGCGTGAGGGCATGTGTGTAGTTGAGCTAGAAATAAAAATGGAGTTAGTATCTAAGTAGAAAGCTATAGCTGACGTGTGGGAAGACTGGATTTAAGCCAAGAATTTAGATTTATCTTCTTTTTTTTTTATATGTATGATGTATGAAGAAGGGCGGCCCGGTAGTCCAGTGGTTAGCACGTCGACTTCACAGTGCAGAGGTACCGGGTTCGAATCCAGCTCCGGCCTCCCTGTGTGGAGTTTGCATGTTCTCCCCGGGCCTGCGTGGGTTTTCTCCGGGTACTCCGGTTTCCTCCCACATTCCAAAAACATGCATGGTAGGCTGATTGACTGCTCTAAATTGTCCCTAGGTGTGAATGTGAGCGTGGATGGTTGTTCGTCTCTGTGTGCCCTGCGATTGGCTGGCAACCGATTCAGGGTGTCCCCCGCCTACTGCCCGAAGACGGCTGGGATAGGCTCCAGCACCCCCCGCGACCCTAGTGAGGATCAAGCGGTTCGGAAAATGAATGAATGTATGAAGAAAGTTCATGCGGGATGCTGCAACAATTCAAACATGCAGCTTCACCTCGACACAACCACCCGTTGCAGTTTTCCCAGCGAGGCAAAAAAAAAAAAAAAACAACAACAAAGAGGCAGAGGGGCCATCAACACCGTCCCGACATTCCTAAATCCTCCGCGAAAAAATTTTACTGCAGTTTACTGAGTCGCAGTAGTTGTGAAAGTCTTCTTTCTTTGTGTGCATCATGACTGAAGTTTCTCCACAGGTTTGAAAGAAGCCTCACTAATGTTCTGTGTCGATAAGTCAAACCAGCCGTGAGTTTTTATCCTTTTGTACCCTTGCAGCTCAGCGAGGTATTGCAGTGTTGTGACTAATGACGCAGATTTGGACCGCTCCAATTTCTCCTCTGATTTTGCCTTCAAATCAATATGCCTGAAACCTGCAGCACATCTCAAGAAGCACAAAGCGCAGGAATAACGCAGCGTGTACATGACGTAAAAAAAAAGCCAAGTCGGCTCATCCCGTCCTTCCACGCGTGGGCAAAGCGTCTCTATTCGTCTGCATTTTTTGGCACATTTGGGTCAGAATCAATCCCAATTTTGAAAAAAATGAAAATAAAAAATAAGGCTGTCACAGCCAGCCGTAAAGCAGAACCAATCCTTTGAGCCACGATAAACTGAAGGAACGACAGCGATGTGCGGTTTAGAGACAGCCTGTCAGGTCTGGCGAAACGTCGTACGATTGTGTTTATTTCATGAAATCGACAATTGGGCATGGTTTAGTTTGTTGTCACGTTTGAATGCCAACATTGTGAACACCATACCCCGCGTCCTACTTCGGGACCCCCTTGCTTCGACGTCCCGCTCTTCTTTATCGCGTCTGGACACCAACTCTTCTGCTGTGTCGAAATTTGGCTCCAGCCCCACTGTTGTCTGCGCGTGACCTCGATGTTACTACTCAATACTTGTTGCTTGTATATTTGGGATTAAGCTCTCTCCCCAGCTTGGCTTTATTGTGAAAACAGCGGATTAGTATTTGTTTATTTCGGCCCTCTTGCTTGTAGCAGTGTTCACAAGCCTGCCGCTTGGCGTTTGTGTATCAGCAGCGCTGCATCGGTCGCTGTGGCCTGATCGACAAATCGGTTCAAAATAATTTGTTACTGTGAGTGGAAACAAATGAACAGTAAAAAATACTTTTTTTTTTTTTTTTTCATAAAACTGCCTTGCTTTCAAAAGCCGTTCATTTAAACAGAACGACTGAACGTTTGAACCACGGTGGGGAAAATATGGTTTATATTTTCTACCCTGCTGTTTGTTTGTGTGAAAATGTCATGTCGTTGCTTTCTTCAACGTTGAGTCTGGCAGCTGAAAGTAGCCCTCACGGACAATTTGACATGTCGTTACCTTGAGCGTTTATTCTGCAACATTGGAGAGCTGCCGCGGCGTTAACAGCGTACGCATTTGCTCCGCGGCGTCTTCGTCATGCATACAAAAGTGAGTACACCCCTCGCATTTTTATAAATATTTCATTCGTTCCTATCATGGGGCAAACAGCGTTAAAACGACACTTTGTTCCAATTGAAAGTGTGAATGAATGACTTAATTAATGAATGTGACTTTATTTTTGTCAGCATCATAAATCATACAATCAAGAGCATATACACATAAAGAAAAGCAAAAAGGGTTCCGACGGTTTGTTTTCGTCCTCTACAAGCCAGAAAAACAGTACCTGATCAATGTCGAACACACTTGGTGAAACTAGCAAAAACACAAACTATGGTCCCTCTTAGCCAATGGGATGCCAGGAAGATGCCAGGTAACAGCCAATGGCAGAGCAGCTATACGTATGTTGCGTTGAGGAAACTCGGAGCTACGATTATCCAGCCATACTGTATTTTTTTACCTTTCGTATCTTGAAATTTCTTTCGTAACAACAGCCAATATTTTCCTGTTGAGGCGTTTTGTCACTTGAAAATTTCGTATGAAGAGATGTCCGTAAGTAGAGATACCACTGTATTGGAGTGATATACTCTACATGATTACATATTATAATTGTGATTTTTTTGTTTGTTTGTTGTTTGTTTTCGGGCTCGCCAGAGGTCCACGCCATGCTGGACAGCTTCCTGCCCGCTGACGCGTATTTCCGCTTCAACCCGTACGTGAGCGAGGACATCGCCATTGACGACAACCGGCAGGAGAAGATGGCCCTGCTTCAGGCCGAGGGCTTCCGCTACCTGGAGAGGAATGAGGAGAAGCTGAGGAAGGCGGCTGCCATCCTCACCAGAGAGAAGGGCTCCATGCGGAGGTTGGCAGACTGGGTCAGGACCAGGGCGGACATGTATAACTTTATTTCCTTGAATTCCATTAGGTTTTAGCCACAGCAACAACAACAACAAAACACCTTTTACCTCACACATGGAGACTTCCTTTCCTTCTACGACGCTTGGAACTGGAGCCTCAGGTTTTGTTTATGACGTCACCCTAAGCGCACCCCACATTTCATAGTGTAGCATCCCTGCATGAGTATCGCGTCCACTGGTTTATTTGTGTTCTCCTTGGTGCTGCTAAGCTGCATGGCACTAATTCAAACAAATGGGAACTTAACTTTTTTTTTTTTTTAAGCTAGCTTTCTAGATTGTTTTAACTTCGGTGAACACTGTTTTCGTAACTATCGTCTGCCTCATTAAAACAGTTCATTTTAACAATCTGTTTTAAATGGATACACAAATACCGAAATCTGAAATCGTTTGTTTGTTTTCATCTGGGAGACCGCACGCATGAGGAGAAACGGTGGTTTCGTGAACGTTGTCTGCTTTCTGCTCTTATAGCGTGCGCTGTAGTCGATGGCCAACCACGCACATAACGGTACCCATCGGCCATCGGGAGTCTCCCTCCGCCAAGTCAGACATCCATTGTAGTACCAAGACTGACCGCTGAGAGGCAGCGCGATGCTACAGGGCATCTTAACTGCCTTAAAATACAAAGAAGACGAAATGGTACTCTGATTTCACTGTCAATCATACACAATGGCATTTGTGATTGTTAAGTATTGAACAGATTAAAAAAAAATGTTTAAAGGTAAAAATGGAACTGTAAAATTATAAATGTAAAATCAACTAATTAATAGTGAATGCAAGTGATATTAATTTCATTTGTGCAAAATGCAGCTCATGGGCGATGGAAGTCATTTAAAATGACAACTGATGATGTCACCCCAGCGATATATGTAAATATACGGTACATTTAACATTTCAAGCTCCAGCAACAGAAAAGATTTGAATTCATGTGTCAAGCAATTGTATAACAAAAAAAAAAAAAAACGGTGGCCCTCACAGGTGTTACTTTTACTTCTTTGATTTTAGCCAGTCAAAGTTTGAGCATTGCATTTGTTTGCCTTCATGCACTTCGCTATCACTTCTCACCTCACATCCATTTTGAGTGTCTCGGCTCAGGCGGCTACTGTATCATTGACGCGTCAGCGAATGCTCAAGGACCACTCGTGAGATGGATGCACAGGTACTTATCCACAACAACGTAATTCCACTGCTCCTTTGTAAGGACAATTCCAGAGTCTATGTGATCATCGCCGCATTCTGCTCACACGGATATGAAAAACCACTGTTAGTCGCACAACATCTTCTCGGGAAGTCGACGTGTACACTATTATCGGCGATAAATGATGCTCTACTTTATGATTAATGACTGTGGATTACATTTGGGCTGATAAAAACATCGTCCACGCAGTATTCTCAAAATGTCTTGATTTGTGCTTAATTGGGATGCATGTCATGGCTCTGCCCCATTCAAATGAGAAAAAAAAATAGCCACTAGACTTAATCTGTTAAAGCCAGCCATGTTTTTTTAAAGAACAGATTTATGTTTTTGTTTTCTTCTTGTCTTTTTTTTTCTTTTTAAAACAGTACATACAAATGTGTGCATACTACATATGAAATGCAATAGCTCCTCTAATGCATTTCATGTATAAGACTGAAATCTGAGCAAAAAAAAAAATCTGAATAAAAACTTGTCAAACGTGAACAAAAAGTAGACTGCATATTTTTAAATGTACTATATATTATTTATCTCTCTCTCTCTCTCTCTCTCTCTCTCTCTCTCTCTCTCTCTCTCTCTCTCTCTCAACAACAACAAAAAAAAACCCAAATGATTTAGCTTTTGCGATCGTCATGTCATGTAACGTTTTCCATTTTATGATCGCAGGCATATCTGCGTGTGCAACACATTTCCTTTAGATATGTTCTCCACACTCGAATGTGGATGCTCCATTTGTGATGCTTCTGTATTTCATGAGTTGAGTGTTTCTCTGTGTGTGTGTGTGTATGTTTGCCCCACTCCCACCCCCCATGCGTGTTAACATAGTTAACAACCAATAACGGCTGCTCCCACTCAATAGAAAAAAAAACAACATCCTAATGTAATTACACAGCAGCCTGGAATAGGAAATGCATCCACTTCGGATCTAAACCCATCCAACCCACGAACTCGCTTCTTTCCCATCTGCTGAAATCGCATCACTAATTACATTTTTCATTTGCACCTTGGGCGCAAACATCCCACCAGAGTACACGCGCCACAATTGCGCTGCCTCATTTGGTTGTTATCTTAACCAACGGAGGCGACTGCCTCTCAATTACACCTCAAGCTGCAGCAAATAAAGCCAGCTCATCAGCACCTAATTAGTTTTGCAACCAGCGACTGATACCAAAGGAAGATATGACATTAGTTTCATTTGCAAATGGGTGTGACGCACTTAATAAGGCGATGTCCTGAAATGACCCATTTGTTGTTTTGTACTATGTGGTGCTAAGAGGCTACTTTATGTTTCATAGAGGCGGACGTTCAACGCAGAACTGTCAACACACGTTTGCGTTTTTTTTTTTTTTTTGGGGGGTGGGAGGGTGAGACAACACACACACATCCAGCATTTTAGCTTGTGTCGTTTACAAATAGAGGCCGCATTTCAGAGGTGGCGGGGTCACGTGCAGTCAAAAGGATCCAGCACCGATGTGGGATTATCATCGTTTCTGCTCGTCAGGTAAGTGGATCTTACAGCCTGTTTTGGGATTTTAATTTGCAACTACAGCATCAAACTGGCAACTTATTCATCATGAATAAGTCATGCTAGCAATGTAGCTGCCACGGCTAAAGCAACCTGTACCCCAGAAGACTTTTGAGAAGATTTGGAAAAGACCCTAGGAAAACTCATCATACACGTGCTCACATTTAAAGACCAACGAAAGAGTTTTGTGTCACAGCCTTGTCTCAGACTGAGATGTTACCAAAAAATGAGTTTTTCAGGGTCACTATCAACTACATTCTTGGCAATTTTTTTCCCCTCAAAAACTACCTTCTGACTTTCAGTCTTTGGTCAGAGACTCGAGTGGGGAAAGGAAAAGAAGTGATGCTACTTTCAGATCTTGCCAGCAATTTTCAAACATGCGCACACACTGAACACAGTGTAACTTCCGCTAACAACCCAGGCTAATATTGCACAACCGATTTTCACAAATGCGAATCCGTTCAGTTTTATGAGGAACTGAATAGAGGTACATTCATGCAAACGGATGAGTCCCAGGTGCTTTTTCGAAGTGTGGTACATGATGAAAATATTCAGTAAATAAACAGATTTCAAACCAACAGATTAAAATAATAAAATAAACAGATGTTCTATTTTATCCACTATGGAACAATTGGTACTGACACTTTGTCATCTTTAACCAGGAAGTACTTGTTAAACAGATGGACATAGATCACAAAAGCTTTATGACCTGATTTAAAACAAACAAAAACAATTGAGTCAAAATGTAAAATGTTTGACACTTCTGGTCTGGGTACCTCTGATGTATCTACATTTTTTCAATTTCATTGACCAAAATTTTTTTTGTTGCCCTTGGGATTAACTGCTACACTACAGCCATTAGTGTGCATTAAAAAGACGTTTGGCTTTTTAATATTTTATACTTTTTTTTCTCTCCAATTGTCAATCTCGCCCAGCTGCTGTCCATCTGTGCTACTTTGGCATTTCCAAAAATAAATAAATAAATACATTTTTTTAAAAAGCGTCCGGACACCAGCAGCGCGCGCCCGGGAGAGCAAGCTGCTCGCCCCCGCGAATTTGTGTGAGAAAATGAACCTGTGTGTGTGTGTGGGGGGGGGGGGGAGCGTGTGGTAGTAGGGGAGAGAGAGAGCGAGAGCGAGAGAGGAATCGGTGAAAAGACGAGTGCAAGCGGCGAGTGGGACTCCATCCAGAGACAAGGAGGTGGGGAAGAAAGCATCTCCGCCAGTGGACACTCCCACACATGAAACAGTGAAAGCAAGGTAAGCGCGCTGATTTGCTCTCTTCATGTATCCGTGTTGTCGTATACAGTGTATATATATATATATATATATATATATATATATATTCTAAAAAAACAAACACGTGGTAGCCTTTTCGCTGTCAAGAGTTTGTGCACGAGAGAGGAAGGAAGCGTCTGCAGGAGCGACGAAATGACGTAAAGCATCTATACGTGCATCTTTTAAGGGGTTGGCATATTTATTTTAAAGCCGATTATATGTTCTAGCTGACAGCTTCCATGTCGTGCGCAGCATTCTGCACTTTGTGTGCTGTCAGGAGGAAGTGAATGGATGGACAGACAAATAATAGTAATGCCCCCCTTTTTATTAATATTATTATGATTATTACTTTGAGGTTATGGTGCTGGGCGACTGCAGCTATATTGAGACCCGCTGTTCCTAATATTTTACCCTTCTCCAAGCAAAAATGTTAAAAAGTACTACAAATTCACAGCAGACGACCCCAGTGTATCCCGGACCACTGTGCATTAAAGATCATCAAGCGTGTCACGTTAAACAGCCAATTTAGCTCAGACGGGCCGAAATGTGTATTTGTTCGTCTATCTATGCCAGCGATGTGTTGTGACAGGCAGAACAATTAAATGCTCTTTCGCTAGATGGCAGAAGGTACAATGAACCTGTGCATCTCCAATTCTGTTCATACAATGGAATAATATGTTGGGATTTAATGGAACAGGCCCAGATTTCAAGAACACCAAATTGAGACAAGATTTTTCAATTTCAATTTTTTTTAATGACATTTTTGTTTTGTGGTGTGCCATTACATTTTTCTCATGTAAATATTGTGCTGGCTGGCTATGTCTTCTATTATATAATGTCCAACATAAACAACCAAACAAATAAATGCACAGGGTTTTAATGCTGGGCAGCCTCGCTTTTCTTTGGTCGTGGATTGAAACTTGGTTCAAGCCTTGGCCCCCAAGGTTGGGCTATTGCTCACTTCTAAAGAGGAAAAGCGCAGTTGATGCAACGATGCTAAATGATGTTGTGAATGTCATCAGTGTGTGTATAAAAGTCTGCACACATTGTTTTGTTTATAGCATTAGCATTGGATTTGCTCGTCTCCTTGAATTGTCGACGACAATTTAAAATCGCAGCTGACAGTGAAACAACAGCAGCAGTGCCTGAATGTGAATGTCTAATAGCACTATGGTCGCTATTACTTGAATGCTGCGAGTTGGAGTTTATATGGGCGACACTTCTAAAAGTCCTACTAGTACTTGAATAGACACTTGTACAAACACACATTTGATCAATTTACTAATATACATTGGCACCCCTAAACCCCCAAACTGCATTTTATCTGCACTTCCATGAACCGGTCCTTGTCCGAAAAAAGATTGGTTACCACTGCAGAGTATCCATTTATCGTATCAAGTTTGTCAGTGATATCAATCTATGGTATCAATGTTATACATCGAAACTGTAACATTTATTTTGTGAATTCGAACACTTTGTTTTTCTTCTTTCTTCTTTCTACCCAATCTTGCTGCTGTAGACTGTAAATTTCCCCAATGTGGGACAAAAAAGGATATCTTATTATTATTATTATTATTATTATGCATATACGGTATCAATGGTATCCATCTATGGCAGGGGTGCCCAAGTCTGGTCCTCGGGAGCCCCAGATCATTTAAACCAGGTGTGTTAGACAAATGACCAGGTGTATTAGAGGAGGGAGACATCTAAAACAGGCGAGGGATAGGGGATCACGAGGACCGGACTTGGGCCCCCCTGATCTATGGTATTAATGTCTCAAATACATTGCATGGTATCTCTATGACATCAGTGGTATCTATGATATCAATAAATGGTTTCCATGCTATCAAGTGTGTGTTTGGCATATACTGTATAGGCAAACATAGACATTGACACTTGTTTTTTGGCCCATTGTTGCCCAAAAAAAAGCCGCACACACAAATCTCTAAGCTGCTTTTCTCATTTTTAATTCCCCCCCACAAGTTCAAATCGCCCCTCGTGACAACGGCTTGTTTGCGCCTATCGCTCCATTTGTTTGCTTCTCAATCTGACGAAAGGCTCTCGCCATCACCACTACCACCCCCTTTCCCCCACCCCCCTTTCAGGTTCACCACCAACAGCCCGTTCCGTGTGTTCCCCCTTGCAAAACAACTGCGCATTCCCACCCTCGTAAAGTTTCTCCCTCCCTCCTCTTCATCCCTCTGTCTGGTTAAAGCTTCAGTCAAAGGGGGTCCTCACTATCATACACCCCGTCCTCGTCCCCCTCTACCTCCTTTCTCCCGGCTTCTCCCCCATGTTCCCGCTCATCCCCAGACACTTTCACACACATGCACACACACACACACACACACACACACACACACACACACACACACACACACATAGAGTGCACACTTTCGCTCCTTGTTCAAATAGACACATTGATGACAATGCTAATGACCCCCCACCCCCTTCATTGTTCCTCCTGCTCTCTCAACGCACTGACACACTTTCTAGTAATGTTTGTGCACCCCAAGCAGACTACTGTTAATCTGTGTAAGAAGATAACGGTATCCCCGCTACTATGGGGGCCTTATGTCTAGTTGAATGTCAAAACAGGCAGTGACACACTTCTATTTGTTTAGAGTTTTCGGATAGGTTATCCCTGTAGAGTAGTGGTAGGGAGTAACAAAGTACAAATACTTTGTGAGTGGACTTAAACAGGTATGAAGTTAACTCATTATGATTTCAAGATGGCACCGTGAGAGTGGCTGCCTTTACAGGAGCTCCTATACTTTTTATTCTTCTACTTTCTTCCTTTCATAACTTTGCTGTTGTAAATTGGGAATGTATCCATTTTCAGGCGAATAAAGGTTTTCTTATTCTGATTCTTATTCTTAATATGTCCAGTGGTGTCTTGAGGTACAAGTTGAAGTAGTTAGCTCGTGCCTGTGCCATTTTCGATTAGGTTAGCATCAGCATTAACCTAGCGGACTAAAGGCTATGTGGTTGTATTATGCAAAGTTCAAAATAAGCAGTTTCGCATCGCAATTTGTATTTTGCATCTTAGCAAAACACATTGAATAGCAAGTTTCAAGTTTTTACGATAATCAAACTGCCAACATGGTCCCAAAAGGCTTTACGGTGTTGGACTTGTTCACATCGCCTCTGTGCAAGTCGTCGGAGGTTGAAACAGGCTTGGTGCACAAAAATTGCCTCATAAAATAACAAAGTTGCTCCTCAAATTAAGTAATTGGTGAGTAAAACTGCTCAGCAAAGGAAAATAAACCCTTGTACATGTGTAATTCTCTTTGTTTTATGTTTAGTTTGACAGTAAACTTGAACTGATAGTGGCAATAACTAGCTTGAAGCTTTTTTTTTTTTTTTAATTATTCTGAATTTGCCAAAATGCTTGTTGTGATGTGAGTCGAGTCACTGACACCCTGCAGCACTCACATTCTCCCAAAACTCGAGCCTGGTCCCTCGTATCTCAAAGCACCACATTTTTATATATAAATTAAATTATCTGTACTTTCTACTCCTTACTTTGCCAAACGAGGCTTGTTGCGTTTTACAACCTGATGACGACACGATGTCAGAAAGACAGAAATAGAAAGAGGCGTGAAATTGTTTCAGCGGTGTCTGTCGTGATATGGAAAAATCAGGACAAGATAGTGGCCTACATCGAGCTGCCATCTTAACTTTCACCCGCAGCAGCTGCAATTGGTACCAGGCCGGGGACGGATTTGCATAACCGAGGGATTATCATCGCGCATGTTGGGGGTTGTCGCGGAAGCACCAGTCGCTAACCCTGCTGGCCTTGAAACCAGTGCCTGAGGGGGCTGTGGGAAAAGCTTGGGTGTTGGAGGGAAAATGCCATCGATTTCAGTCGGTGGGTTGACGAAGGCATGCAGACTGTCATCAAGGCGCCTTCTGTAAGCCGCCGTCCGTCTGTGACACGGTGACCGCCGCCGACCGTGGGTCAGGACAAAGTGTCTCACAGAGAAGAGTTGTTCCGTGTCACTGGTGCTGACGTGGAGGGGCGTCATTACTGAGTGCAAGTGGTATGCGACCCGGAGGCTTGTTCTATACGGATCCGTTTGCTCAAGGCCTCAGTTTGATTCGTCTACAATGGGCTTTGGGGCAACAATACGGTTCATCTCACTTCATCGGCTCCCTCACACATCCGATGTTAGGCTCGTTGAAAACAATACATCCTTGTGAATGTGACATGACACCTCACAGGACAAGCAAATTTGTGAGCTTGTTCTGACTCTGACTTTTGACGTGTGCGCTCGTCCCGAATGAACGCGATCCAGAGCAGCCTAGTGCCGTTCTGCCACATCAGGGCCAAATCTCCGGGGACTAAGAGGGTCCATGCGGATCCATTTGTGTCATCAGTGATCTGGGCCCACACAGCGCACGGTCATCGCTTGGACCCTCACAGCCAGTGTTCGACGTACTCTGGGACTGACTGATGAGACCGCGATTAGAGAAGTACAGAGGGAATAGAAGCCCCCCCACCTTAAATCCAACCCCCTCTTGTTCACGGCTGCCTGAACACTGGCTCTCGTTGAAGTTTGGACAAATCTAGGCAGGGAGCAGATGAGTACAAGCAAAGAAGGACTTGCATGTTCATCTCATACACGCAGTGTGAATGGTGGGTGTTGGTGGGGGGGTGGGGGTGGGGGGTCTCGATGGTAAGCAAGCTGGTGGGCACAATTAGAGTTTCACACTCAGTTAGGCATCAGGTCTGACGGGTATTGACACGTCGTTGCGATTCTGCCTCCGCACAGCTGCAACTGTTGATGTTTACATGCTCCAGCCGGTTAGCAGGAGAGGATGGTGACAGGTGATACATAAAAACTGATTTGCAGTGATTTATGTGTACGTATATCGGTGCTTAAAAGAATCCGCAGCTGCTCTGGCATGTCTGCTTTCGAAAAAAAAAACCAAAAGTGTGACACTTGACTCTTGGCTGAATAACCACTGATTGCTTTGCTAATTTGAAGAGAGCCATCCCAGGGAAATGGGGGCAGGGGGTGGGTGGCGGCTCATCAATAGTTAAATTTAGTCATTAATCACCCAAAAAGGCTAAAAGTCCGTTCTGGCTTGCTAAGCGGGGTCCACACAAACCATAAAATGGGCCCAGATTTGAACCTTTTCCCTCCCTGAAAGATGGAAGCCAGCAACGGTCTGATCTTTGGACGCCTCTGAAAGATTATCTTGAGTGATTATCTTGTGGTGTGGGGTGTGCTAAAAGTGATTTTTTTTTTTCTCTGAGATTGCTTGGAAAAACTGTCGAAAGTGAGGTGAGTTTTCCAACCCCAATCTACTGTTGATACGCGCTAACATGTAGCTGAGCTTCTTGTATTTCGTCCACACAACTCGTTCTGCGCTGCCTCTCCTGTCAGTTTAGGCACCAAAACAAAAACATTTGTTTGTTATACCCTTGATTGCTTCTCATTATTAACAGTCAGATGGATCAGTCTTGATTGTGAATGATTCAACGCACAGAAGAAATTCCCGGCATTGTTGAGTTTTGCCCGGTAGGTTAGATGGCTACTTGAGAGTCGCTTCTGCTTTCGGACAATAGGTGACGTTGACATATGGCGTGTTAGTCCTTGGATGACCCCGATCTTTTTACACCATGGCAGTCGTCGAGATCAATTAATGCAGGTTGCCCTGGGAACGCCATTATCACCCATGTCAGGTTATTACCGTCTTAACTGCGCAACAAAGCATTAGCGATGCTCTTTTGTGTGCACACCAAAGCATTAGAGTGAAAGCAGCTCTTTTCAAGTCGAGTTAATGGAATGTGCTGTTGTGGGTTTGACTGTGTCTTTATGAGCAGTTGATCTGACCCCCCAAATCAAAGTTGACATGGACTGGAGGTGTAACTGAAAACTATATTGGGGGGGAACTGTCATTTGATTTCTTTGGTCATGTATGAGCACAATCATCAAACCAGAGTTCAGAGCAAGTCAGCTGGTCTCAGACCAACTTGTACGATTCTTTTTGTTTGGTGACGGTGCGAATTCCACCTTGCAGCGACAAGTTGATCAACACGTCAACTGATCTTGGGCACAGGAATGGAACTTTTGAGATGCTGTGGCACCAATATACGACTGAAGAAGAGGATGTCTAGGAGTGTTTGTAAGCTTTGAGGGAGTGGAGGATGAAGAGGAGGAAGGCTGGATCGTCTGCCTAATTTGGAACAAAGAGCCTCCAGTTAGATGAAGTTCACAGTACAAACTTGGGTGATGGAGCTTCTGTTTGACGTACCGCTTGCTTGTCCAAGTTGCATCGGCCTGCCCGTGGTTCCGGCCAACTCCGGATGGGGCGGCAGATGTGGAGTGGCGGCCCGGCGATGACCCGGTGATGACCCACTCAAAGCACCGCTGCCTCCCTTCTTGTCATGAGCAGGAACTGAGCTGCACTCGACTGGCAGGGGGGTACGCTGGCCACATTTACAGGGAATTGAGACTGAATGCGCTCAAGCTTTCCCCCTATTTGCATGAAATCTTCCGGAAAAAAAAAAAAATCCCACTCGGTGACGCGGCTCGCTTTTGTTGGCTAACGGCTCAGCAAATGTATCCTGCAGCTCTCGGTCTGATTATAACGCCGGCATGCCAAAGAATCCGCCCAAGCTTTCCGCACTCTTCCGGGGCCTGCTTGTAAGCCTCCATCCTGTAGAAATGGGAAGGCGCTTGTGAGATAAGCGGCGAGGAGGCGTAGATTAACTCGTCGCCTCAGCACTTGGTGCAGCAACGATTGAAACCAACTGGAAAGTGGGAGACACTCATGAATAAAGTTGACATGGAAGCACAAAGTGGCTTTGCCATGGTTCAGAAGGCCCGCTGACCTCAAGATCTTATTTAGGCCATGCCTCATAATGCCATTAGCCAATGCTCATCGTCGCCCCCGCCCCAAGACCCCTCCCACGATCCATCCGAGGGTAAGGGGTCTTACTATGTTCGCGGCTCGGCAGCCACCGCTGAAGGGCCCTTAATCCCAGAGAGATGACAGTTTGGCTCGGGATGCCGGTGAAACCAATGGGCTTTTCTTTCCCTTTTCATCCTATAACACACCACTCACCCCCCCAAAAATCCTAGCCGCCCCCCTTATTCGCCAGCCATCACCCAACACACAGCCAGGGGAATCTTGGGTGGGGGGCAGGGGGAGACAAAGGAACGGGACGGTAAACAAATCCCAGTCGATATCGGAGAAACTGAATTGGCACGTCTCGGGAGTTATCAAAAGCACGGAATATAATGACGGCCCTGGCTGTGTTGTTTTGTCCGGATATGTTGTCTTTTGGGGTGTAGGGGTGGGGGGGGGGGAGATACATAATCTATACTGGATAATCTTTGGCAAGGCTTCATGGCTATTAGCGGAGATTGGGGTCAGAAAAATCTTCCATTTGCTGCTGCTTCCAAACATTTCCGTCCAGACACCACATGTTGGAAGGTCCAATGATTAATTGATTCATTTCATTTCATGATTGTTCATTTTTAGCATAGTCAATCGAGGTTATAGCAAATCGGCACTTCATTTTGCAAAAAAACAGAAGTAGCAAAATGATTGATCACCAAACTTATGAAAAAAAACAACGTATTGTTGTTGTTTGTGCAAATGCTTGTTAACCACTCACACCCGCCAATTTACTTATAATGACGATACATTTACCATTGTTATCAAAGAGATGTTTCTCATTTGTCATTATCCCCTTTTACGCCTGGAACATTCTCACCCACCCTGTGAGAGCAACTTTTGCCCATGAATATGATTTATGGAGAACCCCTCACCCCCACACCCCCCTTCAGGGGACCACCATAATACAGTGTGCAGTGTGTGAGTGTCCGAGCAAGTGTGTGTGTGTGTGTGTGTGTGTGTGTGTGTGTGTGTGTGTGTGTGTGTGTCAGACCGATTTAGGATCAAATGCAAGCTATGGAAGAGCAATCATTGTAATCTCACGCAGGTCAGTTTTTCTGCCGGCTTCCCCGAGCGAGGCATCTTTAGAAGCTGCGAGGATGTAATTGTCAGAGAGATAATTCCTGGCTGCAGACCGGACTCTCCAGAGGAGGAGGAGTTGTGTGGGTGGAGGATAGATGAATGACAGTTTGATTTATTAGCATTCCCTTTAGCTTTGATTCCACTAAGCAGAAGTATTTGATTCAATTCGATTTCCGTTGTAGAATTTCCCCGATATCGCTCGTGTCCCTCTTTGGAATACTAATATAGGTTATTTCATCCAACGTTGGATATGAAATTACGAATACGGTTAGGTATTGTTGTAAAAACACATTATGTGTATTTTACATACTTTATTCCTGTTGTTGGGCGGCTGTGTCCCGGTGTTCGCTTATTCCTGAGATATTCATTTTTTTTCGCATTTTCACTGGCTATAATTTGCCACTTCGCCACATCGTGCAACTGCGATTCATATTTTAAATCGCTGCAAAAGCAGTGCCCGAGACTTATAGTCACTCGTGAAATCTTGTTGCAGAACCGCGCACACTTTGCGAGTGTGCAGTGGAGTTCCACCACATCACTCGGTGTTCGGTGGCCTTTGTTTGGCTACATTTTCACTGACAAGAACCACACTGGGTAAGACAGCGTTTATATGAAGGGACGTTTGTCTTTATGTGCCCTACAACTGATTGGTGACTAGTTCAGGATGTATCTTGCCTCGTCTCCAGCTCCCCCAAAACCGTATGACGACAATGTAAAATGCATAGCTGGATGGACACCAATGGGTTATATTTGTGTAGTTAGGTAAATTTTCACCGACAAGAACCGCACTGCTAATCGTCGTCTTAGACCTCTCCTCAACAGAAAGAGGTGTTTTTTTTTTTTTTTTTGTTTTTGGGGCCACACAATCCCGCCTTTGTCAGGTTGGATCCTGACGGTGAATGGTGTCCCTTACATTGTTTTTTCTGCTGGCAGACATTCAAAAGGCTTCCCATGTGAAGTCGACCCGATGCTTGGGACTTCAAGGTTGGCTGGTTCTCGGGGCAAAAGGCACAATGACCGCATCTCGTCATTGAGCGCACTCGGTACTCAAAGGGGGTTACGGTGATGATGGACAACGCCTCCACAGGCTCTCGTGTGGGGGCAGAAATGGGCCACTTTTGCTCACGGGCCATTTGTGATGCATTACTGAGGTGGTCTTTTCTCCTCTGCTGGTGGTCAAGAAGTTTTGATTGTAGTTGAAATGTCGATGTGCGGAGGCATCAAGGGGGCGCTCTTTAGATGTTTCGCCTTTCATGGACACATGGAGGACTTTTTAGATGATTATTAAAAAGTACTCTCGCAGTCAAAATGTCAAATTTCCATAATGAAATGACGCCAGGTTTTGGAAATGCTTATGGATTTATTGAAACCCCGTTCTATAAGCTACATTTGTACCCATGGGATTGAAATAGCTGAGTGGTCTTTGACTGATGATACTCCAATCTCTTTCACTGATTTAGCTGCCGGCTTTACTTTAGATAAATTGCTTTTTTTCCCATTTTCATCCAAAAGTGTCTTCAGAACAATCGTTGTGATTTAGTTCTCCATTCTTGTCACTTGGCAAAGTATTTTGGCGAGTGAGCTTTTACATGGGTTTGCAATTCTAAACGTAGTTCGATCGGTTGTAGACGGGCGTGTACGCGGAAGACTGCAAGTGCAAACACTCGATAAAGAGCCGTTAAAACCTGAAGAGAGGCAAGTGGAAGAAAGAAGCACGCGGACAATTGTTTAGATCGCTTGGAAAATGTTTTGGCAGTTTGAAGACACATTTGTAGAAAGAAACAAAAAGTGCAATATCCAATGGAAAAAAAAACAATTTAAAATATCAGTAGAAGCTGCCAAATGTTGTAAATGTGCTTTTAACCCCGGCCAGCTATTATCATGACTTGAGCGAGAACTATTTCGACTCTTTATGAACCACAGAATAGTTAAAAAAAAAAAAAAGGAAATCAATCCATTCAAAATGCTAATATCTTTTTATTTGGTAAACCATAAAACGGCAGCGTACTGGGTTAATGAAGAGTGCCTTCTTCTCTAATAACATTGCACCTTTGAGTACATTTGCACCATGTCACAAAGATGACTGTGCTGCAAAAAAAAGAAAAAAAGAAAAGCATGGTTCATCAAGCTCGTAAAGGATTCTGTCGCGTAAACAGTGAAACGCTTTGCTTTCATTGGACTCTTTCAAGCTGACGGTGCAATCGTCAACTTGCCGCCAGCGCTAGTTTCTTCTAAAGTGGCTTGTCTAATGGGAACGTGTCCTGTTGTTCGTGCAATCGATGCAATTCCAAATGTCTTTTTTTCCTCAGGTAGTTAACAAAGGAAAAAAAAACACCTGACTACCAAGACCCTTTTTTCTTTTTACTTCCTGATGCAGCCCTGAGGCAAACTATTAGCATTCATTATCTCCAAATACAAGTTCCTTATTTCCTACAGAGCCTTTAAACGTTGCCATTGCTTGTTCATTGGTGTATAATGAGATCAGAATAAGGAAACTGCATGCAGGTCGAATGGATTGGATTCACGATGGCCCTCCGGAGTGACAAAAAAAAAAAAAAAAATCTAATTAAGCCGTAGGCATACCAAGTCAAACTCCGCCGGATTACCCCTGGGCTCGCAATCCAAACCCCCAACCCTGGGAGAGCGTGATAACTAGACTCCCATAATCTGAAGCCGGCGCGAGCTTTGAAGGGCTGATGATGAAATCGGGGTAAAGCGTCTGCAAGAATGGACAGTGTCAGATCAGGTTATCGGGGGAGAGCCGGAAGACCGAACAGCTAAATTACGCATTTAACAATGCAGTTTGAGAAGGTCCGACCATCTTAAATGTTCCGCGCCCCAGCAGGATGGAGCTCATGTTGCCACCGGGATAGTTAGTGTGTTGCGGGGTGATAATGATTTGACAAAAACTGATTTCATGCTGAGTTTTCTCTAAGTCGCTCGCAATCCCCTTGTGCTTTGAAGTCAAATTAAAATTGTGTCTGCAGGCTTGGAAACAGTACACAAATGAATCCTCGACCCTCAAACTTCAGCTGGAAACAAAACCACTTTGTCCCGACTCGAGGATGTCTTTTGATTGACTGTCCATTGATTAGATGCAAACTGCGGTCGTTGCGCCTCAACAGTCTCCCAACGGGAGGTTATTATTGATCTCAAGGAATGAAGGTGGAAGTGAGGAAGATGTTGCATGAGCGAGGGGTCACGATTGGGTTAAAGACCAGGACAACCTCACACAGGGTTCCTTTTGAGATTCACAATATAAATAAATAAATACACACACACACACACACACACACACACACACACACACACACACACACACACACACACATATATATATATATCAGCCAAACCTAGTTGAAAAAATACAAATAATTTGTCCTTGGTATCGACTCCGGTATCGACAAAGGCTGGTATGACGGTATCGATATTTCTGCATCGATCTGCTCAACAAAGTCAACAGTTAAAATAAATTTATTTTAATTTAATGGTTTTTTAGACAGTTAGACCATTAAATTAAAATAAATTTAATGGTTGACTTTGTTGAGCAGATCGATGCAGAAATATCGATACCGTCATACCAGCCTTTGTTGATACCGGAATCGATACCAAGGACAAATTATTTGCATTCCATTAACTAAGTTGGCTGAAAATCAACAACCATTTACAATTTATTTGCTCTTCAGTGGCACTTTTGGAGTATGTGTCACAACAGCATAAAGAGATATATATAAAAAAAAAAAAAAAGCAAAACACACAGATCAACTACATGTGTTCCATCCGTGTCAACAAAGCAAAATCGGATATGTGTCCATTGAAATGTAAATAGAAGAGACAATCAGCAAAATTGAATGGAGGCATTGTAATGAAATTGGGAAATGTCAGTCCAGCCTAAATGACTCGGACGTCAGGAAAAAAAAAATGTGTGGTATTTCCGCTCACAAGTTTTAATGTTTATTCGAAGCGGATGGAGGCAGCACATTAGGAAATAAGTCCCAACATTGTCCTGTCCTTGATGGAGAAGTTTCAGAAGTGATAGAGTGACTACCTGAATAAATCCTGCGACCGAGGTGGTGTATCGCAATGAAGGCGGGCCCTCCTTTTTCATCCTTGTGACTTATGAACTATTTATCGTGTGGAATTGTTGCAAAATGGAGTTGGTGGCCACAGAGAAAGAGACAGCTCATTATCGTGCTTTAATTTGATTGACGCCGCCATTTCTCTCACCCCCACCACATCGGACATGGTAAAATAGTATAAAAGTGGGTCTTTTACATACCGCCGGACAATTGCGAGCCGAGCCGCCTTCATTCACACCTCCTTCGTTCTCTGCCGCGCCTCTTGTCAATTCCACCTTTCAGTGTTTTTGTGATGCTAAAATTCGCAAAATCGGTGGGATGTGATTGATGTGAATGGGTCGAAAAAATGCGTCGTGATTGTTCACGGTCGATTGTGGCAGTGGATTGTTGTGCCACAAATTGACATAGAATGTGAAAACAAATCAACCGGAATGAATGGAAAACGCAGAGCGGTCTTAGCGCATGCTTGAGTACAATTTTTTGACATCTTTGACTTTTTAATTATATTCCCCTTTACAAATTAATATTCCTCATAATGAACAAGTATGTACAAAGCACAATGGCTGCCAAAATTGATCCCACCCTCTCAGTTGGAACAATTACTCCAAGAAAAGTTTGTTCTTGAATCGACTTTGGATTTGTTAGATTGCTCGCACGGCCATTAGGCACAAATAAAAACAAGCGTCGATATTTCATGCACGCATGCAATCCGTGCATGTACGCTGAATAAAAACTTGGGCTGGAATGATCTTGGACTGATTGACTGTATTTTCTCCGCCCCTCCCGACGCTGTAAATCAAAACAACAAAGGGAAAATAATTGTTGTCATGAACAGGTATCGCTAATGGCCACCAGAAATGAAAGTACCTTTTGCGCGACTCATCCGGAACAATTCCTTAAAGAGAGTTTGCTCTTTGATTGACTTTGGATTTGTTCAAGTGCTCTTGTGCTAATTGGCGCCAACAAACTAAGCCTCTTCATCTCACGCTCTGTTGCAATTTATGTACGTAATGTATGACACTTTGGAACATTTTGTACTATCAACAGGAGCGTGGTGGCCATCAGGAATTTCGGGAGGTTTCCCGAACGGCCGCTATGTGTGCTCGTCCTCCTTTTGCGGTTCATCGTTGGGCATTATTTTTCCACTCCTTTTATTTCATGGTGTTTACATGTAGAAGTGTGAAACAATTCAGGGCAGAGCAGCTTTTCGTTTGAACCCACCCACTTTTCAAGGGAGCAAAGCTATTGCAACATGTGACTGATGAATGTTTGCAGTTGCTCTGGCGTGGCCTTTTACATTGATTGCTTAAACATCAAATAGCGCTTGTTTTGGGATTTGGCTTTCACCTTGGAAAACTGCATTTGGCATGAAAGCAAACCGTTTTCTTAAGGGTCGGGTTGCCTGATAGACCCGACACAAACGTTGGGCATAGCCAAGACAATAATTTTCATCTGAAACGCAAATGTCTTCAGTGTACAACAACAACAACAACAACAAAAAAAAAGGGAATTGACCTTGCCGTTCCAATAACTTTGGAGGTCGCCGCCATGGCAGATGATACATGTTGGCCTTGTCTCGTGTCCTTTACTTCTTTTGATGGCGCGTCTGTATGGAGGCTTCCCACAGATTGCTGCGCTGTGTCGGATGATTTACGACTCGGTGGCAGGACCACCTACAGCATGCGACTGGCTGCATTTGGTGGCTCCGAGCAGAGTGTCTTCCGCCTCTTTCCGAGAACTCACTGCGGCGTTCAAACCCCGCTCGGCTGCGCCGAGATTGGACGCTAAAGCTCATTAGGTTTCGTTTGTCGTTTTGTCACTTGAGTCTTGTATAACTCTGTCGGCTTTCGCCGAGAGTCGGGGGGGAGTAGCTCGCGGGTTTATCAGAGCGCAACCCTCCCGAGCTTGGTGTCACGGTCAAATCCTCGGCGTTAGTGGGTGGGGGTGAAAAATCTTGGCTGGCCTTCAATGGCTCTTTCATTGCCACTTGGTGACAATGCATTTCTTCCATGCCATAAAGCAGATGCCGTATTATATGAGCGCACAATGCTGTTTCCAGCCTCAAGACTGTTTACCATGTGAAAGGCACTCCGGGATGGGGATGCCTACCATTGCGCGAAGCTTTTTGACTTGCCACTCCTCAGCGAGCGTGCAGGGCAAAGGAAAACGAGCAGGAGGCAGTGGGAGAGAAGGAAGCGCCGTAGAAATGTTGGCTAGGCCCCGTGCGGGCTCTTGTTATTTCCTTGCAGTGCACTGCCGATTACCGTTGCGTGAAATGAACTTGCCTGTCGCAAACACCTGCTTGTTTGAAAGAAGCTTATCCCATGAATTTGTTAAATGTACTCTTAACCGCAATCTCGGACCCTCAAGTCAACAAATCAAGAACCCAAGAAGTGTAACCGACTATGTGAAAGTGAAGCGGTTGCATGATTTTCTCTTTTTGTGTGTGTGTATGGTGCCTGTCTCTTGTTTTATTGTGCCGTCACTGAGTTGAAGAGTTTCCGTCCAACATGTTAGCCCTCAGGGCTTCTTCGATGGAGGAGGGTTTTTTTTACTGCGTAGTTAAAACCAATACTGCTGCTTGATTTGCCGCATCTTTTCCACGACTTCGGTTTTGCCCAAAATCGAATTTAAGTGCCGTTTTTTTTGGACATTTACTATTAATTTGATATTATGACATTATTTTGGATTCGTAATTGACTATGGCACATTCCTACTTTAATCAAAAAAAGAATTGGAATTGTTTTTTTCAAGTGTTTAACTCCCTATTATATCTGGACCTACACTGGATTCCTTCAAGCATGTTTAGTCAATAATGATGATAATAATAATAATAATAATAATAATAATTAATAATACAGGGTAAAGAATATATAACAACACAAGATTTGTATGTAAATGGCCATACCGTCCTTCGATTTTGTTTTCCCCTCGATGGTTTGGGCAACTGCGCTTACTATTGATACCTTTCCATTGACAAAACCAGGCACGACCAGGTCTTCTATTTTACTTTCTGGTTTGTAGGCGTCACAAGGGTGCCAAGCCGGTACCATCGGGATGATGTAAACCACTGATGGTCGCTCATTGGTTAAGCAAATGGTTGTGTTGCTCCACAGTTGCTAGTCGTTGCTGAGTACAAATGCGGCTTGAGTTGCTTTTGTTTGGAGCATTTACTCGCTTGTGTGCATCCATGGAGAATACACTGTGCCTCCTTGTCATTGTAACTGCAGTGATTACTGCGCTTATCATGTTTGTGGCAAAGTCTAGCACATTCAGGTTGCGGGAGAAACGGTACAGGCAGATACACGGAAGTCATATCACAGAGAAACTGTAAATCACAAATGCTGTTGTCGCCTACCGCGGGACATTTATTTTCCCCTTCGATTCTTTCTGCGACTTTGCTGAGGCGGCGCTTGTCTGTCACAAAAGTATTCATTTAAGTGGCGGCAGCAGGCACGAAGACAATAGCGCGCACCAGCTTGCCGTTGAATTAACCTCAATGATTATGCAGATTTGGGAAAAGAAAAGAGCAATTGTTTAAAATGCTTCAAAATCCCCCTACGCGCGCGCGCACACACACACACACACACACACACACACACACACACACACACACACACTTACACACATACACATGCTCAGTACTGAGCACCCAGTCAATTCGTCAAGGCTTACTCGGAAATCTACTACATTAAAAAAAAAAAAAAAACAACCAAACAAAACAAAAAACAAATATAGATTGTGCCTTGCAAGGTCAAACATTCTACCTTGTGTTTTACTCTGTGTGTGACTGTCAAACAGCCTAATGGACGCATGCGAGTGCATTATCCAATGCCAGCAACAAAGCAGATCCATTTTCACCAAACATTCGAAGGGAATTTGCGTCTAAGTGTTTCCAATAAAGTGCTAATGGCTCTCTTGATCAATAATTTCGTCTTTTCCCCCGTTAAATGCCAAAGGTACTTTGGCCTTGAGTCAGATAAGTGTATTCTCGACATAAGTTAGCATCGTGTTTGTGAACAACAATGATTATGCTAAAATAAGATAAGCAGTTTTGTAAGCGTGACAGCTAAACGTTTGCTAGATAGCAACAGCTAAGGCTAGCCATGGCGTAATTGAAGCATAAATAGATCTTATATGAAAGTAGGAGCCAATTGAAGCCCCAATTGTTGTGTTTTATTTCGGGTAGTGTAGCATTTTAATGTTATTTGATTTGTTCAGCTTGGAAACCAGCCCAACAGAAGAGATGGATTCATAAAACATATCCTTATCGTCACTGTTTACTGAGCCGATAATTGGTTTCGTAACTGAGGTCATTTAAAATAATGAGGGCTTCTTCAGTGGTCCAAGTGTGGGGGCACCAGTGTGTGTGTGTGTGTGTGTGTGTGTGTGTGTGTGTGTGTGTGTGTGTGTGTGTGTGTAATATTCTCCCTTCCTATTTATGCTATCACTTACTCAGTGGCAACCTGTGCTGCGGGGATGTATGCATTTTGCAGCCTATCTAGGCGTGCACGGCTGAATTATTGATGCAGTGTAAATCCAATCTGCCTCGTGGCAGGTGCGCCGCGCTCCTTTGTGTGTTGGTGTGTGTGTTTTTGCGTGTTGGTGTGCGAGACGTATTGTCAGGCAGAGACACTGCTGCTGTAATTAAAAGGCAGCAGTGTCTACAGCTCTGCCCACACATACAGCCGCACATGACCCGCAGTGTTGGCAAAAAAAAAAAAAAACCTCTCGCTTTCCTCCACAAACTTTTTTACAGTATGACACATAGCAGCCAAAGAACTGTCTCTGCTGTCAGAAAGTAATGGAGGAAGGTCATTAGAAGCAAAGAGGAGCATGTTGAGACAGGGTTGAAGGACAGGGAGCTCCCTCTTTACTGACTATGGGAATAGACAGCTTTTTCTGTCAGTGTTTTCAAATTGACTGTACATTTGTTCGAAGAGACATGCATTTTACAGTTTAAAAAGATTTCCAGGTGTCTTACAAAAGGCATTATTTGGCCCCAAAAAAATGAAGGACAAAGAATTACGGCCTAAGTTCTGCATAAAGCCAGACATTTTCACTCGGGGAGGCAGCACTTCATTACCAAGACACTGGTTGAGCTGATTTGTGTATGTGGTGCAGACTCATCACCCAATGCCAATAACCCCCTTCTCTCCCCCCACATCCAAATTTGTGTCTGTGTCAGTTAGTAGAAGCTACCGCTAGTGAGCTATTGATAATACAGGCAAACTTTGCAGCTTCACTGGTGATGACAAACTCTGGCCATCATGTGAAAAAGGCGGATCTTCTCCAAGCGTAGCTGCCAAGTCATGGGCAGTATTATGTGAATTCATGCATACAAAGTTGTAGAGATTCAGAGGTGTGCGGCGCTAGCTTTTGGGTCATTTTTATTTCGACCGTCCGGCCTATTAATCCAAGCCATAGAAAACTCCCCGAATTTGCCATTCCCTCAGTGTCCCTCAACTATTTTTGAATCAACAAACCTGTTGAAAGGCAAATTCGTTCCAACTCACGTCGACATAATTTCCCCCATGTAACAATTTTTTCTTTGACCGACACGTCACACATTCATGCGAGACAGGTGGCGGTACAGAGTGAGGATGAAGGCGCCAACGCCCCCTCCTGCTGCTCCAAACATGCGCCTCCAAAACACGACATGGAGATGCACAGAGCAAATGAAAGCAATTAGTCGAAAGCCACACTCTTGATGCTTGCAGGCTTCGGTGCGATGACGATCACGGGTGAGGCACTCTGACATAGGGGGAGAAGGCGGTGGTGGGGGGGGGGGTGGGTGGATGAGGCACTGCGTGGGGAAGCCAGAGTGCTGTGCACGCCCGCCTCCACCTTCTGCTGGACGCATATGGTCGCGCCAGCGTGCCGACCGGAGGGAGGGTGAGCTCCTGGTTGATGACAGCATGTAAAGGAGGAGACCTGCTCGCTGGCTCTTTTTCATCTTTTGATGCACCCGCAAAATCCTTTGGATCCGTTCCATGTCCTGCCTTCTTCACGGGGAGCGGCGCTTATATGCAGCGCAGTCGCAGTTGGCGCATCGTTGTTGTCATCATTTTTCGATTCTACAAGGGTGGCCCTTTGGCTTCATGGCCATCCGTAAAGTTGCGGTAATGCAAAAGGTTCACGTGCCACCTTTTATTTACTTGGGATTTCTATCGTAGCCCATTTCAGCAGCAAAGTATTGGGGCCAAAGTTAACTGATTTAGAGGTGCAATGATTAATCGAGTATCAATTGAAATCGGAAAATATGATTTGATCATTTTTGCCAATTTTCTGACAAACCAGGAACTGAATCATCATTGATTTGTATTTTCTGCACTGTCAATTTGACAAAATGACATGTTTTGGTATAACGGGGTGTTGATTAAATTGTTTTATTAAAAATGTAATCAATTGATTAATCAATAAAACAGATTTTGAAATGATGAAAATAATTGTTCGTTGCAGCCTTAAACTGATTCCTAAAACGTGAAGTTGCAGTTGTGGGAGATGCAGAGGTATTGCCGCGTTACTTTACATTTTGTTCAATTTCAATTTGTACTGCAGCCTGTTTAGGCATCAAACTAGTCGGGCCAAAGTTAATCACAGCTGACTTCCAAAAGGTAAGTGAGCAAAGATCTGAATGATGCCGAGGTTACCTTTTGTTTACTTTTGACTTCTACTGCAGCCCGTTTAGGCTGCAAACTAATCGGGCTGAAGTTAATTGTTACTGACTTCTAAAAAGCAATGTTAGCAAAAATGCAGGGTATGTACAGGTATTGATGCTCTTGTTTTGATTTGTAACGCAGCCCATTTAAGAGACATACAGCATTTTTTCGGGCAGAAGTTAATTGTTTTGTAGCTGACTTCTAAAAGGTAAGCTAGTAAAGTTGTGTAACACACCCGTCGGGGCGAAGTTAATCACAGCTGGCTTCTTCACGGGAAGGTGATGACGTTTAAATAGCCTGTTGAGGCAGCAAGTTATCTGTCGCTAACTTTTAAAATTTAAATATTGTTAGATGCGTTTACATTGACGGAGCGTTTGAGGTTTATCGCTTTCGGTTGACCATATTTACCGTCTCTTGGCTATTTGGATACATGATGCTAATGCTGTGGCCCGTGAGTGAAGCACAATCGGATGCTGTAAGCAAAGGAGAGAGGGCTGCTCCTTGTGTAAAGTCGGCCCATTGTGCGTGAGTCAGGCTCTCATCGTGAAAAAGAAATACGATACGGGCGACACCACAGGTCTTTAATTTAAGGGATGGTCTGCTGCCTGTGTGGTAAATCTCTTGTTCTTTTGGTTTTTTTTTTTGGGTTGGTCTCACACTTTCTCTTCCTCCATCCTTCTCGTCTTCCCTCCATCATCCTCGCCGTTGTCGGCGAGCGTGTTAACACTCCAGCCCTGTCAGTGAGCCTCACAGACACCATGGAAACCGCCTTTGCCACCATTGTTTACCGCCGCGTCTTTGTACGTGCTTGTATGTGGATGGGCGGGCTCAAGGGCCGTGTTTGGTTTGGGGGGAAAAAAAAAAAAAAAAGGTGGGGCGGGGAGGTCGAGCCGGTCCCCTCTTGCTGTAAATTCATGTAAATTCCCTCAAGATCGTGCGTGCCCACTTTGTTTTTCATCTTTGTCTCTGAGGCGAATCCGATTTCTTCTGTGTGGATCTTTCGGAACTTGATTCCTTCGTCTCGTCTTTTATGATGGGCTCAAAAAAAAAAAAAAAAAAAAAAAAGCTCGTGGGCGGCACGATGAAAGACGGGTGAGCACATCCGCCTCACAGTGCCGAGGTCGAGAGTTCGATTCCAGGCTCCGGCCTTTCTGTGTGGAGTTTGCATGTTCTCCCTGCGCCTGCGTGGGTTTTCTCCGGGTGTTCCGGTTTCCTCCCACATTCCAAAAACATGCTGGATTGAATGCTCTGAATTGCATAAGCAAAGCAGCTTTATTTAGACAGCACATTTCATACACAAGACAACTCAATGTGCTTCACAAAACCACCTAAAAGCATTTACAAACACAACGGCTAACAGCATTCAGAAGAACCGCAGAGAAATCTCAAGCAGCTTACCGAAAAAAAAAAAAAAAAGGAACGTTGATTGACACCAATTCAACACACTAACAGAACAGAAGACATTTAAAGTCTTGAAATAGAATCGGGTTTTTGAAATTTCTAAAAGACTGTACTGTGAAACTGATTTAAATATGTTTGAAAGATCTTAATCAAAGGAAGTGTAACGAAAAGAAGCTTAAGTTTTTAAGATGCATTTAAAAGCGTTTACACTCAGTGCTGCGTTCACTTCTGTTGGTAGCTTATCACATTTGCATGCAGCATAACGGCTAAATGCCGCCTCACCATGTTTGCTTTGAACTCTGGGCTCCATTAACTGACCTGAGTCTGCAGACCTTTCGAGCCCTACTGGGTTTATATTCAATCAGAATGTCTTTGATGTATTCAGAACTGAGACCAGAAGTTTGTTCACAGATTTGAGTCAATGTTGGGTCGGTAGTCATCCTTTTTCTTCGGCCTTGTTTCGGTTGGAGTGTCCTCGTGAATTTTCAGTTCTAGCAGGGAATGCTCAGCCTCCAGGCCTTGGTGTGAACTTTCCCTTGTTAGAAAACAGCCATTGAAAAATTGTCCTTTTATTGAAGTCGGGACAAAGAGCGGGGGGAGGGCACTTGTCCCCCCCCCCACCCCCATCTCAGTGTGAGTTTGACGGAGCAATGCGTCGGCAGGGATCGCCCCAGTGTCTGGCGGTCAACGGAGTCAGTGTGCAGAAATAATGTCCATTAGACGTGCTTGTCAACGCCGCTCTCGCAATGAGATATGGCCCTTTGACTCATTTCGCACTAATAATCCATACAGCGCGCCACGATCCATCATCTCCGGGGCTCACGAAGGCCTTTATTTACGATACGTTTCTCTAATCGATGGACTGACGTTTTTTTGCCGAGACCGAAAACTGCAGATGCTTTTCATTTGGGCCATCTTGCAGAATTGCGGCTTTTGGTGACCTCCCCCGATGAGGACGTGCAGCTCTCGAAACTGTTGGGGAAGTATAAAGTGCCAAAGCCATGTCTATAATCAGCGGGAGGGAGACGGGGGTGGGGGTGGCTGGGATGCTATTCACAAATTCACCTTCTGCTATTGACTGAACACCCTAAGATGCCACAAGATGGCAGAACAATCATCAGGGAAGTAGTTAATCAGTGGCAAGGTTTAGGTTGAGGTGAAACATTTTGACGAAGAGGTGAGTTTAGCCTGGGTCGTTTCGGAGAGTCTGAAATCGGTGTTCTGTATATATTGCTCTGCTGAGCGGCACAAACATAAAACAGCGTCCTCGCATGATGTATTGTTGTTATATTAGCAGCACTGATAAACTGGAGACCCCTCCAGGACTAAAGTTGCCCTTTCCTGATATCGGCAGTTGGCAGCAGGCCTGGGTCCATGTTGCAGAGTTGAAACTGTTTCCTGTGAGTCGAGATGATGTTACATTTTCTGCACTTTTGTCGCGAGGAGCTTGATTTAGGGTTGGGCCCTCGGTATAGTGGCTCTTTCAAAGGGATGGCCTCCGCCATTGTTTGGCCTCTGCAACCATTGCTAACACACCTCAAAAGGCCTTTTTAGTGCATCTATTCTTTTAAAGTGGGCTGCGGTCACATAGGGCTGGAATAGCCAATAAATGAGTCCACCCTCTTTTTTTTTGTTTGTTTTTTTTGTTGGAGATCGGATTGCACACTGACATCTGTTGGTTGGAGATGAGCCCCCCCCCACACACACACATTGTGTTGCACTGTATGGGAAAGGAAGTCATCAATCTAGCTTCTCCACCCTCTTTTTGAACATCTCTAACATTTGCACTGACTGTCATCAGTTGCCGCTTTCATGTTCTGCAAAGTCAATTTTCGGAATATTTTTGCATCCATCCGTTTTGTATGGTGCTTGTCCTTATTAGGAAGTCTTTGCCATGCCTATGTTTTTGCTTTGCGAAATGGCATTTTATAGGATGGTGTTGTTAAATGATTTTGAAATTGTATTGTGGTATATTTTTGGCCTCATCCATGAACTGAATCACTGCCGCGGACGTTTATATTTATCCACCGGAATCCAACCGTTTACGACCACCAAGAAATATATTTGTCATGTGCGTTTTTCAACGGGTCTCGTCCAGCTTGTCTGCGAAAATCAGGTTTGTAAACCACTGTAATGATGAACAGATCCCTGAAGATGGCACTGTTGTATAGCTTTGGACTTGAGATCAGCAAAGCTTTTGAGTTGAAGACACAGATAAGGCGTTTAATCCCGGTTGGTCACGCCGATTATGAGACACTCAAACCGCGTATGCATAAGTACGGTATAGAAAAAGTACGTGTCATGGTAAGTGGTCGAAAGTGTGTATTGCGATCATGAGAAACAAAATGACACAGTCACTGGCGCGAATGATAAATGCGAATCTTGAGTCAATGTTGCTCATGGAGCATTTCTTGTAGCTTTATATCTGTTAAAAAATAATTTGCTTTGCCATCAAAAGCCAAGAGAAGAAGAAGGCCGTAGATGAGAATCGAATGGCAAACGCACTAACCACTACTCCATTGTTCCACCCTTCGGAATATTCAGTGTAACAAAAAAAAGAAAAAAAAATCCCACCCAGTAACTTCATGTGATACCAGGAAATGTTTAACCCCCCCATTGTAGAGAGACAAAAGGTTGTTTTTAATCCCACTGTGTGAGGGGAGGCAGGCTCAGGGGAGGGACGAACGAGCGAGCGCGGAAGGGACTGGTGGGAGGCCGCTGGGAGTGTAATCGGCGGTGGGGGAGAGGGGGGGGGCGACGTTTGAGAGGGAATCCGCTCTCCTACCTCTCCTGTCACTCAGTTGCCTCGGTCGCGCCGGGGACGACACGAGCCGCTGGATTATGTCGGTTGACCTCTCGTGCACCGGCTGCTCTGGGGATTTATGACATTGACTGGGATAAAGGTGATGTATTTATTTTGATTCATCTCAGGGCAAAGTTACAAGTTACCGGTGGCGGCGGTGATGATCACAAAGCTACAATCACCCGAGCCAGTCATTGGACTGGCAACAGGGTTAATGTGGTGCATTTGCTGCCCTCTTTCAAAGGGAGGAATTTGGAAAATTTGCAGCGTAGTTTTGATCTTTTTTTTTTTTTTTTTTTTTTTTTTTGTGCTGAGGTGAGCTTGATCGTTGTTCAGCTGCTCATCAACATCTTTTGTGTGGGGAATTTACAGCCTGTCACAGTTGTATTGGGACCATGTGCTCACATGTTTCGAGCTGCATTTGAGAATCAGCGAACGGGCAAATAAAGACAGAGTGGAGCCTCTGAGGTTTGATGCGGCCTCTCGTATGTTTATTTCCCATTAATGCAAATGTAAAAAGAAGTCAATCGCTGTGTAATGACAGTAAAATAATGCTGGAGTTGCAATTGGGGTTCTAAGTGCCTATTTTGAATTAGAATCCCAATGCCCAATTCTTTTTTCCAAAACGCACACGCAGTCTCCACAAGGGTCAACGACGGCCAGCGACAACACAGACGTAATCCAAAACACATAAAAATATTCAACGTTATAAGGGTCAATCCAGAATTCGAAGACATCATGTTTAATCTGACTTTTTTTTCTCTTGTGCTTCACTCTTGATCGCTAACTAACATATAAAACAGTAACGAAAGAATATATAATCTCTTTGGGTATTATTTCTTGGATGTCTTCTTCGTAATTGTTAAAATATTTCGTTGACCACAGACATATTTTAAACAGTAGCGATTTTTGCTCTAAATTTGCGTTTCATAAAATACATGCAATACTTGAACCTAACTAAACTAAAACCATTTTAGCTAACTATGTAGAGCAGGCATTGGGAACTGGAGTTCCACAGGCCACATGCTCACACACTGAGTGGACCCTTGGGTAACAATCTTACCCTGCCTAATTTTAAAAAATCCCACGTGGCCCCCCCGGGAACACTCCTCCAGCATTTAAATTGCCGATCCCTGATCTAAAAGCTGATTTAGAGCCAGACCCAAGAAGGAGTCATGCCATATCACCAATAACAAAACTCCTTGTTGACTGGCCTCTTCCCCAGCCAGTTTGTCCAAGTCTGGTGTCTCAAGTTTTTGACACAATGGTCTGCAAACAAAACATGGCTTTATTCCACTCACTGGCTTCCCTCAAATTATTGGAGCAATAGATTTATTTTCGATAACTTCCAATTCTTCGGGCTCCATGTTGTGCCAAATTTTCCATGATGAAAACCATCAGCGCGACCTAAACTACAATATCCCTTTTAAATAGCGCACTCTGCACCACCTTTACACAGCAGTTAGATGTCATCTGTTGGATAAAGGAAGCTCTTTGACATTTCTATTTCGTCATCAGGGCACATCTCAATCCCTTATTGTGAAGTCCCGGCGGGAGACAATTGCGTTCTGGCTGCAACGCTTGTCTCCCTCTCTGCTGGTAAATTAGCCTTCGTCAGAAGAAAGCCGTATCGTCCGTAAGGTGCATTCTGCCTCTCAGTTAGAGCCAGTCTAAAATTAAACCCTCAGCTTAACCGTGGAGCCTCCGCCTCCTTTCATACTCATGCACATCAAGAAAACAACACAGCCCAGAGAGGAAACCACACAGGCGCTCATTAGAGAGAAAGTCTGCGGTGAGCCCATTTAACCTGCGGCGGATGTCTTCATTTTCATCTTCGTTTTGGCCCTAAACACTTGCATGTGCGATTGACATGGGAAGTTTTGGCTACAATGGATGCCCAGATCCTCACTAGGGTCGCTGGAGCCTATCCCAGCTGTCTACGGGCAGTAGGCGGGGGACACCCTGAACCGGTTGCCAGCCAATCGCAGGGCACTCAGAGACAAACAACCATCCGCGCTCACACTCACACCTCGGGACAATTTAGAGTGTTCAATCAGCCTGCCATGCATGTTTTTGGAATGTCGGAGGAAACCGGAGATTTTCTTGGGGGTTTCATGTCATAGGAATTGATATAAATCCTATTTAGATGCTTCTTTTTTTTCGGTGGTGATGTCGCCTCTCATTTGGCTTTGCTCGAGTTTTTTTAGCTATCGTTTGGGTGACAAACGTTGAGGCCTTGGCGCAGGTCTGTGCTCTCTGAGAGCTCTTGTTAAGGATGCTAAATTGCCCATAATTTGTCTCTCTTTATGTCAGGCTGGCGCAAACTGTCCATTAATCCCGCGTTTAGCCAAGTGTCAAGCAGCATTGGCTTTCCCTACGACACTTTACATTATTTTAATTGGCAATTTTCTTGTTTTGTTGCTTACCCGTGGCTGTATATAATGAACCTTAACAGAGTGTGGTTAGAAAATGATATACTGCAAAACATTTTCTTTCAAGCAAAGTTGTAAACATATGAACTATCGCTGGGCTGTTCATTCATTTCCCTGAAAGACATTAAAACACTTCATAATTTATCCAAGGGGAGCCGCAATGTCATTTTTAAGTATCTGCAGCCTCTTCTCATCGTGTACATAAAAATTATCAGTCAGAATTCTTTGTCGTTGTTTTTATGTTGAAGGTCTTTGCTTGGCCTCCCTTAAAGAATTTTCCTGTCCGCTGATGATTTTCGGCGCTCCCGTCTCGAGATTGCCCTTACCAGGTGGCGATTGTCGGGTGGCGTGCCATTGGGAAAGGTTATTTCTAGTCCCTCTTTTAATCGCCATGGCAACCAAGCCCAAGTGTCAGATGGTCACTGAGGTCAGCGGTGACTTGCTTTTTTTTTTTCTGATAGCATCGGCTCAGTCTCAGGATGTCGAGAGGCCTTTTAGCGACGGTGTCTCATAGATTAGTGGGAAAAGGCAGCGTCTGACGTTGGTTCAAACTCAGACTGAAGTCGATAAGCATCAGCTCCAAGTAAATTGCAATGATGTCAATCACTTTATGGGTCGATTCCAATAATAGCGGAGTTAGAAGAAGGCTCAGAAGGAAAATAACAGCAAAACAAAATATAAAAAGAAACCGAATTATCCGTTAGCTGTGATCACAGCTATGTGCTCCCTCTTATGTGTTCCAGTTAAGAGGCCAGTGGCAGAATTTTGAGCCAAATCGAGGTGCTTAAGGTACATTTCAGAATTCAAACGCTATGAAAAATTGATTGATAAATACGGAATCAATTGTAGACAGGAACGGTCGACCTGAAAAAAGCCTCGCCAAAACAAACCAACTGAGACATGCACACTGTGCTGAACTGTCATTTTTTTCTTTCTGCAAACAGATTGAAGACAAACAAAAAGAACAAGCGGTCGGACATCCGAGGAGGAGGAGGAGGAGAAGGAGGAGGAGAAAAAAAGGGGATTCGAGTGATTTTCTGGTAAGTTGGAATTGTTTTGACTCTCTGGCCGACGTCGACAGTTTCCAGGACTGAATGTTCCCTTCAGAACCGTTTCCCCTCCCCACAGCATGCGATTGCACAAATGCCAGTCTGTGCGCCACATCTGGTAAAGTTCTCCCCTCTGGGCCCGACAGCCCCCACCACGATGCTGCCGGAATGGCGTTTTATTAAATATTAGCTCACTCTGCAGAGCTAATAGGCCAGCAAACAGTGGCGATGCCTTCTCTTTTGTTCTTGTTCTAAATGGAAAGGTCAGAGCTTGCTTGGCTGGCGTTTGTCCACTGGCGGTGCAGTTTTTGTGTTGTCGGAGCTCATTTGGAGGCGCGAGAGTCTCACGGCCCCTTTGATTGCTGTGGTTGCCACGGTAACGCACCCTCTTATCTTTGCCCACCCCGTGACAGTGGGCAGGGATGCGAGGAAATTTGAAATAGCACTTGGAGTCTAAATTAGGCATTATGTGGACTCGTATTACTGATATGGTGCCAGTGATTAGCAATACTGATATCATTCCAGACAGAAAAGGGATGAGGATTTGTCAATACTGATGTCACATCAGATAAATACAGACAACGTGGTGGGCAAGATTGATATGATACCAGTTTTTGTTAATTCTGATACGATACCAGACAAAAAAAAGGACAAATGATGGGTGATATTAGTTGATACCAGTTATCGGCGATACTGACATGATACCAGAAAAGTAAGAAAGGTAAGATGTGTAACACTGAGTAAATACCAGCTATTGTCAATATATGTATGATACCAGGTAGATAAGTGTTGCCATGGGTGATACTGATCCAATATCATCTAGATCAGGAAGATTTATGGGCAATATTGAAATGATGCACGTAGTTTTTAATACAGATGTCATACCAGATTGATAAGTAATAACTTGTGATTGGCCACCCTGATTTCCTACCAGTGATTTGACACCAGCATATTACCGTATGCCAATTTGTTGTACAACACTGATATTCTACCAGATAATGACAAGCGATAGATGATACCAGATTGTGTGATGGCTGATACTGAGATGATCCCACCGTTTGTTGATATTGCCATGACATGTCATTGATAAGGACGAGTGGCAGTCAATCAACACGTTAACAATGATTATAAATACGGTTATTATATCAGGCACTTATGGGCAAATGATTGAGAATACTAATTTGAGGTCACGTCGCTGATGGTTTACTTGTACGTTCGGCTGACTTGATAACAGGCAGTGTGGGTTCGGTTCCCACTCAGCGACGGTGTGAATGCGAGTACGGATGGTTGCGTGTCTCTTTACGTGCCATGTGACTGGCTCGATTCAATGCCGATATAATACCAGATTGATACAAATTAGTGATGGGCGATTACCGATATGACACCAGTAACTGACACTACTCATACTGGCATAAGGTAGTTAAGCTACAAATATGAAGTACAGCTTTCAATTGTCTCTTTTGACAAGTGATCCTAATCCAACTTCGGGCTCATCTCAAAGCTTCAAGTACGTTTGGGATTCCACGGAACACCAAGCTAATGTCTCGTGGGTGCAGGTGGGGTGGTTTGAGATAACCGTCCATGACTCAGCCAACCGCAAAGGAAAGGATCGCACCTTGGCCTCGAGGACGAGTCTCGGAGGCTGCACGCACAGCTGATGGCAGATTTAAAAGCTTTTGACGGCGAAGTGCTCATCCGTCACCACCTTTGTACACACTCTCTGTCGTGCCCCGTTTGAACGGTTCTACGCCTGTTCAAATATTTTCTACAGTCATTCTCTCACTTTTGTGATTCTGCGGTGCTCAGGAAGGAACACGTTCTAATCCTTTGATCAAATATGCTTGTAACTTTTTTCAACGATTGCGGATGATGACGGCGTAAAAAATATATAAATAGGTACAGAGTGTGAGTATGGTCGTCACCTTTGCTTGTTGTTGGGAAATGGGCGGCTTGAATATGGTGCTGCTTCAGGCCACCGTCGGCTGAGTCCATGTTTTCCAATGGGCCGTGCTCTGAGTCAGGCGTGACGCAGCTTTTGTGGCAGGGTGCATTCAGTTCTCAGGGTGTCCCATAGAAGCCTGCAGAGGTTTCTGTCAACAACCATTGTTTTTGTTTGTGGCGTCCTTGTTTATGTCCATCCATCCATCCATTTTACGATCCGCTTTATCCTCACACGGGTTGCGGGGGGTGCTGGAGCCTATCCCAGCCATCTTTGGGCAGTAGGCGGGGGACACCCTGAACCGGTTGCCAGCCAATCGCAGGGCACACAGAGACGAACAACCATCCGCGCTCACACTCACACCTCGGGACAATTTAGAGTGTTCAATCAGCCTGCCATGCATGTTATTTGGAATGTGGGAGTACCCGGAGAAAACCCACGCAGGCCCGGGGAGAACATGCAAAATCCACACAGGGAGGCCGGAGCTGGAATCGAACCCTGCACCTCTGCACTGTGAGGTTGTCATGCTAACCACTGGACCACCGGGCCACCCACCTGTGTATGTGTTGGACTTTTAAACCTCGCACCACCCATCCAAACTTCAGACCAATCGGATAATCGTGTCATGATAATTGGATTCCCCACATAATCTTAAACTAGGCTGTCAAACCAAGATCCCCGTGAAAGTGAAACTAGTTTCTTGGTCAAGTAAAGTCCACACATTCTGTTCACGGGGACGAATTTGAGCATTTTGCACCTTTTCGAACAAAGTGAACAAAGGCCCGATTATCGGGTATCTCTAAAGGATGATCTTGGCGTGGGGTGTGTAAAGATTGATTTTTCATTCCAGATCTGCCGATTCATTCAATCACACGTGTCAACAGCATCTTCAATTATTTTGTTTCTTTAATGATGGACCCAACTCGATCGTAACATAATCGGCCATGTTAAACAGTCTATGCTTCTGCTGTAGTTTATTTTTAAACCCAGCTCTTTAATTAGGGCTGAAGTGTATAAACACCACAATATACAACTAGAGGTTGGTATTGGAGGTCGGGTGATATGTGACGGAGAAGGTGAAGTTTATCACCTGGTTGGACCTGTTGTAAAGATTGGAAGCAGCACCACTCAAGAATGTAGAAGAGGAGAAGCTCGATGTTGCGCAAATTAAAATGTTGCCATCGATATCTGCAATGACTAGAAAAGACGAGAAACAAATACACCAGAGAATCTGTCAAGTTTACCCGAGTTTTGAAGACAGTACAAAGACACCCTTGATGCAAGACAGAAGTACTGTGGACTTGACAACAAGGTAGACCGACAACTGAGGGACTGTATTCAGTAAGACAGGAACAGGAACATTTGGAGAGGACTCATACGAAACGGTGAGCCCAAATAGGAAAAAGCTGTGAAAAAGCTGGATATAAACATGGAGAACACCATCTCATTGTTGGCAATGGGAAATCGTCGGTGAGCAGGTGGATCTATCAGGGAGTCCCTCGGTACCTGCCAACATGTCTTTTCGGTGTCTCTCTGATACGAGCTTGACATCCCTCAGATGTGTTGACGCTCCCGCCTGCTCTGTTGTGTTTTAAAAAGGCACTGTGTGGCGAGGCACCGGTGTGTCAGCGCGAAGGACGTGGGTAAACAAATAGTGGAACGGCTGAGGCGCAAAGCAGCCGAGTGACATGAACGAGGTCGACGCGGCCCCCTCGGCTCTCCTCCTTGTCCTGCTCCGTTTTCGAGCGTAGCTGGGAAAGTTCATGCTTCATGCACATCTCACTCACAGACGCGTTGCCCGGAGAGTCACAAACGATACTTTTCATTGTCCGAGGCTGCATTTTTAAAATCATTTCTTTAACCTCTTTTCAACTGCGCAACCTTCCTCCGGGGCTTCCTCGTCTCTCCTCTACCCAATCGCTGTCTCATTTTCTGGCCAAGACGAATAGATTCCATTTGCTCTCATTTTGTATTTTCCCAATATCACTCCAAAAATAGCGCACACAAAGGGGTGGCCCAGTGGTCCAGTGGTTAGCGCGACAACCTCGCAGTGCAGAGGTGCAGGGTTCGATTCCGGTTCCGGCCTCCCTGTGTGGATTTTGCATGTTCTCCCTGTGCCTGAGTGGGTTTTCTCCGGGTACTCGTGTTTCTTCCCACATTCCAAAATCTTATGGATTTCTTCCAAAACATACCGTGAACTGTTCGCCAGTCCAACAGTCAGAGAGTTGATCCAAAACCGGGGAGTCAGTGAACCACGGTATGACTGATCTGTTTTCCTTGCATAAATTTAGTCGTAATCTTATCAAAAGTCGAGCGCAGTGTCCAGGTTATCCCAACCATCATATTTCACAACTTTTGGATAGCAAGTTAAATACGTCATAGTGGACAGTGGTTTCGTACATCCGCCTCACAGTCGAGAGGTCCCAAGTTCGAATCTTGACTCTGCCCTTCCTAGAGTTTACATTTTCTCCTCCGTGCCTGTGTAGGTTTTCTCTGGGTTCTGAGACTTCCTCTTACACTCCCAGAACACAAACTTGGGTTCATTGAAGACTCTAAATTGACTGGCAAAACCAACACAGGGTGTACAGCCCGCCTCCGGGCAAAGTCAGCAGGGATAGGCTACAGCTCACCCATCAATCAAATGAGGTGAGATCGGTGGAAGGACCGTACACTCCTCCACCCATGATTGTTTCACCCGAATAAATCATGAGCATCTCATATTTGGATCATGTTACAAATGATCTGCAGCACAAAAGAAAGTCCTCATTCGTGTCATCCATATCCAACACGCCACTCAGCTCAGTCAAGGAGACGAATTCTGTTCACACTCTGGCATGACGCATAACATTCACCATCGCCGACAAGAAAATGGACGGCCATTGAGTATCCCAACACTTACGGATGTGTGACCATGAAAACCATGTAGTCGTTTGTCATGTGATGCAGATATACAGGATAGGACTGAGGTGATTTCCAGGACTGATGGCTGTGATCACACTCATCTGTACTTGTCATATTCAAGCACTAGAAGGGGGCTGGTGTCCTTCCCTGGAGGAAGGTCTCACCTAGTTCCGGCTATGCTAAAGAGCTACAGACAGGAACAGGACAGCCTTTATTCACATTGATTTTGGCCGCATGTTTGCCTGCGATTGACTGCTGAGTGGTCCAGGGTGGATCCTGCCCCTGATCCAAAGTCAACGGAGGTGGCTCCAGTTCACTCATGAACCTCAAGAAGGACAACCGGCCAAAAAGATAAAATAAAATGGTTGGATGGAAGACGCGCAATGGTGCCCTTACATTACGGAAAGTCTTTCGATACTTATATGTCATTTCTTTGTTTATTGTAGTTCTTGTGTGTTCGACATAATTGGCCAATAAAGATGATTCTGATTCTCAAATTCCGCCACAATGGTTGACCGGTACAACGATTTTTTTTTTTTCATTTGGGATCATATTCGTTCAAGAATCTGCAGCACATAAGAAAGCCCTGCATTAGTGTCCTTCATGCTCATTAGCCAGCTTATCAATCGGCTCGACCAATGAGATGTTAACATGCTTGCACTATTCAGACGAAGCACAACAGCCTTTTTCTTTCATCCTTACTTGCTGTCATTTCTCAAAACAAAAGCACTTAACACGAAAGGGGGTCACCCAATTACATGCTTGCAAAAAAAAAACAAAAAAAAAACAAAAGGGTTGATATCTTGATCCTACCCTTTGCCTCTTGATGCAATATCACACATTTTTGCCAGCTTCACAAGTTAGCTTTCTCAAAAATCTGATTTTCTCTTTGCTGCTTTGTCATGTAAGGAGTGTACCGGTAGTTGCCCGAGTCTCGCTTATTTGTTCAGTTTTGCATCTGAAAACGCGACTTGTCAAATAAACTGGCTATCGTTCAGGCAAATGCAATCAAAGCTCATTCAGAATCGGCTGAAAGGGTGTTTGCCTCGGTGGCACTCGGCGCATTCAGAAATGTGTCTGCATGCGGTGAATCACATGGCCTCCTTTTTTTTTTTTTTAAACTTGAGTGACAGCTTGAAGAATGGCATCCATGTTTACATCAAAGGGTGACTATCGCGCTCGTTCGCCCTATGCATGAGAAATAATTTGATTCCATTTAGAAACTCAAGCTTTGAAAAGGTGTTGCTCGGATTTCATTACATTCATTAGTATTCTTCCCCTTGGATTGAAAAGAATGGAGGATACTCCAACGTAATAACAAGTATCCATGGATTTAGTTTGTATTCCAAGCACAGCCAAGATCTCTTTTTTTTTGGGAAGAGATGTAAAGCCAGCAACTTATTTTGTTCGAAACGCCGGACAAAGACTTTCGGACACCTGAGAAAACCACTGTTTGCATTTTCAGTAAAGATGAAACAGTTTGCGGTTTACCGTGAACATAACAGACGTTTAGTTTGACCGTTTGTTCCATTCACGGTGTTGCATTCATGAAAGAATGAAATAGTCCGACATAACGCATGTCCAGCTTCAACAAAAAAAAAAAGCAGTTCTGACAATGCTAACCTAGCATTAGCACAGTACAAAAGCCGATATTAGCCATGAGGTGTGCATTTTCCTCCCCCCCAGTGGTGGATATTCCACTGTAGTTTCAGCAAAGATTCTGAAGTCCAAAGGTAAATAGGTCAGCGTGAGGCTGTACAGGGAGGTCATGCCGGTTGAATGCTTTGAATCAGTGTCGCATCCCCCCCAGTGGTGGATATTCCACCATAGTTTCAGCAAAGATCCAGAAGCCCAAAGGTAATAGGTCAGCGTGAGGCTGTACGGGGAGGTCATGCCGGTTGAATGCTTTGAATCAGTGTGCCTGGTTATTGATTGACACCTTGTCAGTCACGCCTTCTGTCTGATGTCTGACAGATCTTTTTTTTTCTCCCGCGTGTTTGCAG
>NW_017806090.1:1627776-1632887 GCF_001891065.2 Hippocampus comes
TGTATTAATGGATTGCGGTGACATTCGCGCACATTGTTCCGTGGTGTGCCCATCAGTCAATAACTGCTACATGTTGGGGAAGAGGGAAAGGGGTCCGGGGATCCGGGGGTGGGGGGCAGATGTCATTAAAGACTCTCCAGGTGATGGTTCCCGGTCACATCTCGAAACACCTCGCTCCTGCAAATGAGTCCTCCTTGTTCCACGTCCTTACTTTTCTCTCCTTTTTACATAAGCGCCTTCTCATTGTCCCCGGCCGGATTATTCTGTCAGCCGCACAAAAAGAGACAAAGTGGAGCCGGGGACGGGCCGGTAATGAGCATCTCCTCTTGCAGTGTTACATGTAAAAGCAGCCACGGTGCGGGCAAAGCCTTTGGGAGACAATGGCGGCTTCTGAGAGGTCTCTTTTGATTGAGTTTCTCGGCTCGGGGGCCGATTGTGGAGCGGGAGCTGCGGGTTGAGGCGGGTTGGGGAGGGGTGCGAGGGCCCTCCTTTGCGCTGACCTTTCAGAAACACAGGTGGAGTGGAAGGAGGTCCATTGTGTGGGCGCTCTGAGAACAGAACGCTCAATAACACTCGACCTCGCTCCACCTGCCTGAGATTTTCTCACCGGCTTGTTTGATTTTCCCACCAGCTAAACGGAACACGTTTCTTGTCGTTCTTCAAATACTACTGTCTTGTTTACAATATTTTGTTTTGGCTTCGACTGGTGGTGCGACGAGTCATCGATTAATCAATAATGAATCGATTATGAAAAAGCCAATCATTATTTTGGGAAATGATTCATCGTTTTCGTTTAATTTAAACTTGACTTTGGAGCTAACCATGAAAAACAATCGTAGATACATTTTTGCCGATTTTCTGACAGCTGTTTTGTATTTTTATATTTTGTTTTCCCAATATGACGTTTTTAGCTAATATTTTGTGTTATGTTCTGATTGTTTTTTGCTTATATTTTTGTTCTTATTCTGTTCGAATGTAATTGTTTTTATTAATTGTATTTTTCGATTATCTGCTACTATTTTTGTTGTAATATTGTCAACTATTTCGTGTTTTTTAAATTTACTTCTGCCAAATCTTTGCACATTTTTTCCAGTTTTTTATTTGTTTTTGTTGTAATATTTTTTGATGTTTTCCTTTTTCTTAACATTTATAAATATCTATTGTAATAATTTTCGTGTATTATTGAATATTATTTTTTTTCTTTATGCTAGTTTTTAACATTTCAGTTCTGTGTATTTTTTTTTTTTAATGTTTTTTTTACAACCCGCCTTTTCATACATTTTGCAATCCTTTTTGTCATCTGTTTCATACTTTGGAAAATGTTGAGTAATGCTTTAAGCATTCTGATCTTGTTTTCCTTTTTACTTGTCCAGTACACCTCACTCTTCCTGCCCGCGATTTTCTCACCGCCTCGTTTACTTTCCCAACGGCCGAATTACACATTGGCTCGAACGGGGCTATCTGAAAACGGATTGTTCCAGTTTGTTCACCATATCTGACGCTGTCGGCAGATTTTTGCCACACACAATGCGGCGGTGAGCTACGAATGACCCGTCGCCGCCCGCTTCTACTTCCATCAGCACTATTCAAATTGGCTTTGGAGTCGAGCGTTTGCTGGAAACACCCCTGTTGTGTTCCTAGAAGCACACCGTATTGCATTAATTGTTAACTCAGATTGGAGACGGGTGGACACGGCTTACCCCCCCCCCCCACGGGAGCTCATTTGCAACAAAACCATGCGGGTTGATTGATAGTGTCTCTCGGCTTTTTATTGACTGGTTTTCTTCCGCCGCTAAGCTCAGAGTAAACTCAACATATTGGCGCCCCGTCTTGGGAGACCCTCCGCGCTTGTTCGCTAAAGCCTTTCCGGTTTGGGACTCGGTAGCAAACTGAGACCTGTAATCACACCTCTTTTGTTGAGCGCAGAGGAGGTTCGAGGGTTTGCGTACAGTTTCTCATCACGGTTACCAAGGAGCTGACAAATGAGTCTGGGCCTCGTGAACCCCCCCCACCCCCACTCCACTCCTGAGGTTTTGCCGTGACTTTATTAGCATCTTGACAAGCTGAGAGGATGGTGAGCACCTGTGTTGGGACACGGTCAATAGTGAGGTAGACCAAAAACCACACTTAGCCATTGGTTTCTCCTGCCGAGCTCTACTTTTCTCTGTTTGGGATTGTAGTATTTTCTCCCTAAGGACCCGCATCAATCCAAATAAGAGGACAAAGTATTTACTTTGGTGGCCAAGTGCTCAAGTGGTTAGCGCGTCGGCCTCACAGTGCAGGGTAACAACTGGGATGGGCTCCAGCATGCCCTTGTAAGGATAAGCGGATCAGAAAATGAATGGATGGACATATTTACTTCCCTGAAGGGCGACAAATTTCATTCAAGGGGGGACTAAATGCAAGAGAAAATCGAAGGCCGCAGCAAAGTTCAGCAACGGACGCTCCAACTTTCTTAAAAATGTTTACACTCAAAATCTACTCTTTGGAAGTATTTGAGCCTCTTTCTCCCCCCCCTCATAATTTTACATCTTTTCCCACGGTGGCAATATAATGTAACTTTTGTATGCAATTTGGACCACTAAACTACTTTATGCTAACCAAGTAGTAAAGTCAAAATGACATTTAGTGAAATATAAATGGGAATGTTACGGTGGTCCCAGCATGGCTGCTATGACACAAATGACGGTTTCCAAACGGCACCATTATGAGCTGAACTGAGTCGTACCCACTTTTGAGTTATTTACCTCAACTCCGAGGCTATGAGGATGAAACACAGGAAGTGTTTTTATGCTATTAGTCTGCGATTTTGCGCGTGCATGTCAGGCCTCTCCGTTTCCCAGCCTCAGAGGATTTGTCGTCTCCTCACAGCAAATTGGTTTTATGTTGATTACTTTTTCTCCCCCCTCCAGCGCTAAAATGCATCGTTTGATGTCTGGGAGCTTTGAGACCGAGCGCAATCAACCACTCCATAATATCTGTCGTCTATGATGGACTTTTTGAAAGGAATCGTAACAAGTGCTGATGCAGATTGATAGCGATCAAAACGCAACCTTTTTCTCAGGTCATTTCGTTTATTCGCGATATGAGCTCGCTTTGCCATATTAGTGACCCGCAACTTTAATGCATTAAGAATCCTTTTACAGATGATCCGAGAGGGCTTTCATATCGCCTCTGAGGAGAAGCTCTTCTCGTCAGAGGTTCTGACACGATAAGATGAAAGCGAAAACGCCGTTCGGTTCCACTTTGCTTTAGCAGGCAGGGATTTGCGCCTTCATGCCGCCGTCCCGGCCAAGTGATGTTGTTTCAATCTGCATGCTAAAGAGCGTCCGCCGCCTCCAGAAAGTAGCCGTGGCAATTATTGTCCAGGGTGCCAGAGAAGGCAAAGCGAATCCCGGAGTGTTCTGGCCCACATTGGGGGGGGGGCGGCTTTGTGAATACCAACGACTCTCAAGAGCAAACTAAATGCTGGACACACAATCGCAGATGCTCACTAGCATCAAGAGTGGATTGTTAATTCCGAAACGATTCAATACCAGAAACATGTAAAAACCGGAATATTTTTAGAATGGATAATTAGAGTGCCAGGGGCTTCCTTGAAGTCCTGTAATAGTTTACTTGAAGGACATAATCCGAGTTTATATTGCTGTCAAGCCTCCAGAAATAACACTTTTATCTATAGTTCAATCCCTTTTTTTTTTTTGTGTGTGTGGGTAATGGTTCTCCCAAACATGGTTGTTATAGGGACGCTGCGTAATTAAAACAAATAATCATACATGATGGAACATATACACAAGGGAAACTCTGGTATTTAACACCCTGAAGATATTGAGGCATCTGACAATTTGGTAATAGAAAATAGACTCGACCTAACAACGCCTTCAAGTCGGTCTAAGTTTCGGTGCGGGTGGTGTCATGAGATTTTGGTGAATATAATTGATGCAGATTTTGCACTGAAGGTGTGCCTCATAATCCAGTGTGCCTTTTAGTGTGGAAAATACGGTATGTATATTAAAATAAAGATTAATATTACAATAGTTTCAAGAATTACTTGTGCAACTCTTCTTTGTGTGTCTGTGTGTGTGTCTCTGTCTGTAATATAGTGCCCCCTGGTGGCCCAGGAGCACACACCAGAATGCTTGACTCAGGACAATGTTGCATGCATCGCTACGTTCGGGTAGAAGCGGAGCGCGATTTTAAACGCCTCATAGGTTCCACCAACCATCGACTTAGGCCTGTTCGGACAAAATCAGTGCCGAACTTGTTGGCCTGCATTCCAGTTCCCTTTCTCTATCACCTCTATTTGACAAAGCTCAGCTTTTTAATAGTCACTCCCTTTTGAATCTCTTCTCAAACAACATATTCACAACAGATGCCATGAATTAAAGCGCCCACTCGATCTTCTGGCATTTTACAGTGCAAATAAAAGGTGGTGGCCCCGACAACAGGACCCCCGATTCATATGTTAACCACACTAATTATTTGCATACTACCCCCCAATTATAAAAGCTAATGAGAAGACTGTGGCGTAGGCGCACTGAGGGATTTCCATTGTGTCACCGACAAGGGGCCCCGGGAGAGGCTTTTGTCAAAGTCGCACTCTGGCTACACGTTGCGGTTTCAAAGTACGGTTTGAACACATGATTCAGGTTGAAAAATCGGAGTAGACAAGGGGAAGGGTTTTAAATTAGAGTTTCACACAAAGGTTAGGGTTTCAAACCAGGGTAAGGGATTCAAATTCAACTTCCAGGTCAAGGCTCGGTTATCAAATTAGGATTTTAAGGCTTGATTTTTATAGAAATAGTGCAAACGACCGTGTTCCCTCAAAGTAGTACAATGGAGCAGCGATATAAATAATTTGAAAAAAAAAAAAAAGATTTGCAATGAATAAGGCAAGTTCTTGAAGTCTTTTCCACTTTTTTTTTTCTTTTGTCATTTTCCGCCAGAAGATTCAGACATTTTCCATCCAAGTACCCATTTGACTCGAAATCAACTTTACATGATGGCCTCATTGTTGCAAAGGCTTTTTTTTCCAACAAAATGTTCCCCTTCTGGATTCAAGCGTTGCCCTCCATTTGGCACAGCAGGCTTGCACGGTGAACCTGCCCCCC
>NW_017806090.1:1632952-1638757 GCF_001891065.2 Hippocampus comes
ACACACACACACACACACACACACACACACACACACACACACACACGCGCACACACGCACACAAACTCACACACACATACATTCTCAACTGTTTATAGAGCACTTTAAAACAATCACCGCTGTATACAAAGTGCTGGACATGGAGCAAAAAAAAAAATCATACGACAACAAAGAAGAAGACAATAACATACACACACATATATATATATATTTGTATATGTGTGTGTGTGTGTGTGTGTGTGTGTGTGTGTGTGTGTTTTTTTAATTACCCAGCAATGCAGTCTTGTACACGGAAAAATCGACTTGCTGTGCAAGTTCTGAATGATGTGCTGATCTGGAGATGTGAATCAGCGGCACATTTGATTTGGGAGGGAACAAAAAATATTGGCCTGTCAGTGCAAAGATTTCCTCCCTGATGTTATCGGCTGTCTGACAGCTTTTGGCGGAACACTCTAAACGGGGCTGTTAGCGATATTGACTTTGCTGCTTTTCCGCCATCTGTTTTCATAAGATGTCGAATTTTCACCACATTTCAACTTGCACTTTTCCCATGAAGATGTGCGAAGTCACCGCCCCTCGACATGATCACGCCGCTTCAATTTCAACACAGCCAAGCGTGTACATGATTCATATTTCTCATTGTTCCGTACTTGGGAACGCTTGGTTCTTCATCTTTCGAGTACCACTGAGATCCTCCTGGGTGAGGCGATGTGAGGTGTTGGGCCCCCGTATCATCGCGGCTCGCGGGGATAATTAGAGCACACGTACACGCACGCGCACAGACGTCTAAGGCGTCCGGCTGAAGCGGAGCGTCCTCAGCTCATTAAATTGCCAAATGAATCTGCCCCTGGAAGCTTTCCAGATAAGAATCACCATGCGAGGCTTCACCTCCGCATTTATAATTAACACTTTTATTCCTAATTAGCCCTTTTTTCTTTGCATTGCAGGCATTTCCAGTGGCTATTTTAGAGTGCATGGCTGATTTTTGCTTTTCGAGCCAACAAGATCAGTTCCGAGCCTCATTTTCTGGGAAGGCACGTTACTAAACTAACAAACGCCGGTGCCCTTCACATTTCTCTTTGCATGCAGTGTGCAGCAGCGTAAATTCAAGCAGAATGGTGAGGAAGTGGTTTGCAAATCTCTTGCCCAGAGTCAGTCGAGTGACAAGATAACGACAACAAACTAGTTTGGGAGCGGCTAGCGCTGGCGCCTTCTGACTTCTACACCACCTTTCCTTCATCTTTGTGGAAAAGGTCATCGGGTTCAAAGCCACGTGCTCACTTACTGACCATCGGAAAAGACGGCGCTTCTGAAAATGAATTTGACACCATTTTTCTTCACCTATGTCACAGGGCGATGGCGGGTATTCATGAGAAAAGTCCCGTGAGAAATGCTCAAGCATCTTCACGAACAGTGTTGCGGAAAGGATACTGAGGACACAAAAGTTTCCTTTCCTTTCGTAAAGGTTCGTCAGGAATAAGATATGCGAAAAGCAAGGTCATTGTTGTTCACGAAAAAAGTACCTTTTTGCCCATACTTTTGACGAAATGAAATTAAAAACGAAAGTCATTTGAAAAAAACTAAAACTAACGCAAAATCTAAATTGGAACTAAAATGAAGCATTAAAAAAAAAACAACTAAATTCTGCTGTCAAAAGTAATTAAAACTAATTTAAAAAAAGTCAAAATGCAATATAAACTGGCTATAATGAAAAATCAGAATCAATGCGCTGCAAAACCAGTCACATAGGAACCACACAAGATGAAAATTCAAGTCCTTTGAGCTACATCAAGTCCTATCAAGCTGACGGCAATGGAACAAAACACAGAAAGTCATAGCAAATATTTTGATGAAAATTAAATCAAAATTCGACCTGTTTCAAAACAAACAGATCACAGTTACAACCAAACTGCACTTTGAGAATTTCTGACTTCCACGACAAAAATGCGACATGAAACATCACCTCGAGAGTTAATAAAAGGCTTTATTCACTACATATGATTTCATTCGACAAAAAAAAAAAAAAAGATTTCAGCAAGCCTCTTTGTTGTGCATTACGTTCAACTTTGGCTGTTCCACTTGTCATTTGTGATGAAAATCGGATTTGGTCTCGCCTTTCAGCCTCTACTTTGTGATACTACACAGCCGTGTGATTGGCTCACACCCTCGGCCCAATACACACACACACACACACACACACACACGGTCTCCCGAAGCCAGGGAGCTGCGGCCTCGTTCTCTTCCATCATGACCCAAGGGCAGCCCGAACAAACAAGTCAGTCCCCCAAAGGAAGGTCCAGACGGGGGCCAACTTGTTTGGCTGTCAGGGCTTCTCATCACAGACCAAAAAAAAAAAAAAAAAGCTCCCTCCAACCACTATCGGACCTTCCGCAGCGCTGCTTCGTGTCTGACAGGCCAATTTTTATTTCTTCTTGTAGCGGACCGTTAAAGTTCAATGTGTGCTGATGCGATTATTACTATTGTATTATATTGCACTTAATTATTGACCTTATCCATGTTTGTATTTATATTGCACTTAATTGAACTGTGTTTTCTTTTCTCTTCTTTCTACCCACAATCTTGCTGCTGAAGGCTGTAAATTTCCCCAGTGTGGGACAAATAAAGGATATCTAATCTAATCTAATCTAATCTAATTAGAAAAATGAGTACGTCTGCCCTCGCGACGACTTTTTTCCGTTCGGTGCCAATGGCTTTAAAAGAGAGATAAAAGCAGGGCCGGAATATGACTCTCGATTTCAGTTTTCAAGCTTCACAAGCTATGCAAATAAGAAATTATACCGATGGTATCGCTTTGAATAATTGCTCGCTATGTGCTCTGAACTTTGGGTTGCGCGTTAATGTGGACAGGGAATACATAATCGTTCGCATTTCCCCAACATGGATTTTCAAAACGTTTTTTTCCATGTTCACACATACTCAACAGTGTAATAGGCATGCAAGACCAGGCGTTCGCACTCTGTGTTGCAAAAAAAAAAAAAAAATGCAACTCGTTGGCCAATATGCAAGTGAAACTGTGCTTCCGTACTCAGACTCAAAATATACTCCGATACTAAGACATTGATACTCATACTCACCATGATCTTTTTTTTTCATTGTAGTTTAACGATAACATAAAAGGAGGTCGTAAGGGGAAAATCAGTGTGTGGAACTGGGCTCCAAATGTTCAGGTCATTTGTGTGCGTGCGTGAGTGTGTATCAATATGGCACAGAGGACTGACTGATGGCTTGTGGGCCAACTGAGTAATGAAAGCTCATGTTGGCACCTCGCCTGAGCACTCCATTATCTGCGATGCATGACCATTGATCTGTGTCCACTCTTGCAGAGATGACTCTCTCTCTTTCTCTCTCTCCCTCTAATGTGTTGTTGTTGTTGTTTTTTTTTTTTTTGTTTTGTCTTTCCGTCCTTGTAGCGTGAGTCAGCGCACACGCGTCCTCTCGACCGCGTGACTGAGCAGGGAGAGGCGGGGCTACTCGGTAGCAGACCTTGGCGTCGCACGCTGATGATGACGAGGAGGAGGATGGGCGAGCCGGACTTGCTGCTGCTGCTGCTGCTGCTGCTGCCGCTGGTGGCGGCGTTGGAGGTCCCGCTCGATCGTAAGACGACACAACCAAGCACGCAGCCTTTTAGTGCGGAAAATACGCTAACTTGGGAAAAAAAAAATGCCGAATTACAATTCAAAATATATACCGGTACTCAACAAAAATATCTGTTATATGAGAATGCATTAGAATTTATCTACTATAATGTTTTGTGACCAAACATTTTTTTTCACCCTTTCATGCACAAATAATGATGACCTACATCAGGATTTTTTTCTCAAGTGTTTTTATTCATCTTTCGGCATGAAAAAAAAAATAATAACAATGGCAACACACATAAGGGTCCATTATCGTGGTTGATGCACAACTGTGACATTAAGATGAATTAATAATCGAGAAAACAACTCTAACATGCTCCATTTTCACCTCTCCTCTCCTCACCGCTGCTAATTTAGCCCGCCCAATTCCAAAGGGAGCCAGTCAGCTTCTGCTAAACAAGCCCAAACATAATGACAGCCAATCAATGTCTGCTTCAGGCTGTGACTGACTTGTTCCCCCACCCTCAACTACTCGAACACAGGAAGCCAACACATGAAAGGGGATATTATAAAAAGGCAACCCACCGACAGAAACAATAAAGTTAGAGATTAAAATTGAGATTAACGAGATTAAAACAACACAACGCGCTAAATATGACTCATTAATTATTTGCAATTGACGCGATAAATTGACACCTCCAAATATGCATTTTCTTGTGTGTTCGTTTTCCAGATCAACACTTGGATAGTGCTTGTTTTTTTGTTTGTTTTTTGTTTTTAGCTATTCCATTTATTGAGTAACGCCATTGGAGAACCACTTTGCAGGATTTATTAAGTTATAACTCTCCCAACTGCAAGATGGAGAAATGTCATTGTTTCCACACTAACGTTTGGTTCTCTTTATTGTGATTTATTGCTGATTCTTTCGGGGAAAAGTTCTGGAAAGATGTAAGTCCCAAGCAAGCGTGACGTGGACAAAGCGGCCATTTTTGTTGTGCTTTTTGAGGATTTGATGCCGTTTTGGAAGAATAATTTTTGGTGTGCTTTGCAGTGGAAACCTGATGTGCTGCATGCTTGCTTTGGGTTCTGTTTCAAGTAGCGATCCAGCCGTTGGCATGAATTTACATGCTTTTGCGTCATGGCGCTGCTCCAAGCCAGTCATTTGCATCCTGCATGCCTTTTTTTTTTTTTTTTTTTACGCAGGTAGTGAATTGAGAGAGCTTCTATGGCATGTGTCAGTGCGGTTAAATGACACTCTCTGCGGTGAAGGTCAAGGTCAAGTCTTTCTCTGTTCATTTTTTTTTTTTTTTTAAGTGCCGCAGCCCCCCACTATCACACACCAGTCCCCCAAGGATTACATCATCGACCCCCGGGAGAACATTGTCATCCACTGTGAGGCTAAAGGGAAGCCTCATCCCAGGTAAGGATCTCTTTATCTGAGTGTGCGAGTAGATTTTTACAGTGACAAAAATACCTTCAAAAAAGAAAAACAAAGATGTCAGAAATTCAAGTCTTTTTTACGTGGCTGCTCAGTTTCTCCTGGACGAGAAACGGCACCCACTTTGACCTGGAGCAGCACCCCAACGTGCACATGAGGGCCCATTCGGGAACACTGGTGGTGGACATCAGCAGGGAGCGGACGGAACACTACGAGGGCACGTACCAGTGCACGGCCAGGAACAAACACGGGACCGCCGTCTCCAATGACATCGTGCTGCGCCAACCCAGTAAGAATTGAAAAGCAAAGATTGTCTGTTGTCTCAGATTGACAAAAAAAGAATAATTGACAAAATTCTGAGTTTGTATTTTTTTAATTTTGGAAATTGGCTCTAAATGTCTTTTTTTTTGGCCTCATTTTGACTTTGAAACTCAAGGCCCAACTGTACGGGAACTCGCAGATTACGCCGTGGTGTGTTACCAACTGTTAATTTTGTATTTTGAGGCTGCTCCCTGAATTTTGTCATGATCATCCTCACCTCATGAGCAAGATCTTTCATGGAGTGAAAGTGACGCTCATTTTGGGCATTTTCCACTTCAGTATAATGACACCCTAACCCTGATTATTTTTTTAATAGCAAATTTACAGCCCTGGCATATTGTGACAGCTCTTTAATTTCACTCAGTGGTGGTAAAGTAAAAATAAAAGCATTTTTTTTTGTGTGTTTTCACACAAGGGTCGCCTTTGTGGTCCAAAGAGAAGATCAAG
>NW_017806091.1:0-334 GCF_001891065.2 Hippocampus comes
TTAACTTCAAAAAATGTTTTTTTGTGAAAGTGAAAAGTGAGGGTGCAGTGTACACTAACGCAAAAATCTATATGAATAACACGCACACAGACAGGCATTTTTTTTTTTACCATTTTAATCCACACCCATCGCGATCAATTTGGGACCAGTCCACAGGCTACCGGTTGATTACGATTGACATTGCTTTAAACTACTAAGAGTTATTCAAAAACACGAAAAAGTCAAGTGAATAAAATGTATCTACCTCCTGGAGCGCGTTCCGATCCTATCCGATCCGATCCTGGGCAGTCGGCCCCCGTCAGGGACTTGCCCCCTCTCCCGCATCCCGCCGGGG
>NW_017806091.1:354-471 GCF_001891065.2 Hippocampus comes
CCCTTCCCACACCTCCCACAAGTCACCCTTCTCCCTCCATGACCTGGAGCGCTAATGAGAGAAAAGCACTCCAGTTAGCGTCAGATTTTTAGCCTTCGAGAGCTAACTATGGCCATC
>NW_017806092.1:0-5172 GCF_001891065.2 Hippocampus comes
AGACGTACGAGAATAAAAATGAACATCATCAGTTGACGTCAAACGACGCTGCGGGAACCCGTGAAGTATCCTGTGTTGGTGAGCTGTGTAACTTTGTCTTTACGCACTGATGCGCAAAGACAAACAATACACCGTACGAAGACACCGCGTAACAATTTAACTTTCTGTTGCCGTGCTGATGTGGGAAATGAAAAAAAGGCTTATATTGGGACTTGTAGCGTGCGTGCGAGTTGAGAATTGTAAGCAATTTCCCTCCTAATGAAACATATCCACGTGAATGGCGATAGAAACAGCAAATCAATTCTATTTTTCAGGCGGCGCCGTCCCTTCAGGGTTTCCACCCTGATGGGCTATTACACATTCTTGTTATTAAGAAGCTTCTTTACAATGAGTTTATATTAAATGTTGCGCTGTTTCCATTGTGTTTTTAATTTGTGTGGCAGGCCCTCAGAGGGGGGCCGATGAAGAGGAAAGATTCTTATGAGGATTTGTTGCATCAAAATCTCAGGTTTATGGGTTTTTTTTTACAATTTTGTGGCACCTTTCTGAGTGTCCGTGACATGACTCAAAAGTACAACTGCTCCATTGACACTCCAGTTGCTATTGTCAAATGAGGTGTCAGATCAATTATAAGTTTTATTTTAACTGCACATTTAGGAGGGGGGTGGACTTTATTTTTTTATCAGTGTGCCCGATTGAATTCTCGTTGCTCCATTCCGTCGATATGAAGGAATGAATTAAATGTTCCACTTGAAAATCTTCATTGATTACAGAGTGAAGAAGCAATCCAATTTCTCAAGCCACGGAGAACTTGGTTCGGAATCGTACTCAAAATCAAAGTAGGGGCTAAGCTATCTTGAAAAATTATTCGAGTTGAAAAGTACATACAGTACATTTGACAATAAAGTTTATCCAATCCAATCCAAAAATGTTCCCTCCTGAATATTGTCCTTTTTTTCCCTCTACATTGCTTCATTGTATTCAAAAATTAATTATCCGGGGAAACGGGGAAAATGATCCATGGATGCCACCCGCAACGCCATTCCGTCATTCGAAGACACTCAAGGAGGAATGTATAGGAAGAAATTGCACCTGATGTTCCAAAGTTTCATTTTTCTGCTACGTTTGCCCCTTCAATTTCTGCCCTGAAATCGATTTGGAGTTGAGACCCAGGGACTGTCCCCCCCCCCAAAGTGTCATCACCAAGCATGACAATCATGTCAGACTAGAGGAAGGAACTAGCTTGAAATTTCAGAGCATCGTGGTCATTCCTCAACAAGGATGGAAGCGAAGACCTTCAATTGCGAGAAACCATAATGTCTGTTTGATTCAATATAGAACACTTTAGGTGGATCTGAAATGCCGACCAGAAGGATGTTGAAGCACCGTTTCTGCCCTCATGGCTTGTCAATGTTCGGCTCCATTGCTTCCCTGAGGGGGGATTTTCCTCATTAATTATGCCAATGCATAAACAAGAGCGTGCTTGACAGCAAAGTGGATGAGATGAGAGAACTGCAGGAAAATAATCGGTGAATAAGAAACCCTGATTTTTAATCCTTGACTTCCACTGGAGTAGGCATGAGTTTAACTGGGGACTCTTTTTTTTTTTAATCGAAAGCCATGACAACACAACACACGCTAACAAAATTGCAAGAAAAAAATAAAATGCAAATTCCTCGTGCTTTTCGGTCCTCACCAAAAATCTAGTCACCAAATTGGTCAGATGCGCCAATGGCATGCGCCCAGCGAGGCGCAATGCGGTCTGACAAATTCCCAAGCACGGTAAACTAGACGTGCCCCCGCATGAAAATGAGGGTGTGTCGTGTCGGTTTATATGCACGGGCACCTGGTTACAAAAATAAGGCCCTTAGGGTCCAAAATGGTAGAGCCCCTGTTCTTTTACTGCTAACCGCTTACCATTTAACATAAACCAGAAAATAGCCTGCTGTCAAACTGATTGACAAGAGTGCAATTTTCTGGTTTTGTCGTCAATTAAAACTTTCTCACAAACAGAATGGTGGAAAGCATACACACATTCATCCAATTCTGATGTCCATCAACCAGTAAGCACCACAAATGAACATGAACAATTTTTCAATTATGTTTGAAGATTTTTTTTTTCTACACCAGCAGTCCCCAACCTTTTTTGCCCCACGGGCCGATTTGATGTCAAACAACATTTTCAGGGACCAGCCTTTAAGGCCGGATAAATACAACAAAATAATATGAAAACTGTGGTATTTCTAAACATAAATCATGACATGAGGAACGTCAACTCTAGTCTCTATGCTAACGTTTAAACGTGCCTTCAAAATAAGATACATATCATTTTGCTAGCTCCTAGGTTTCATTTTAGCGGTAACCTATCACGTGACGAGACGCGCGCCTTGACCTGCGTCAAAATTGGACATACCATAGACAGATTTAACAGAGAATCCGGTATTTTTTCAACTTAAAACATCTTTTAGATTCTGAAATGAATAGAACGGAAGTAATGTAAGTTATTTATCCTTTCTGTGCAGCCATGTACCAAATGACCCACGGATCGGTACCGGTCCACGGCCCGGGGGTTGTGGACGTCTGATTTAGACTTGAACTGAAGGTTATCCAACACACCTCATGTGCCAGCAAGTTTCCTCCTGCTGATGATAAGGAAACGTGTGTAATCAGGAATATCCAACATCTGACATGGCAAAGTGCACTGCAGCGCGGCTTAATCAAATATTTACCTCAATAGATTTGAAATACATGAATCTGAAATAGTTGGTTATCCGAGACACCAGCATGTTTCACAACTTGTTATCCCATGATGGAAATTGGGGTCTGTATCCGTGTGTTGCTGAATGCTTCAAAGTAATAATTCCTCAAATGTTGTCCTCTTGCTCAACATACAACAGCATTTTCACATTATGCTTTCAACCATATCCCACTAGTGAAATGAATTACCAGGCAAAAAAAAAAAAAAAAAAAAAAGGGAGAGTTTTTCTGGAACAAGGAATTAATCCACTTTTTTGTTTCTGTTTTCATCAAGTAAGACCGAACATAAAGTGCACTTCTGCCTCCTGCTGGTCACAAACTTCATTGCACTTATTGGGTCAGATATGACAAGCTGAGATCACATTGACCAAGACATTTTCGACTTGGCCATGACACCGGAAATGGAATGTGAGGCATCGGCAAAATTCAGATTGATTGAATTGATTAATATTGGATGCCGGATGTAAACAGGACCAACATCCCATTACTACAGTGGGGACTATTGATAAGCAAAGCTTTTGCCACATCGTCAGGCTATAAATACACGCCGGTTCATTGAGGTTTCCCATGAAAGCACATTTTCATTGATTCCATTTTCAAAAGCACCGCAGCAGCATCTCTGCAAGGAATTGATGTGGTTGTGAATTGGCAAAAAGACAAAAGGGGCCTTTTATTGTGTTTGTGCGGCTGTTTGTGATCGGGCCGGGACGATCCAGAATTGATCGATCAACACTCGGCATGATATTTGTTTGCGGTTCGTTTATCACGAAGCGACCCCTTTTGTTCCTCGAGTCACAGCTGGAAGCGATAACAAAAAGAGTGTGTTCTTTGTAATGGACCACTTTGCACGATCAAACGACATTTCCTTGTAAACTCGAGATAACTTCAAATGCAATGAAATGAAAATATGATAGTAGAGCGACCCTTCAGCTGGAACGTCCAGCTATTATGAAATGGAGGATTTCAGATGGTGAAATCCGCATCAAATTACAGCAAGTCAAGTACAAATCCACTGGAAAGTTATTTTGAGGTGAGTCATTTATTTCACGCTTGACCGACACGGCATATCCTGTCAAATCCCACTTCAACCTGCAGTTCCATTTGAGGATAGATAGTTTGAGGATCTGTCAAGTAAATAGTGGCCTCCGAAGTACGACGGCAGATGCAATGCGTGTGAAATGTCATTTTTAATAACTGTGGAGACCTGCATGCAGTGCATTTCACGATTCAACGGTCAAGACATTTATTATTTATGATGTGTCGAACCGTTCTATGTGACATAACTACATCTGACCATGACGCACACGTCTTGATGAAAAGTGTGTCAACTCAAACAGTACCTTAGATGACAGGCAGAGGGCAGCATTGCACACGTGCACCGCCTGCACTGCATGTTAAATCTCACTACCATGGGACTAGTTTACATATACTGTATTCAGTACTGTATATCAAAATATATCGTACATCATCGACGACTTTACCCCCCCGCCCCCCGCCTAACTACAGTAGTTGTAATTGACATATTTACATTGTCAGTCTGAAGAGCCTTTAGAAGTACAGTAATCCCTCGTTTATCGCGGGGGTTACGTTCCAAAAAGTACCAGTGATAAGTGAAATCCGTGAAGTAGTGAACATTGTTTTTTTTACAGTTATTATACAATACTTAACTATATAGACAATGAAATCAAAGACCAAAACCTGTTTTTAGGCCCAATTACAAAAAAACAAACGTTTTCAATTCAACAACTCACTATAATAGTTTTTGGAAATACTGTACTGTCGACACGCGGCGCCGCCGATGCGTTCTGATTTAAAGTGTTAAAAGCATTAAAAAAACTGCACAAAAAAAATCCGTGAAACAGCGAAGCCGCGGAAAGTGAACCACGTTCGAGCGAGGGATCACTGTAATATATTTTGATATGCTAATATTACTGCTTTACTAATCCTGAGGAGGACAAGGGCTATACAAAATGGCTGGATCGATCAATGTGAATGAATGAATGAATGTCGTGGGCATCAATAAAAGCTGTGAACAATTATTTATATCGCCTTTAATCACCGAAAAAAAAAAACAAATCGAATAGAATATAAGTCTCATAAAATAGTGTGATTTTATTGATACTGTATTGCCCACTCCTAACGTTCACATATATTTCATTTTTTTGTAACAATAAGTTTGTTTGTTTGTTTTTTGTCTTAAATTTGGCTTACTTAAACCTATACTTGCACAGATTTTTTTGTTTTGTTTTGTTTTTGGTGTGTGTGAGTTTGTTTTTAAACTATTTTCAGCCACTCCAAGATTTGTTCATGTAAACACTCTTGCGTTAGCCAACATTTTTCTGAAATCTGAATCTCTCTCCTTAGCTAGGGTATTTGTAAAATTTCCAGTAAATCTTTTCTTGTGTCTACAAAAGT
>NW_017806093.1:0-3136 GCF_001891065.2 Hippocampus comes
GGCAACCCACCTACAGAAACAATAAAGGCAGAGATGAACGCGATTAAAAAAAATAACGCGCTACATGTGATGTAATTAATCACAATTAACACGATAATTTGACACATCTACGTGATATTGTGGTATTTTTAGCGATGGAAGATGGGAAGCGATTCTTCAAAAACGGTTCTGAGCTGTTGAAATTTACTGTAAACATTAACACCAAGAGGAGTGAATTCAACTCGTAATTAGAATCAGCTGAGCACAAGCTGCTGTGAAGAGCAAAAACCTGCCAGTAATTTGACAGACGTTTCTAACTGCCCAAAGGCGCCACAAGATGGCAGCAAAGCACTACTTATGTTTCAAAGACAATTGAGGCTCAACTTTTTAAAACTTAGGATAGCAACACTGTTGTTGGCCATATTGTTCTGAATCAAATAGTTCACAGGATGTTTGAACAAGCCAAGATTTGAATTTGAAATTGTAAAGATGGGCAGCTTCTTTTGTTAGATGTCACTCGCGTGCATGTTTTTTCTGCGTGTGGAAAAGTGGGAATTTTTGGAACATGCAAACCGGTTGTCTTAATTTAATACTATATATATAAAGTTAAAAGCATAATACATATAATACAAAACTCTTCCAACCTTGGGGTGAACTTCCCATTTGTTTCCTGCGCACGGGAGGCAATGGGGCCCTTCTTGAAAACGGATTGTTCCACTCCGGACTTGGACGCTTGGCTCTTCTCGCCAAGCAGTTTTCACACAGAGGAGCAAAGTCCATCTCTTGCTCTTGTTGAAATTGACCAATGGCAGGTGGCATCTCCTCGTAGACCCTGCCCCTTACGCGGAGCTTCTGCAGGTGGTTTGGATGATGAGCTGCTTTCCTGGACGCGCCTTTACTCAACTTCTCCGTCTCGGGTGGCGGTCTATCTTCCGTGGCAACCTTGTGCTCCATCCCCTCACTGTAGCCGCTGTCTGCCTTAGCGGCTTTATCTGGCCCCGGTCGGAGCTTCTTCTCCCAGACCAGGAGTGCTTCGGCCCGGTAGCGGGACTGCTCCGGGAACAGTTCCTCCAGCGCCTCGTGCAGGGCGTTCAGCTCCGGGCGGCCTTTGCCGAGCGCCAAGAGGGCTGTGTCGCTGTGGAAGAATTCGCCAACGCTCTTCACCTGTGGTGGATGATAAAAAACTAGACTTAGGATTCCTGGTGTCGATTTTAGGAATGTAAGGAAGATCCAACCTCTCGGGCAAAAGCCGTGTAGAGGCGAGTCACTCGGGATCGGTGCCAACGAGGAAACCCGAGCGCTTCCGAGACGTCCAGTAGGAGCTGCTCAAAGGAGACCACGCCCCTGCGGTTTAAAAGCACCGTCACCTTGGAAAAAAGATGAGCAAAATGACAGCAGTTTTTTTTTTTTTAATATAAATCAAAAATGCAAAAAATGTCATTTTGCTTTTCATACTCATTAATTAGTCGCCAATCATAGGGGATACATACCAAATCCAGGTGTGAAAATCCAACAATTCATAATAAATTCTGATTTCACAATACAATATGTACTTGGTACAAGACGGTCCAAAAAAAAAAAAAAAAAATCACCTAATGAGCCACATGCTGCTTCATCTAAATACAAAAAGTGGGCAGTTTACCTTCCGCGGTGCGCTTGGACTAGGATGCACGACCGTGACCAGACGGGGTCGCTCGGCGCTCTCTTCTGCGTGTCGCCCGTGGAAGAGCGGCAGGTGAGGGGCCGCCCCCCGGATCTGTCCTGGGTGGTGGCGAGCGTGCCAGAGGGGTGGCGGTAGAGGAGGCGCAGCAGCACCCGTACCACCGCCCGTACGCTTCAAAGAAGGGCAGAGGGCTGCTAAAACAAAGGAATGTACGGTATTAGGACTGCTGCAGTTTTGGGAAATCCGGTTTTGAAAGGACCCTCGGAACCAAAATGGCTGATGTCCCGTGTCTTTACAGGCATTGCTTCCTGAGATTTTTTTGTGGTGCTCCTCATAATAGACATGCTGAACAAATTTCATGTCACTCAGTTAAAGCCTCAAGGACTGAACTTTCAAAAAGATCCAAAAATCCGGAGTTGACCACCCCACCTTAAAAAAAAAAACCCTCAAAACTCAGCTCTCCAAAATTGTTTTTAATGTTTGATGATCACTTGCACATTTTTTAAAAATGTTCTTATGAGTTTTTATAATAGTTGTCTGCTTTCGCTGCTTTGTCTGTTTTATTGTACCTCTGTAAAGTGACTGAGTATCTCTACTCAATACTTAAAATCCTCAACAACAAATCATCCTGATCAGATTTGAGATTTTTTTTTTTCCATTACATGGAGCGCAAGTGGTGCCATTTGAGAGACTTCTTGTGGTCCCAGATAAATTATTTAAGCTTTCTTGAGACGGATATACACACACACACACACCTGAACAAAAGCTTCCTTGACTTGCATATATGCATCATTAATGAAGCTTTGAGGACATGCCACATCTTTCACTTTAGACCACAAAGTGTGTGTGCGTGTGTGTGAGAGAGAGTGACGGGTGTGTGTAAGTGGGGTTGTAACAAGAGTGCTTGTGAGCGTGTTTGTATGAATGTTCACATGTTTGTGTGTGAGCGTATTTGTAGAGTATGAGGGTGTGTGCGTGTGCGTGTGCCAGTGTTGCTGAGAATGAGTGTGTGTAGATGTGCGTGATAGAAAAGTGCGAGTTGCTTCTGACTAACAACACAAACCCCATTTTGTTCGATACTCAAAAAAAAACTGCTTGTCTACGAATTGTTTCCTTTGCCCATGTATGACATCGATAGTTGGTCGGTTATAAAAAGCAAACCTCCCCTGTGGTCCTCCATTTCCTTGCCGGGTCGCAGCCATACCGAGCCTTCACAGGTGGTGCCATTTCTGAACAAAACAAGACCGAAATAAGTGAGAACCAAGTTCCGATTGAAAACAAGTCTCTGACGTCACCCCCTCGCGAGCTGAATGTAACAACGGCTGGCGTGACGCGGTTGCCATGGTTATTTGTCAAGCAAGACGGCTTCGCAAAGGAAGTATCGTTAATTGTTACTTCAAATTAAGATACTCGGCCGGTAAAAGTTCTCAGTATAGTTAAACATTATGCTAGTCATAGAAGTAAAATGATTATTCAAACTAGCAAGAATTCAAC
>NW_017806094.1:0-753 GCF_001891065.2 Hippocampus comes
GAGGGCGGAGGAGGGCGGAGGAGGACGGCGAGGCGACGGCGCGCCCCGGACCCCCGTGTCCGGAGCGGAGAGAAAACTAAATAGGGAGAGCGGTTGGGACGTTGCCTTCGGCGGCAAGCGGGGCGTTCAATGCCTCCTTGTTTTATGGTTATTTTGTTTAAATTTTTGATGGGGGAAAAAGAAAAAAAACTTTGTCCGACCTACCGACCCTATGCTGACATTTCATGTTACCGGAAACACATCTTTTTTGTTTGGCCTAAAACAATGCTGTCATACCACTTGGCAGTTCCTCATGAGTTGCAACACCCCTCCATCATCACCCTTTGCACATGTCACTCCCAAACGCTTGAATGAAGTGTTTTTATTCAAAGAGTAGAACAGTCAGGGTACGTGTTATTTATACTGAGAAAAAATAAATAAAAGCATATGATATACATTTTTGAATTAATGTTTTAGTGCAGTAGTCTCTCAATGTGAAGTAAATCAACACTCAACAGGCATGACATGGCACGGAAGACAAGTTGAGAAATGACTTTGCATAGAAGTCAATCCCTGACTGCAGAAAAAGCGATAACCTCTCAGCGATAATTTTACAGTTTACAGTCCCTGGGACTCGCTGATCTGAAAAGTATGAGTCCCATTATGCATTGAGAGAGTCCCAAATTTCGAATTCTGAAACGGTTTACCGAGTCAATTGCATATGATAATAACACAAACAACAACATATACATACAATTATAAACAAATGCTGCA
>NW_017806094.1:858-2838 GCF_001891065.2 Hippocampus comes
GCTTGACATCCTCTTCCCAAGACGATGCATGTGTAATCTGCGATCAATTTGACGAAAGAATTTAACACACATCATCATGAGTTCTACCAACAGTTAACATGTGCATTGCTACACCTTGTGACGAATGTTTTATTCCTAAAGTTACCATGCTACAACCAGTAAATTATAGAATAACCACTACTGTTTCATAATATTTTTCATCGCGATTAGCCTCCAAATCTAATGACCAATTTGCCTCGTAATCGTGCCTCGCGTCATATCTCGCTCTCGTGTTCTGTGCATCCATCCCAGGTGAGTTTAGTGATACGCCCTTTGGACCATTCATACGAAAAATCAGACTAGCATTCCCATTTCTTAAATGTCATAATTAGTAGACCTTGGTGAGTTTTTTTCGCCGCCATCTCAAACTTTCATCCGCGCGATTCCTCAGTTTGCGGACTTAAATAGCAACCCGCATGCGCACATAACGTCATCTGTTGCGTCCCCCCCAACACTGAAAATAAAACAAAATGAAAGTAAAGAAGAAGAAACACACTCACACACCCCACCACAAACACACACACAGGTGCAGTGAAATCACGTTGATCACAGTCAATTCGTGTGCGGTGACTTTTAAAGTTAAACTATTTTTCGGTACAGTACCGTGGAAATGACGCCACGGAAACGACACGCTCCCGGTAACGATTGTAACCGTGTAATCCTCAGGCTTGCCGTAGTTTTTTTGAAATTTCCTTGCATCCCCAAAACGCACATTATCTGGAACTGTGCGTCCCGTGGGAAAATTGTGCGTCTAGGACGTGGTACGCAGAGGGAACGAGATGGCTGATCTCCAAACATTCTCTGAGTATTACCACTCCCACTAATACTATATTAATTAATTTAATACCTTCAACTTCACAATAATAATAAAACATAATTAAATCACCCATAATTTTAAACTATGTATGATCAATATTAATTATTCCAAACATGAGAAAGCATTCAGCAAACATAACTGGAATCGAGCCAAAGGACTCCAAATCCCAATGGCCAAACCCGGAAGTGAAGTGCCGGCATTATTGATTCCAGCTGTAACGCAAATTACTTGGTTCAAACAAACATTATAGTGCCACCGCAGAAACGTGACGACTGTGCAAAAATAACTACATAAAAAACACCACTGTTACAGAAAGACTTTACACGCTATTTAAACTGCCGATCGCGAACGGAACAAACCGTGATTGAAACGAACTGTGATGCCGCTCTTTTTAGGTTGCGCTAACTGTCACCTATAGGTGGCAGACATGCCCCACTCAAAGCGCTAGACATGTCCATCAATATGGGTATTCCTGGATAGGATATGTTTTATTTCTTCGTGATCTTTTGTGGTCCTCCGACCCACTTTATACATGTGAATGAGGAATTAGTGGCTCTAATCTTTCATTGTGTCCCAGGACCGGCAACCCAAGGCCAAGGACTTGACTCCCGAGGCCAAGGACCAAGGACCGACCTTCGGCCCTCGAGCCCCTCCTCGAGGCCAAGGACCGGCTCGAGGACCACAACACTGCCATCCATGAAAAAGAACTAACCCTGCAATTTACACGAGCCTCCGCGCGCACACACACGCGCACACTCAATCCCGCAGCGAGACCAGATCTTGGGCACATACCGCCACCCGGGGTATTCGTGATGTGTCGTTCGCGAACGAAACGGCTCTTAGAGCCGGCTCTTTGAAGTGAATGACAGGAGCCGGCTCCTAATAGGGAGCCGCTCATAATGGGAGCCGACTTTTTTTTCTCCTGTTTTTTTCCCCCTTTCGGTTAAAGCCGCACGCGATTGGTCAAGATCCGAGGTAGAAGTAGAAGAGGGAGGGGAGGGTTTTACACACGTACACACGCACACACGCACACACACACACAGACGCGCGCGCACGCACGCGCGCGCGCGCGCACACACACACACACACACACACACACACACACACACACGCGCACACACACA
>NW_017806094.1:2901-3228 GCF_001891065.2 Hippocampus comes
GTCGGTCCTTGGTCCTTGGCCTTGGGTTGCCGGTCCTCGGACACAATGAGGGATTAGAGCCTCGAATCCCTTGTCCACAGGTATAAAGTGGGACCGAGGATCCGCAAAAACCACGAAAGAATCAAATAAATTCCATCCAGCGAATTTCCCCTGACAGGCGATAGTTAGCGCAACGAATAAAGATCGGCATCACAGTTAGTTTCAATCCCGGTTTGTTCCGTTCGCGATCGGCAGTTTAAATAGCGTGTAAAGTCTTTCTGTAACAGTGGTGTTTTTTATGTAGTTATTTTTGCACAGTCGTCACGTTTCTGCGGTGGCACTATAATG
>NW_017806094.1:6647-6876 GCF_001891065.2 Hippocampus comes
TAACGGGTGCTATTTCTGTATTTGACACATACACAAAACGCACTGTATTATTGGGCGCAGCCAGGCATGGTAAAACATACGCCAGCTTAAACATACGGCATACATGCACGCACGCTAAAAACACGTTAGCTTCAAACATACGGTAGCATGCTAAGACATGCGGATACATGCAAAAAACACGTTTTTAAAAAGGCAATGGAAGCAATACTGAGTTCGGTTGTACTTTATT
>NW_017806095.1:0-779 GCF_001891065.2 Hippocampus comes
TACTTTCCTATTCGATATTTTTACTTTTTTTTTTTTTTTACCAGATGAACAGCTATTTACTTGTCACCGCTGTGTCACTCTTCATGGTTTTGAGAACCACAACAAAAAAACTCATTTTTTTCGGCATCCCTCATTGACGTCCATGTGAAAAAGTCAACTGACGCCAGACTGTCAACAACAGTCATAGATGAGTGGGGCAAAAAAGAATGATGCAAAGAAAAAGTCAGTTAAATCCTCAACTGTACCAATTCCAGGTTGGGTAATTCGTGTGAATTGGAAAAAGGTTTTTCAGGGTTTTCTCCGATTTGGTGTTTTAAGTTGGCCTCTGCCTCACTATTATTTCAAACCCCCATTCCCCCCCCCCCCACCTTTAGGAGGAAATCGCCATGGCAACACAGGTGCGTTGACATGACGCGCTGGCACGGAAAGTGTTGTTTGTCAGTTTTAACAGCCCGTCGAAGGTGTGACTGACTGCTAAAAATGCACATTTAGTTCGGCATCTGGCAAACTTGACGCGCACGTTTTTCTTCAGCGCCGCTGTGTGAATTGTCTTAACATGCACAAAACGACGACTGCTGCGGGGCCCGAAGCATGGCTGCCCGTTATCGCTCTAAAACGAGCTTTCCCAAATTTTGAAAACTGAATATATTGTTTGATTGTATGAACTGTCGTGGTAATATTGAAGCCGTTTTTGTGATGTGGAGGAGCGCAACTCAGACTTGGCTGTCAAACGTGCCAAATTGTCACCGCGTGTTTCAGGAGGAGGAGGCGCTGCGCGC
>NW_017806095.1:20562-20927 GCF_001891065.2 Hippocampus comes
GCAGCGAGGCCGGCACGCCCGCCCAGACGCCACTGGCCGCCCCGGTCATCCCAAGCCTGCACTCTCCCGGGAACCCGCCGCTACCCGTGCCCAGCAAGGTCTGTTTGAGATGCTTGAAACAAGAGTGAGTCAGCACTTTGAACGGCACTTAGGATTTGGACAACTCTCTTCTTTGCTTCCTCTGGTCCATGTTTCTTGTGGGACAAACAGCCAACCAAATACTGCGCCAATTTTTTTTTTCTATAACCCCAAAAACTGTAGAGTGAAGAAAATGTCATTTGTTAATTGCAGTCAACACTCACTATGTGCAGGGGTTTGGGACCAACCTTGTCGCAAATAGGAAAAATGTGCAAATAATTTATGCT
>NW_017806096.1:0-1382 GCF_001891065.2 Hippocampus comes
TATATATATATATATATATACATACACACACATGTATATATATATGTATATGTGTGTGTTTTTTTCTGAATTTGTGGGTTTTAAATGTAATGTGTAAAAGCAGTATTGTACGAGTGACATTGTTGCCAGTTCTTGTATTTATCAGGTTGTGAGGGTGTACTGATAGCCGCAATGTATACGACAGTCATGACTTTATAAATTGAGAACATTTTGATAAATGGCTAACTGTGATCCAATTTCTCCATCTATTTTTCTACTGCGTATGCTGTTCAGGCTCAGCTGGAGTCTATCCCAGTTTTCTGGGCGAAAGGCAGACTCTACCCTGAATCTGTAGCCAGGCAATCACACGTGTGCTGCCCATATAGACTCTCAAATTCACCCCTCCTGTCACTGAACAGGAATCGATCCCACGCTGGCCGCATAAAAGTCAACCTCGTGTAAAACAATACCATGTGACCTGCTGTTGTGATGTAAGTGTCGCATCTGAATTTATTTTTTCCTCTTATTTACAGACCAGGATGACGAGGATTCCTTTGAGGAAAACAGTGAGTTGATTTTCAGTTCCCAAGAGTAAATAGTGGAAATAGGACTTTGCGTCGTATGCGTCACTAATGCAAACAGTGTAATGGCAAACGTCCAAAGGAGAGTACAGGAAGGTTTGTGTCCGCATCGGTTATTGTCATCAAGCTTTGGGTACAGGTTGTTCTGGACCTATGGGATGTGTGAACAGATTCAGCCCCTGTCACTCCCACCCCCACCTCATCATCCATTAAATCCTGAATAGAATCAATTAGCTCCCTATAGGGGCCTTGACAATTGTGCCAAAAGGCCAATGAACATTTCGACATCCCAGCCATCCTGCCCTCAGGTCAGCTAATCAACAGTGGCATTCTCATCCCCTCAGCGCAGCTCTCTGTGCCACTCCTCATTTTGTCTGTGATAGACATATGATGGAATTACAAATCTGTTCAAAGCCGCCTACATGGAAATAGACACGATTTCCATGGTTACACCACCACTATCATGTTCCCACATTCTTATTTCTCCCCACTTCATTTCGGCAATAACTCCAACATGTCTCTTTCTTGTTGGCGTGTTATATACTTTGTGAAAAAGCCAAAGGTTTTTTTTTTTTTTTTTTTTTGGCGTGTTATATACTTTGTGAAAAAGCCTAAGGTTTTTTTTTGGAAAGCATGATAAAATGGACATGAATGTGGTGCTAGAGAGGTATTGTGGTGGTCGTGAATCTAACATAAGTTTAGTTATCACCATAAATGATAACCTGCCTCACCTCCATCGACTACTCAAAATACAAACGTAAATAACAAAATCACTGTCCTGTCCAAAATAAAGCCTGCGTTTCAGACTAGAAATTCATTTTC
>NW_017806097.1:0-2562 GCF_001891065.2 Hippocampus comes
TGTATAATGTTAGAAAGCACTTCATGTGGTTAGCACAGACACATTTACTGTGCCTTCTTTTTTGCGGTGTGGTGAAATGACCCCCCCGACCCGCCAAAAGCTCTTTCTTTCCATTTTTTTAAAGACTCCTCCCACTTTCAGAGAAAGTTACATTACATTTTGGGGACCGTTTTCCATTTTTTTTAAGCAGAGTGTCCACTTTAGAATGGCAACAGGGCCCCTTTTCTATTTATTTTTAGCTTTTCCTTTAAGAGAGGACTGAGGATAGCATCTCTTTAAAACAAGAACAGGGAATTCTTTAGCTTTTTTTTTTTAGCCCTTTCAGACTTTTGTGATTTTGTGCTACATAAATAAATGCGACTTTCTTTTTTAAGGTGCCGTTCCTTTAAGAAGGGGACAGAAACATTTTTTGGATGGTCTTTTTAGGACAGCAACGAGGGAAACATTTTTTTCCCAGTCAACTTTTAAAGTCAGCCGAGGCCCATATTCAAAAACACGATGCTCGAATCATACCAATGTTTATTATTTCAGATTATGAGCATGTTTGAGCTCAATATAAGTTGTTTTTTTTCCCAAGCACATTTTTTTCAAGGTTTTATTTGTTTTATGGAGTGTATAACGTGCCGCATAAAAAGCTGCGACGGTTCGTTTTTGACCCATCAAAATGATATCCAAATACAGAATATATACAAAAATATTGCCATTTAAAATGAGATTTAATTTTGTGTGTGTGTGATTTAAAAATGCCTTTCAACTACATTGTGATGTTTTTTGAACTCTATCGCTTGTTCAGCCCATATTTTGTTCATGCTTTTTCATTTTCCCCCTCCCAAACATTGATAGTGATGGGACTGCGGCAGCTGCTCAATGCCCAAGTGTGCGCGTCGCACAATTGAAAGCTCACACTGGCCTCACAATGAATCTCTTTGTTCAATGATGTTAATGGAATTTCAATTTGGAAGGGTGTGTGTGTGTGTGTGTGTGTGTGTGTGTGTGTGTGTGTGTGTGTGTGTGTGTGTGTGTGCTATAGTCTTACATTGTGGGAGATAGCTGCCTGCCCGCCTCTTTCCACCCTGACGGCCCCGGGGCCCAGTGACCCCCGTTCATTGTGGAAGGCAGGGCCTTTGCTTTCAAGGCTGCGGGTGCCGAAAAGCCGAAGTCAGAGGTAAGACATCCCCGGTGGGAGCCAGGGCCTCCGCCCGAGATCCAATTGCATCCTTCCTGCAGGTGTTTTGACATTTACTGTCCTAAGTTTCCTCACGCCACAAACATCTGACCTAAATCCTGCAATGGTAAAACACAACAGAGTAAGAAAATGCTTTTCATATTGTATGATGTCATCCGCGCTATGCCATCAAATATTACAAGACCCTTTTTGAACCCTTTCAGGGACAGCTTATCAGGTTACAGGTTATATGTTTAGAGCTGTACTCCACCCCGCACCCCCTACTGTGAAAAGGGCGGCGTCTTTTCAAAGGTAGTGTTTATTTGTCTTAAGTGGGTGACCTCTTGACCAATCGCACCGTGGGGTAAGGAAATACCATAAGTTCCATTTTTAGTTCTATCCATTAGCCGAACTTGAATGACAAACTCTTGTGAAAAGGAAAAAAAACGAATAAATCTAATGAAAATTTACAAGGTTTTTCGTGGCACGAACACTTTTTCTTTGGTCAGTGCGTTAAAAGCATTTTCCTTTCCAGAGACACCTGAAAAGGAGACAAAGTACAGATGCCGAATGAAGTGTTGGAAGAAATTCAACAGTGCATTTTGAACCGGCTTTAATTTCCATTTAAACATAGCAGAGATCTCTTCTTGTGTCGTCCCACCTGTCAAAATGACCTTGAATGTCACCGGCAGGGACCAAACCGAGCGCAATTTAGCAAGCATAAGATAAAAAGGTTGAATTAAAGATGACTACGCATACATCCTTAATTCAGTTCTAGCCGACTTGCGCCTCGGCGGGGCTCTCCTTTGGGGCTCTGCGACTTGCAAAAAGAAGGATGGAATTTCACAATCTCCATCCATTTTCAAGTTTCATTCGCTTTACGCCCCGATATCAAATAAATGTGCTCCCAGTGGCAGGACCTTGAAAAAAAGAGAAAAAAAAGAATGACATATTAAATCGCAATAAAGGAAATTCCAATTAAGACTCTTTTTCAAAATGCTTGAGCCCTAATTGAAATGCCATTAATCTATTCCAGCCCCAAGAAAGACAGAAAAGTAGAACAGACATGCAGGTGTAAAGCACTGATGTAAAAAGAAAAAAAAACAAAACTTAAAAATAATCGAACAAAAAAGCCCACGAAATTTATTGCCGCAAGCCCTTTGCCAGCCAAAAATGACCCCAAAAAATAAATAAATAAATAAATAAACAAACATTAAAAGGCCACAAGGGTTCAATTGGAACTACGCCCTTGGATCTGCAGTGTAAATCCAGCCTTTGTGTTAAGTCCAGACAGTCCATAAAGTAAAAAATGATGTGCGTCTGTTTTACTAAGCGCAGCAACCGGTCGTGAGGCCATTAAGCGCTCCAATTGGATTAGTTGAAACGTAATGGAGTCA
>NW_017806098.1:0-194 GCF_001891065.2 Hippocampus comes
CTTATAATTATTAAGCTCAGCGAGCTTCCAGTAATATGACACGTGATGTCAGTGAGTTAGTTTGTCCCGGCCATCAGCACATGATATTGTCAGTGAGGTATTTCAATGCTCTGGGTTCAGGGGTCCGCACCCAAATCAGTTTCTCGCCGGGCATGGGTACGTCGCACGCCCAACCGGATCCCCCCCCCCGCGCG
>NW_017806098.1:295-1230 GCF_001891065.2 Hippocampus comes
AATCGTCCGTCGCACGCCACTCTCGATCCCCCCCCCCGCGCGCTACGAAGAGCGCATGGGGATAAGAGCCCAGCCGACGGCGCCGCAGCCGCATGCCCTCCTCCTCCGCGTTGGGTTCAAGAGTACGAACCCGAGTCCCTTCCCGCCGGGCATGGGTACGTCGCACGTCGAACTAGATCCCCCCCCCCCCCGCACGCTCAGATGAGCATGCGGGGATAAGGGCCCAGCCGACGGCGCCGCATCCACATACCCTTCACCTTCGCTCTGGGCTCAAGGATCTGAACCCGATTACTTTCATGCCGACCACGGGTACGTCGCACGCCGAACCGGATCCCCCCCCGCACGCCACTATGGGTGCACGGGGATAAGAACCCCGCCGACGGCGACGCAGCCACATGTCCCAATCCATTGCTCCGGGTTCAGGGATCCGAACCTAAATCCGTTTCACGCCGGGCCTGGGTACGCCGCACACCGAACCGGATCCCCCCCGCACGCCATGATGAGCGTACGGGGATAAGAATACAGCCGCCGGCGTCGCACCACATACCCTTCCTTTCGCTCTGGGCTCAAGGTCTGAACCCAATTACTCTTACGCCGACCATGGGTACGCCGCACGCCGAACCGGATCCCCCCCCGCACGCCACGAAGGGCGCAAGGGGATAAGAACCCGGCCGACGGCGACGCATCCGCATGTCCCAATCCATTGCTTTGGGGTCAGGGATCCGAACCCAAATCCGTTCCACACCGGGCCTGGGTACGCCATCCGTCTAACCGGATCCCCCCCGCACGCCACTATGAGCGCACGGGGAGAAGAGCCCGACCGACGGTGCCGCAGCCGCACGCCCTTCTCCTTCGCTCTCAGAAGGGGGGTTAAGGCTCCCCTCATTAGTCATCTCGCTTCTATTGTTCCAAACGGGACGCCAGCCCATTTCATC
>NW_017806099.1:0-484 GCF_001891065.2 Hippocampus comes
GATTCGTTTTTCGGTCTGTGGCATCTCCTGTTATGTATTAGCATTAGCATTTGGCTAATCTCAGTCATGTGGTTATTTCAGATTTAGTTTGACAGTCAACTTCAACTGAGAGTGGCAGGAAACATCTCGTCACCTCTTTTAAAAATTTTTTTTTTTAACAATTGTATCTGCGAAAATGCAGATTGTCGTGAAGTGGGTGGAGAAGAGCCACTGCTCATATCACAGCTTTGGTATTGCATATCAAACCAAAAAAATTGCCAAACGACTGGTCTTATCTTGGAAAAAAAAATCTTCCAGTTGAAGTTTACTGGAAGACGAAACATCGAACAGAGATTTACAGCCATGTGGCGTAGCCTTAAAGTCCGCTAGCTGGATGCTAATGCTAGCACACCATGGCAAATGCCAAAGACGTGCTAACGAATAGCATATATGTGGCGGATATAACCCTCGAATCAATGGATGTTTGGGACAAAACTGGTGGGGC
>NW_017806100.1:0-5551 GCF_001891065.2 Hippocampus comes
CACTTTTGCCCCCACCCTCCTTTCGCAAAAGCCTTGGAGAGCATTTGATCTGGCTCAGCGTTGACAATTACTCTCGCTGCGATTTTGCACCTGCGACAAGCTCATCCCAAAGCTCGGGTCCTTGAAGATGAGCACGGGAAGTGTGCACGCAGCTCATCTTGACAACCGGTCCAAGTAGCAATGGGGCAAAGACTCTCTGTGACAACCCGGGCTAAACTCAGCCTCTCCTTGACATGCAAAGATCTTGCCCTCTCAATCAGGACGCATGGCTTCAACATACTTCCTTGGCACCAGTTGCCGCTCTCTGCGCGCTTCCAGAGACAAACAACTGTCAACGGATCAATTGGTGAACGGCGCACCCCAAAATGGCAGGGGGCGACCGTAGCCGGGCACCGGGACCACACAGGCCCTCACCGAGGCTCGACGGCAGACAAGGGCCTCAGCCAAGGTCGTGGCGAGCGTCAAGTGCAAAAGCGCACCGCGGGTGGCGGCCGCTGTGAAAAAGTAGGACCTGTTGGAGCAGATAAGCTTCATCCGCACGTAGGACTTGAAACGCAATGAAAATTTCCCATCGCCAATCACGATGACCGCGACCAAATAATTGCTGGCATCTAACTTAGCCGAAAAGATGTTTGTAGGTGACGGGGAGAAATTGGGCCTTACTCAAACCGACACCAAGATGACGAGAGCCGAGACGCGTGTCCGGCAACTGCCGCCTTGGGCCTAAGCGGGCCTTACTATCCGAGAGCGAGTCAGACAACGAAAAGCCACCCGAAACGAGCGCGGCAGTTATCGTTGAAACGGCGCAAAGCATCGTCCTTCAAATATGCTTTGTGGTCTCGTCTTCTTTTTTTATTTTCTTTCTAACAACAAAACGAATGCTCGGGAACCTGACAATGTCATCTGTCAAGTGCGGCGAGCACACGTGGCTGCCAGAAGTTGACCATGAGCAAGACGATCATCAGCCGGGCGCTGAAGAAGGCGGACACATGACCCCCGACGACGCATCCGTGAATAGACGGCCGAAGCTACTCCCGATGCGTGACGACGGACGCCGAGGAAAACGGGACACGCTTTACTCCAGTTACACAAACGACCGCACGGCGATATGATTCGCTCCAGTCACGGCACGATACGCTCCGAATACGATATGATTTGTTGCGATTCCGATGGGATGCGATACGAGCCGACGACGATGGGTTGCAGGCCAACGAGGTGATATGATCGACTCCCGCTAACGATAGGCTTCGCCGCGCTTCACTCCGATTCGTAGCGGTTGCCTTGGACGGTACGGCAAGGCAAGATCATTCTCAAAAGTTGTGCGCGAAGCAGATTAGAGTTTCAAGCAAGGTCATAAACTAACATGAAAATAGGGCAAGCCGGTTGAAGGTAATTTCAAAAGCGCTTAGGCCAATCGAATTACATGTCACAGCTCCTATTGGACTAAATGGATTTGTGCCTTTCAAGTGCCTCATCTGGATTAGCGTCGCCACTTTAGGGAAGGAAACCAGCCGCGGACGACATCGGCGTCTTCAGCTCCCGCCCCCCGCGGAAACGATCAAAAAGTCACCGCCGTCTTGGTGTGCGCTCACGTACAAGCGCCGTTTGTCGCTCACCTGGGTTTTCTGCCAGATTTGGGCAAGAAGCCGAGCCGCTAAGCCCGCGTGAGCCCCGCAACCTGCCACCAGGTTTCCTGCCTTCGTGTCCAGAAGGACAGCCAGTGAGGGATCATAAAAGCATTTCTGCGGGATCAAGAGAGGAAATCCTCTCAGGCTGTGCGCGGCTTCTCCCCGAACAGAGGATAGATGGGGAATTTATAGCCATTTGGAAGCGGCCTCAGCCGCAGTTAAAGACCTTAAGGGAGTCCGAGCGGCGGCTTGATCTGCGTCTTGGCTGGCCCCGCGACCTGGCCATAAGGCCCGGCGGGGCTTGGCATGTCGCAGACCCGGTTTGGGTCCCGCTGCTCTTGTTTGGATTCCTTTGCTCCTTCTCTGGGATGAGATGAGCTCATCCACTGGAGCCCAATGAGAGCCGCTTAAGATCTTTGACATCGGCATCAGGCGCTTTTCGCAACTGGATGACTCCAGCGTGGTCGCCTCCATTCCGGGTTGACTACAAAGCGGCGGCTACTGTCGACGGCCAAACATCATCAAGCAGAAACGCATGGTTGCAGATGAGCGCGACAGTATGCAACCCCCCCGCTGGGCATAGTATCGTTGGGGCCGACTGCAACGGTGAAAACGACAGCAGCCAAACTAGTCGACAGCATTGTATGTAGCAAAAAAAAAAAAAAAAAGGGGGCCGCATATAAAGCCAAGTGACCAACAGCCGCTCATTGAAGAAACAATGAAGTCAGCAAGTAGTCAAGGTAGCACTTCACATATGTCAACACTCGTCAAAATAGCGTTTGCATCTGTTGTTGTGTCTGTTTTTTTGTTTGTTTTTTTTTCCCTGACTCTCCTTGTCATGTCTCTGCTATGTACCGCAGCAAGTGATATTAAATTGGGCTCTGTCTGGCTCTTTAAAAAAGGCTTCAAGCTGTTTTTCACATGTCTCTGCTATGTATCGCAGCAAGTGATATGAAATTGGGCTCTGGCTCTTTAAAAAAGGCTTCAAGCTGTTTTTCACTCCCAGTTGAAGAACTAAAGAGAATTCAAAAATGGTATCGCTGCGGCAAAGTGCTCAACCAAGCAATGTCATTTCATCGAACAAAGGTCTGCTAACTGATTGCTAGCATCATGCAAAATGCTATCGATTGGTTTATGGAAATGAGCTATGATAATCATACGCTTTCGAAGAACTGCTACTTGACTCTACGTGAAGCAGCAACGCACACAATCAGAGCATACAACCGTACTTGCGGCTGTTTATTTTGGCTGCTAAGTAGGGGCCCTTCTTTGCTTTTACATTTAATGAGATCGAGCGGGGGCTAAATGCTGCCCGTAATATTGTGACACAACATGACAGTGCACGTATAGCGTGCAACTCTAAATTCAGGTTTGCCTGTAAAGTGTAAAAAAATAAAATAAAAAATCTGCACCACACCACAGAGTTAACCAGGATATCGTGTTGGCTCTTTGTAATCCTTCCGTGATTATTATTATCGTCTCCTCAAATATCGCAACGATACACCTGCACCACCGAAAGCAGATCCTGAAGTAAGGGCACGGTTTTGGATGCGGCTCTTTCCGTATTGTGCCGGTGTAGCTCATGTAACGGCTCGTGAGCGCATATCTCCGATGGCCGTCTGAGGGATGTGATAAGGGGCTTAGATGAAGGGGGGGGCTGCTGAATCGCTGACTGACACGGCTGCTCAGGGGCTAATCCTGCTAATCCTCCGCTCGCTCAGGGGTGCGCTGGAGCCACGGGCCTATGACCCCACCCCGAGACGACACACGCGGCTCTCGCACTACCGATATGGCCTCACACGTCCTCGGCGTGACTTCAAGTGGCACGGTCAACCATTAACATTTATGGCTGCGTGTGATGCACTCATACGGCATATGTACTTGCTCACGTACAAACGCGCGTGCAACGTGTGCGGACGTGCAATTAGGAGCTCTTTTGAAGTCACTGACCTCCGACCGGCCGGAACACTCGCAACACAACACGACAGCAGGGAAGGCGTCAAGTCCAAACAAAAGGCGGCTGAGCCGTGACATGCATTGGCACACAATGATAAAAGTGCATTTTGTTGAGACAGAAATGTTGCTGGCGCAGCACCGGCTACTTCTTACAAAGATGACATTTGAAATCCCAAGAATAAAGCCGTCCACCTTCCGCAGCACTCCTGAGGGTTAGGTGCGGTCAAGCCGACCCCGGCGCACTTTGGGAGAGAGACCTTGAATGGGGTAGCTTTTTAAAATAGAAACTGAAGGAGGTATCATTGAGCTCTCCGCGTCCTCGTCGTCTTGTTGTTAAACAGGAGACCATCCCCAGCTGCCGATCTGCGATCATCAAGAAAACGGCATCTTGGAAACACGGGGTGGGGGCGGGGCGGGGATCTCGCAAACTTCACACTGGAAGGCGGGAGCTGGGATTGGAACCTGAAACTTCCACGAGTCGTCCAGGCTGCCACATTTGTAAATCCGGCCATAACAATGAATGGCGCTGGAAAAGTGGAGTGCAAATATGGAAAATGTCAGGTGGCCCCATATCAAATAAAGACCTCACACTGTGTATTTGTGCTTCTGACAAGCGACGCTTCATTTGATCGATTCTTGCTATTCACACGAACAATTAATTCCTCTAGTAAGAGTCACTCAGTGGAAGTGTGTGAGCTCCCCCCCCCCCCCACCAAGGACTTGGGTTCCTTCCCACTCGCGCAGCACGTTTAACCTTCAACATAAAACGCTCCACTGAGTTCGATGGCTTGATATTGCGTTGAAGTGGCACTGGACAGCAAGGAACAGGTTAAAATGCAAGCCAAGCTCTTCCCGATCAATTGGTTTGGCTGGAAGTGACGACTACGTTTTGACGCGTATCCTCCTGTCGGGCTCGACTTTGAAGGGGTAAACCGGAAGCGCGCGCGTGCGTGTCACGTCTTACTGCGCGATCGCTTGTCGCTCGGGTGAGTGCGTTTGAGAGCGCGCTCGCTCGCGAGCCAGACGGCAAGTGAGGCGCGCTCGCCGCGCGTCGACGGTCCCGTTTGGAAGGAAAGGAGCACTTTGAAAGTTTCGCGAACTCGGCGCACTTTGCCAAGATGCCCGCCGCTTGGACGCCGACTCGCTCCTATGGAATATAGTCCGGCTCTCCATGTTGCGCCAGCAGCCCACGCCAAGAACAAATTGTTCGTCATGTGCATCATGTTGTCCCTGTGGCTCTACGTGATCTACTGCTGCTTGGGCTCCGGCGCGACCGCGCCGGGGCTTGGGTACGAGCGCGCAGGAGCGGGCGCGGACGCCCGGCGCGGCGGGTCCTCGGCGGTCCCGTCCCGGGACTTGCTCCGCAACAAGGCGGACAACGACGCGGACGGCGGAGGGGACGAGCGGGGGGCCGGCGACGCTCGCGGGGCGTCGTCTTCCCTCAATGAGTCCGAGAGTCAAAAGCTGCCGCGGGCCATCATCATCGGCGTGAAGAAAGGGGGGACGCGCGCGCTGCTGGAGTTCTTGCGGCTGCACCCCGACGTGCGCGCGGCGGGCGCAGAGCCGCACTTCTTCGACCGCAACTACCACAAGGGCCTGGACTGGTACAGGTGAGTCCCAAACACACACACATACCCCGGGCGCTTCTTTGCACGTTCCCAACCCACCTGACTCCTCTTGGCCGGCCTCAAGCGACGCCTTGGCAGTGCAACTTATTCCGTGACACTTGACCACCGACATTCAACCAAGGCGTCAAGAGACAGACAGAGAGCGAGAGACAGAGAGCATCTCGTCTCCAAGAAAACCATGATGGACTTTTACATCAGCACACGTGCTTGTTATATTTTGTTATAATAAATATGTTGATCATCGAAATGGAAATCTCCACATACCGGCCCCTCGGGGGGCAATGGGAGGGAGGTTGGGATCGATCTGTCCATCTCAACACATGACACAACGCCCCCCCC
>NW_017806101.1:0-1034 GCF_001891065.2 Hippocampus comes
TTTGCCTGCTTAGTTTGTGGCCAAAGATTCTCTTGAAAAGAAAATTTTCATGATCACAAAAGAACCCACACTGGTGAGAAACCTTTTGTCTGCTTAGTTTGTGGCCAAAGATTCTCTTAGAAGGGAACCTTAAAAACACAGACCAGGACACACACTGTTGAGAAACCTTTTGCCTGTTCAGATTGTCGCCAAAGATTTCCCCAGAAGGGACACTTAAAAATACACGCGAGAACCCACAATGGTGAGAAACCTTTTTCCTGCTTAGTTTGTGGCCAAAGATTCTCTGAGACGGGAACCTTAAAAACACAGACCAGAACACACACTGTTGAGAAACCTTTAGCCTGTTCAGATTGTAGCCAAAGATTCTCCCAGAATGGACACTTAAACAAAATCACACAAGAACACACACTGGTGAGAAACCTTTTTCCTGCTCAGTTTGTGGCCAAAAATTCTCTAAAAAGAGAACCTGAAAAATACACACCAGAACGCACACTGGTGAGAAACCTTTTGCCCGTTCAGATTTTGGCCAAAGATTCTCTCAGAAGCGAAACTTAAAAAAAATCATACAAGAACCCACACTGGTGAGAAACATTTTGCCTGTTTAGATTGTGGCAAAATATTCCGTCAGAAGACACACCTAAGGGGACACACAGGAACCCACAATGGTGAGAAACATTTTTCCTGCTCAGATTGTGGCAAAATATTCTCGTGTCTCAGATTAAGAATCACAAGTGTGATGACGAGATGTACAGTTTTCAATGAAATTTTCCGCTCCCAACTAATCAGGCTTCATCAGGCAAATTTTATTTCATCGACCTTCTTATTTAGATGCTGAAGTTTTCTTTTCCTTGAGTGCATTGAAAGGTGTTTTTTTTTGGGTTGTAAACCACCATGGATAAAAATAATCAAAGAAAGAAAAATCCACCACTAATATGTGATGCTGGTCATGTCACATTTTGAGTTGTAATCTGAACTAATCTTGCTCTCTGAGTAACCCTAATTGTAATTATAAACCAGAATTCCATGGGTGTTTT
>NW_017806102.1:0-866 GCF_001891065.2 Hippocampus comes
GTGACGTCATGACGTACTGGCGTAGAGAGGAAGTGTACTTCAAATGTCGTGGGTTTTTTTTATACTTAAAATGAGATTGACGGAACTCTCTGTTACTTGACAATCGGTTATAATATGTATCTTTTTGAAAATCTGTTTATTAACACAACATATAGGACGTGTACGTATAATTGACAAGGGAATGGGAGTTTTAACAAGTGGTTTCGCTGAAGTATTCAAACGTACAATTCTCTCGAGAGGTATTTAAGAGGCCATTCACAGACGCCTTCAATGTGCACTAATTGAGTGTAGTTTTTTAAATAACCAAAATTATCCGCAAGCAAATGTAATTCACACAGCACGACGTGCTTCACAGATCAATTTTATGTATTTTCAAACATGAATACAAAAACACAACATTCTGAAAAAAAATTAAAATACAGTAATTTAGAAAGTACAGTGAACCATGATCGCTTCATAATACGAGCCCTAAAAATATATACATTATAAAACATCAAAAATCTATGACATGTACTCTATAAAATATAAAAGGAAAATCTACGTCTGCCATAATTGTGCTTTCCTCGCATAATAAACCCACTTGACTTTTATTTAAAACTGCCGGGGATGTACACAATGCGCACAGAAAAAAAATAACTACCTTTGTTTATGACCTTCGTAGAAAGGGTTCTGTCAGTCGTCATCTGTACCTGTGGGTAAAAAACAAAAAACAAAAAACAAAAAACAAAAAAGGACGTTTCGCTTCTCTCACAGAAGCTTCGTCAGCGGTAGACAACCCTGAAGTCTCCGTGAAGACTCCGGGAAGTTTGTTTATGACAAAAATAACAATACACGTCACATGTGCCCAACAACAGCAAGTATGAACT
>NW_017806103.1:0-356 GCF_001891065.2 Hippocampus comes
CTCCATAATGTCATACCAGTTAGGAAAATGGTTGGCTTCTTTATTTTTCCTACCAGCCCATCTTCTCCCAAATTCCGGATTTTCATGTATGGTAGACATTTGTGAACTCCCAAAGGAATCTTTAGACCTGCTGCAGTAATGGTCTGAGTTCCTCCATGATGCCTGGGTACAGAATCCACACCAACGCCATAGTCTCTCATTTGATATTCAGATAAAATAGAGCGTGGTGCATCTGGTACATAAATAGCCTGATCAACTCTAACCACATGCATTTCTCCATTTACTTCAACAACAGCCTCTGCAGAAACAATTGGATATTCGCCTCCTGAGTCGACCCATTTGAAATTCCAAATCCT
>NW_017806103.1:1722-2424 GCF_001891065.2 Hippocampus comes
TTCCAAATCCACTCGCGATTGATCCAGCATTTATTGTCTGCCTTATGACCTCGTTCAAACACCAAAAGGTGCGAGTTTACACAGATGCTCTCTGACCTTCCCGTTGCACGTCCCTTCTCGTAAGGAGTTTAATCGTGCAGGATGGATTCACCGCTTGCCTTTCCGGGGCCTCGATCGGTGAAATCGAATATTATTAACGCGGGTCTTCGCAGTTTTGGGTCTGTTGTAGCTTCAGATGGTTTAAAACCAAGCACAGTGACAATATCCCCCAGATATAGTCAGGTGCACCCCTTCCCGTTGCACGTCCCTTCTCGTAAGGAGTTTAATCGTGCAGGATGGATTCACCGCTTGCCTTTCCGGGGCCTCGATCGGTGAAATCGAATATTATTAACGCGGGTCTTCGCAGTTTTGGGTCTGTTGTAGCTTCAGATGGTTTAAAACCAAGCACAGTGACAATATCCCCCAGATAGAGTCAGGTGCACCCAAGGTCACACAAAGTTTAAAATAAACAATGTGGAGTGTCCAAGTTTAAAACTCAGATGCTCAACTGAATAAAATCCAGTGACCACAGTTCAGTGTCAAATACACGTGTCAGGGAGCGAGAATAACCGTATGATCCCTCAGGACGTTGGCAAACTCAGCTGTGACCAATAGTGTCAGGACAAGGAACTGTTGAAGAAATAAGCCGTACTCCCCCTTGAT
>NW_017806104.1:0-836 GCF_001891065.2 Hippocampus comes
GGTACAGGGCCGTCCTGATGTGCTTGATCCCTCTCTCCCCCGTGAAGGCAGCGAAGTCAGCCGAGAAGAACTGGGGCCCGTTTTCCGTGATAACGGTGTCTGGCAAAACCCAGCGGGCAAACAGGGAGGAAAGAAAGTCAGTGATCTGTTGTGTGGTTACTGACCACACGGGAAGGACCTCCGGCCACTTTGAGTGGAGGTCGTAGGCCACCAACAGGAACCACTGGTGATGAGGAGTGCCATGGAGCTCCCCACAGATGTCCACCTGGATGTGGGACCACAGCGTCGCTGGCCATTGGAGGGGCTGCAAAGGTGGCGTCGGGGGCGGGCCCGTCTTACCGCTGGTCAGGCAGGCGGCGCAGTCCTTCACCATCGTTTCAATGTCCCTGTCGATGCCTGGCCACCAAACCAGGCTCCTGGAGCGCTGCTTCACTCTCACAATGCCCAGGTGACCATCGTGTGCCATGTTCAAGATGCGTGCTCGTAGAGAGCTGGGGATCACCGTGCAGAGTCCCCGAGTGACGCAGTCACCGTTCCAGCAGGAAAGGTCGTCTCTGACCCGGTGGAAGGGCGCCAGCTCCTCTGGCACCTTCGCGGGCAAGCCCTCCTGGATAAACGTGCGGAGCTGCATGAGCACAGGGTCCTGTGCAGATGCCGCCTGGAGCTCCTGCAGGGAGACGGTTGTTCGGAGGGGCTTGTGCAGAATGAGGATTAGCTCTGACTCAGAGCCGTCCGGGGCGGTGTCTGGCGCTGAGGCGGGCATGGCCCTGGAGAGCAGATCAGCCACAACATTATCTCTGCCGGGTATGAACACTGTCGAGAAGGTGTCGGCCTGT
>NW_017806104.1:2099-3998 GCF_001891065.2 Hippocampus comes
GAAACATGGGAATCGAGCAGCCGCGAGAGAATTTCAAGTCAACGAATCCATGGCTCGCAAATGGAGGAAGCAGGAGAACGAGCTTCGCCAAGTCAAAAAGACGAAGCTGAGTTTCCGTGGACAGAAGGCGAGGTGGCCCGAGTTGGAAGACCAACTGGAGCGGTGGATTGTTGATCAAAGAGCAGCCGGCAGAAGCGTCTCCACAGTCACCATTCGACTGTGTACTCACGTTTGTTCGACTGTGTACTCACGTTTTTTGATCAATCAAAAAACGTGAGTACATTGTAAGCTGGCTAAATAAAATGCAACTGAACTCAGTTTTGCTTCCGTTGCCTTTTTAAAAACGTGTTTTTAGCGTGTATCCGTATGTCTTAGCATGCTACCGTATGCTTCAAGCTAACGTGTTTTTAGCGTGCGTGCACGCATGCCGTATGTTTAAGCTGGCGTATGTTTTACCACTGTAAAACTGCGCCCAATAATACAGTGCGTTTTGTCTATGTGTAAAATACCAAAATAGCACCCGTTAGTGAGACTGCGCCCAACAATACGGTGCGCCGAATGGTCGTGAAAATACGGTAATTGTCCCATCAATCACAGCAAGTTGTCCTGGTCCTGAGTGAGCACATCAGCCCCAGACTGTTCCGTTTTTAGTTAGATTCTAGGGGACTTTTATTTTGGTAACACAAACCGGAAGTACCTAGTCCAGTAAAGAACGCATGGTTTCGTGCTAACTGTTGTCTTCGTTTCTTGTTTTCTTCTCGAGTATATGCCTTGGAAAGCATCGTCTTTTTATAACATAAGGAAAAAGAAGACTCAAGCTCCATTTCAACGTTTTGGAATCTTGGTCTTTTTTCGTTGCTCGCTATCTGTCTATCTGTTCACGTCTCGGACACGGACAAGTAGGGCAGAATAACCTCTGTGGATTAATTGTAATTATGTTTTTGTTCAGAAATTTTAAGAATTCCGTCAAAAGTCACAGGGTGGCCATTTTGTGTTCCCGCTGATTTTTAGAGGGAAATAACAAATTGTATGTTTCAAAAAGGTTGCAATGGCAATTCTTGACCAGCAGACAGCAGTGATCGAAATGGCCCTGCACGCGCAAATGGGTCTCTCTTGTGGGGTCAAAATACATATGGTTTAACCTGACCCTGTGGCTGTGGTTACATGCCACATTCACCCCCCTTTTTTTAAAATGCAAAAAACATTAAAATAATATTAACAGGACACCACTTTAAGGCCAGAACGTGGCCAACCTATCTGGGTAAAAAGGGTAGACTACCTGTTTACCTGCATAGCCATGTGGTTTATTCTGCCACGTAACAGACTATGCGCTAACCTAAACCTGAACTAAAGACATAGTCTCTGAGGTACAGGGGCTGCCGACGAGCCCGAACAGGGCGGAGCCTCGGTCCGAGGGCGTCACCCGGCACCTCGGGTTCGGGTGGGATTGCCGGGGCTACCGGAGGGAAATCCCAGTCTCCGGCAGTGTGGCGTGGATCAGCCGCGGCGGCCAGTTCTTGTGCTGATGGTGGGTTCACGTGCCTAAGGTGGCTGGCATGCCAACGGGAGCCGTCAGCCAGGCAGAACGTAGCTGAGCCCAGTTGTGCTATTATATGTTGGGGTGATGACCAGAAGGATAGCAGCTTGTGGGACCGATGGGGCCGGCGGATACGGACCCAGTCTGACATCTTGAGTGTCTGTCCCCTCACCCGACGCCCTGTCGTCGTGGTGCTTCATCCGGCGTTGCGTCTCTGCCACCATGTCGCCGACAGCTGCTGCTGATGGAGCCCCTGAAGGATCTCCCCTGGAAGGCCGTAGTCGATCCATGGGAAGTTGGAGTTCCCTTCCAAGCATCAGAAGGGCCGGGGAGCTACCTGTCGTGGCATGTGGCGTAGCTCT
>NW_017806105.1:0-2128 GCF_001891065.2 Hippocampus comes
GAGCTTTTAAAATGAACAACCTAAATGGCATATTCGCCACGTGGGGAAACTGACACTGCTCTTGACAGCCATTATGTCTCTGCTGAACCTGACTGAGGTAATAAATCGAGGGTAAAGAGTCAACATCTCATCCTTTCTATAAGTAACAGAACATCACTGTATGGTCAAGTTCAACTTTGCAGCGTGAGCGAAGATCGCCACGTCATGCTTTTTTGTTTTTTTTAAAACTCTTTTGTCCTTTTGTGGTGACATTTTAGAATGGTGCTAAACATATTTTGAAATTATTAAAAACCAAAAAACCCCAACCCCCCCAAAAAAAAACCCCAATCCATTATTATTTGTTCCCAACCCTCATATTATTCATCACTGATTAACGCTCAACAAAATTGGTTGAAAACAAAACAAACAAACAAAAAAAAGTCAAGCGCCAACCACAGTAACCAAATTTCATTGGCATGTCAATTAAGAAATATGACTAAAAAGTGTCCCCGGTAGAAGACAGAACACGAAGTTTATAAAGATCTGATTGATCTTGATAAAGTCTGCACAAATGGCAGGTTTTTGTGACTTTTGCAAAAATTAGACGAAATAATTTCCAAACCTTTTCAACCATTCATGTGACCCATAATCCGTTTAGTTCAATTGACTTTGGTGCACTCAAAATTAATCCTGTCTTGTATGACACGCAGACAAACAGAAACATCTCAAAAACATGCTTACCTTGGATGGGTCGTGAGTCTTCACAAAGGTTTTTGGACCTCCACTTCTTGTAGGTGGCACCCATCTTTCTTTTGCTTCATCATTGGATCCTTTGATACCTGGACAAGCACCCACCGGCACGGGATAGATATCATTTCCAGGTAAGGCTTAACTGTTTCTGCACAGTTCTGGATGCAGCATTGCCATGTGAGACAGTGGGAATCATAGGAACTAGTCAAACTTGCTTCATCAGAACCACAAGGCTAACTAAATAACCCCAATAAGAGGCTAAACACTGTGATCATCAACATAATTATTTCATTTGGGTGAACTCTGGATATGTCAAAAGTTGTTTACCGTTTCTTGATAGGTGAAAAATTTATGGATTGTGTGAACTCTGGATGTCAAAAGGTGCTTACCGTTTCTTGATAGGTGAAAAATTTATGGATTGTGGGCGCTTCCACAGGCGAAATGAAATGCAAAAAGATGGCCAATGGCAAAGCGTTCTAAAAAAAAAACAAGTGCAGTAAGTCGCAGAGCGTCAAGCAGCCTTGTTAAGATTACAAGCACGGCCACTTCAGGCATGCAGCAGAGCGCACTTGATGACAACTCCAGTCTCTTGGTTACCTCGGCAGCACATCGAAACATGATTCTTTGTACTCTAGTAAACATCCAAAGAGAGAATGTGTAAAAAAGGTTGGGGAGCTCTGCGGCCAGTCAGGATGCCGCCATTTTGATAGGTCCTGTCAGCCACAGGCATCCACTCTGGGCTGATTTGATGTGACAGAGGGCGACTCATCAATTCGGGCGAACGGGCGATCGTGATGAAGAGGAGGTGACAGGCAAAGAAGATGGTTGAGCCACTGAAATGACAGATGACACTTTTGATGATGTGACTCAAGTGGGCATGTGAACGTCCTCAGTTAGTGGATTGGATTGGACAAAAGTCAAGATGGGGTCAACACGCTCACTTTGTAAAATAAGGAGGTCATAATGACTGATTTCGAGAAATCCTTGATACCAAGCGCCAAATCATCCAAATCCGTGTTGAAAATAAATGTGTGCATGCTTCAATTCAGCTTTCAACTTTTATTGGTTGCAAAATCGTCTCCAGCTGCTGAACGAATGTCAGAAACCAGTCCACCACTCTAGAATTGAACATGGAACGCATTACTCGACATAATTGTCATTGACATTTGAACTATAAAAATGGCTATTTACACCCAATGAAAACACTTGTGTTTATCAAACTATTAAAATCTTGTAAGCATCTTTGTATAGTACAATGATTGTTGCGGCGCTTGACATTTATCTTAGCAGCATGTGTTCCCACTCCTACAAATACTCCAAGGATACTTTTTTTTAATATAAACAACGGCAAACAATCACTTCTATTTGGACCATTTTATGACCACCAAGTGAGAGTGCA
>NW_017806106.1:0-5366 GCF_001891065.2 Hippocampus comes
CAAAGATCTAAAACAGACAAAACAACAAAGGCATTCATCGTTCGAAAGAAATTTTTGGAATGACCAAGACCATTTCCTCACTGAAACACGAGACAGCACCCATAAGTATGGCACCACACCACTTGTCTTCATATTGGCCACTAGTGCGACAAAAAGACGCACCATTATAAACATTGACCCCCCCCCCCCCCCCCCCCCCCCCACACAACACCCACCTATGGCCAGTCAGGAAGTGTGTGGGATCATAACGAGTCAGAAACACAGTACTTCACACTTCTCTCACCACCGGTTATTTTATATGTAAAAGGTCTTTTTTTCCCATAACAACACAGTCTACTAGGACTACTGGCAATTCAGATTTTTAAAAATACCGTTGCTGAAGTTGTTTGAACCCTTCTTTGTTTTCGTTAGAGGTTACAAAGACCAGAAATGTCAAAACATAACGGTCACGATGAAAAGGCTGGACTTGGCCAAAAACGAATCGGCGCGGCATTGGGGACTACGGTGATGTTCGTCACCGAATGAAACTATAAGTCTACAGAAACATTTTGTCCACCAATTTCAGAAAAGTTTAAACCAAAATGAGGCCCTTCAGAACTTAGGCAGACAAAGATCTAAAACAGACAAAACAACAAAGGCATTTATCAGTCGGAAGACATTTTTGGAATGACCAAGACCATTCCCTAACTTGAACACGAGAGAGCACCCGTTAAGTATGGCAACACACCACTTGTCCTCATAACAGCCAATAGCGCTACAAAAAGACGCACTATTATAAACATTGAAAAAACCCCCCACAAAATTTGGAAAAATGTCCTTTCTTTTAGGCAGTGACAATCGCTAACGTTAAAAAATGTTGGATACTCTAATGCAGTGATTCTCAATTTGTAGCTCAGGACCCAAAAGTGGGACACTGACAGCTACAAAAAATTACACATATTCTAATTCAGATTTTTGTTCTGCAGTACAGAGGTGTATCAAGTACCCACATGGAACATATTTTGTTAAACGACAGGAAGTGGAGCTGCCTCGCACTGAATCTACTACTCCGTAAACAAATACAGTGCAGCTCAGTCTCTGGCTAGCAAATGGCGATTGATTAGGTTTTGGAGGTACATCAAACTCACTTCAAACCGTTTTTGAAAATGTCATATAAATGTCTTGTCAGAGGCTATTTTTGCAACAAAAGGAAAATGCGGATCCCGTCAGTGCGCCACCAGTGTTGTCTGCGTATAACTTGTTGAATGGGTTGAATAATAACAATTTAAAAGCCATGAAAGTAAACATTTCGATGCTGATTTTCATTCATTCTATGTTCTATTTTATTTTTACAGTTGGAAAACCAAATTGTAAAATGTCATTCAAACAAATAATAAAGAACATCCAATTCAGCACAAAGGCTTCGTAGATTATTAAGTCATGAGCTTGTGGATGTGTTTCATTTCGCAGAGAAATACTGATTGAAGTATGAAGTAAGAAAATACATGACATCAAGTTCAAAGAGAGGATTCACTTTCAGAACAAACTTTTAGTTGAGTTTGAGTGGACATATTTCCACTGGGTCGGGCCAGCACAGGAACGGGCCAATGAAATGTCTGTCTAATCGTCCCCTCCCATTTGGTGTGATTCGTTTCAAGTCAGTAAACGTTTGATGCTGTCAAGGCGGATTTGCTGTTCACTTATCTTGCTGAAACGTAGACAAAATGCGGACGGGGCTTCTTCACCTGCTGCTCCTGCTGATCCCAGATGGAGGCAAGTCCACGCTGAAGGACAACGGATGTGCATAATGTCCATCACCCTGATTAACAGCTGTTTTTTTTTTCTGCTCAGAATGCGTCGCTGCGACCAACTTTACGACAGCGACAACGACAGTTGGGGAAAGTGTTTTTTTGAAATGTCCCCGTGACAACAAGTTCCTTGGGAGTCTTCTTTGGATCAGACTTGTTTCTGGAACCTTTCCTGAATTTTTATTTGGGACGCCAACTATCAATTCAGTCTCAATTAAAAATGGGACATTTAGCAGTGCACACCGCATCACAGCCAAACAAATGCCAGGAGAGTTTGTTCTGCAAATTCCTAATGTGCAGAAAAGTGACACTGCGGTCTATTACTGTTTGAAAGTGACTCAGCATGAATTGATGTTTTTGAGTGGAACATTTCTTCAGGTCAAAGGTAAAGTAGGTAAGACGCTTTGGGATGAAATCTAATGTCTCATTTGTTCCATCTCTGTTCATAGACAATTACATGAACTCAGCTGCTGCCACTCAAGACTCGGGGTCTGATGAGAGCCGCTCAGGACCGTCCGTGACTTTACGGTGCTCGGTCCTCCGCCCCTTTGGGAATAAAACATGTACAGACGAACACAAAGTATACTGGTTCAGATCTGGTACAGACGAGGCACATCCCAGCTTCATTTACGCTCATGAAGAATGTCAAAAGGTCAAAAAAGACTCGGTGCAGAAATGCTTTTATGCATTCTCAAAAAACCTCAGCTCCTCTGATGCCGGAACGTACTCCTGTGCCGTGGCCGCATGTGGGGAGATTTTTATGGGACGCGCAAGAGAGTTCACCAAAAAAGGTAAACATTTCGTCTTCAGTATTATCAATTGTGTGCTTTCATGTGTCAATTATTTTTTTGCTTTGTTTTTCTTGTATCATACAGATCAAAATGCGGATGGGTGTGATTTACTCCAGTATCTTATCTATGTCTTGGGTGCAGCTTTGGCCCTGAGCGTCATCTCTTTAGCCTTCCTCATCAAAAAGAGCATGACCCAAACATGTTTTTGCTGCAGAGGTAAGAGATTCTGCACATTAATAATCATCACTCAAGGTTTTTCAGATTTTTTGATCCGGGTAGAAATCCTTCCATGGAGCTCCTCGGATTTGTACACAGCAATTAAACATGACCAGCACGTGCACGCCTAAATTTTTTATATATTTTTCAGAAAACACATCATAACATCACAAATTCATCCATTTAGAGAAAAAAAATGCTATATTATCCGGAGAATGAAAAACCAAAAACCAAAAACTGTCCTCTGTTATTGAACAATAACAAAGATGCATTTTGTCGGAATAAAAAGTCGAGTTTTTCCGAGACGTTCCAAGAAAGTCGTAATATTGTGACATTGAAGTATATTTTATTCAAGATATGGCACCTTTATTTTCTAAAAATAATATAGACCTTTATTCCTGTCATAAGACACTTATTGTTGGGGGAAAAAAAAACCCTCCATGAATGCAGGGATATCAGATTTATGTGATGATCGATTATAATCACATCAGAGCTTTTAATTGGCCCATAGCTACGGGAGGGACGACTAATTGTTTGATTGGTGTGGCGGTCCCTTTATAAAAGCGTATCTATTTTTTCAAATGTTATGACATATTATTCTGGGGACCTCCGAGCGACGGCTCTCTCCCTAGTGACTGATGCATTTTCTCTCTCTAATATGCAGCTCATCCGCAAGCCCATGAAGAAACATCCACTGGTGTCCAGCAGGTCAGTCAAAAAAAATTCTCGGCTTGTTTGCTCCCATTTTACCTTCTTCTTGTGACGCGCATGACTTGTTTTCTCAGAGTGACGAGGACTCTTTGCTTTATTCCATGCCGAAAATAATCGCCAGGAAAAGTGGCAAAGGAGGCCAGATGGATGTGAGACGTCCGGACGAATTCAGTACATATACCGACGTTTGTGTCGTTAGACGAAATTTCAATGATCCCTCATTTTGAAAAAGTTACTCAGGAAAAGATGATGATCAATTTTCTTTCACGATAATATAAAAATGTTGAGGTTGGATTTGGAAGCGTCATGTCGTAAAGCGTCATCATTTGCTCATGTTTTACTTGAAAACCGCTGCAAATAAAATTGCAATATTTCTTTGTTTATTTTATTCTCGTGTGTCACAAGTCTTGAAATAAATATTCGGCGTGGTCATGATTCGAAAATGTTGCATGCTTTTTCCACTTCGGGCTGAAGTCAGGGTGAAGCCGTCGTGTTCTGCCTCGCTTCAACTTGAAGAGTCGTCAACCACAAGAAGCCTTCAACTTTCCACGCGGCAACTGTGGCAGGAGGTCTCGAGTGCTTGTGTGTGGAAGTGAGCAATCAAGTCGCTGCGTGTGTAGGTTGTTTCGGAGACATGCGGCATTTAGGGTTAGAAGGCCTGAAATGGGCTTGGCCGTGAGTGTGTGTGTGTGTGTTTGTGTGTTATCGTACGTTGATTGACAACTAGAAATTGTTCATCGGTGTGTATTTGAGCGAGGCTGGTTTTTGGGCCCTGCGATTGACGGGCAAACAGTAGCACACACTCAAGCATGCAGGATCGTGGCCTTCGAGGACTGGGGTTTGACCGCTGCGCAATCAAGGGTGTACCCCACTTCTTGCTCACTTTGGGATAGATGCGGGGAGATCCTCTCATCATTTTGAGAATCTACATCTCCAAAATTGCTATTTGACAGGAAATCCAAAAGACACCATTGTGCGGGCATTGTGCATGGGGATCTTGAGATAAATCTGTATTTTAAGTAGGACTCCTGATACTTTCTATGAAATGTTGCCTTCTTTTTCTTGAAAGACGGAGGCTCCTCTTCTGTCTCCTGGCTGGGCCTTTTCCCATTCCCAAAGATGTTTGTTTGTTACTTATTTTGTGAGCAGCTCGCAGAATGAGTAGCGAGCTCCTGGTTTTCGTTTTAGCGGTAACCTATCACGTGACTGAGGAGCGCGCTTTGACCTGCGTAAGGAGTGATACACTGTCGACAGATGTAACAGAGAATCTGGTAATTTTTCCAAGTAAAACATCTTTCAGATTCCGAAATAAATGAAACGGAAGTAATGTAAGTTATTTATTATTTCTGTGCGGCCCGGTACCAAATGACCCACGGACCGGTACCGATCTGTGGCCTGGGGGTTGCTTACATTGCGACCATAAACTGGAGCGCACCGTCCTCAGAAATATTATGTTCAACCCCTAATTTAAATCCGGCTAGTCGTACAAGAGCTCCTCCTAGCCAGAAAAAAAAAAGCTGCTAATACTTCAATCCAACAGTGGCCTCATTATCTTTCCAAATACTGTTTAAATGTCTAAGAACCTCAAGCAATGCAAGAAATAAAATTATGGGCTGACTACACCGAGGAAAATTACATTCACATTCACATTCAAGCGCAGATTCACCACTCGGCAAAGAAATACAGATAATGAGCACAAATGCTCCGACGGTAATGCTTCTGGAGACACGTGTATGAGGTAAAAAAAACAAAAAACAAACTGAGCGCACTGATATGCACCATTTGACTGCTCTCTCCTTCCTTAAACGAGGAAGTGACGTTCCTCAGGTAGACGAGAAAGTGACGCTTCCTCGTGTCGCTT
>NW_017806107.1:0-231 GCF_001891065.2 Hippocampus comes
TCTTGAGGTAATTTCTGTGTCTCACATGCCGAAACGCAGGGTTGAACTAGGCACCTTTTGGGGTGCAGTCAAACACTCTCCCAAATGAGCTATATCAGCCTCTGTTGGTATTGACTAAGCCCTTTTCACCAGTCAATTAATGGGATCTTATCGCCCAAAATAGCCGCCGCAAGTCAGAGGACACATCGTGGTCCAGTAATTGCAACAAAGAAATGAATTCTGTGCCTTACA
>NW_017806107.1:4672-4923 GCF_001891065.2 Hippocampus comes
CTGATGACCCCCAGCTCGACCTCTCCTGCAAACCAAGCTCCATACTCCCACCCCCCTCCCTCACCTCTTGCCTCTCTGAACTCAAAACATGGTTCACAACAAACTTTCTTAAATTAAATGCTAATAAAACTGAAATCCTCCTTCTTGGCACCAAATCCACTTTATCTAAAGTAAACAGGTTCTCCCTCAATATCGACGGCTCCTCAGTGTCCCCCTCCCCCAGGTCAAGAGTCTGGGTGTCATCCTGGATA
>NW_017806108.1:0-1940 GCF_001891065.2 Hippocampus comes
AATGTGCTGAAAATATTACTGTAGAATGAAGCTTTTAGCAATGCAAGCCTGTTTAATTTTTTTTTCATCCAGTAAGTGAATTTTTATTTTTACTTATGTACATTTTTTTCCTCTTTAAAATAAAATATCTTTCCGCATCAGCATTTAACCTTCATTGATTTTTCTTTTTCGTTTTTTTTTTTCGGCGGGGGGTATAATATTCATTTGAGTTTTATGTGCAGTACATATTTTTATTGAATTGCACACGGGAGGAAAACCCTTCAGTTGTTGCCTTTGTGGCAAAGGCTTCACCCAAAAGTCCGTCATGGTTCGGCACATGAAATTGCACACGGGAGAAAAACCCTTCAGCTGCTCAACTTGTGGAAAAACATACTCGAGAAAAGACTATTTGGAATCGCATGTGAGAACCCACGCGGGGTCGAAAACCCCTTGTGGTGACCAATTTGTGGGGAAAGCTTCACTCAAAGAGTCAAGGTGACTGAAATGAATATGCCGACTGAACACTCTTCTCTGCGTAAAACATGGCAATCTGACAGAAAAATCACATTAAAACATTGCCAATCAAAATGATACGTCATGAGCGAATTGGCCAAAATATCACCTTCCAATTTGAATCCTGTTTATGTCCCTATTTATCTGTGTGATTTCCAGATATCATGAAATTCGTGGAATTTAGTAAATCGTGTCATAACTATTCCACCAACCTACTGACAATATGTCTTCAACATACGGTTGTGAGTCTGAATTTGAAATAGCTTTTGCCAGACCAAGACCTACTTTTACAAAGCATTGGTTGAAGCTAATTGCTACTGCCTCCAGGTTACAGTTTTCAACGTTATTTAAAAAAAAAAAACACACACACACACACACAAACACACATTTTGCAAAAAGGAAATATTGTTTAGTGCCATCTCATATAAAGTAAATGATATTCTCCACATTTCTGGAGTATTGTTTTCATTTTCATCTATTTTCATCTTATAATAGTCTTTTTTACGATTATGATGTTAGTTATCTTGGTTTCCTGGTGTGTTCTCCGTGTTTTGCTCTTCGTTGTAGAAAATTGCATGTTTTTCCAGCATATATTTTGGAACAATTGGGGACCACGCCACGGCCCACAGTAGTCCCCGCCGCAACAAACATTACCTTCACTTTGAATATAGTGAGAGAAAAGGATGACACCCTGATCCACTGGTTAGCGCCCCCACCCCTATCCTCCCAGGATAAAGCGGTTGAGAGGATGATGGATGGCTGACTATGACGTAGGATGTTGGCGTTGCTTCGTCTTACTTGTCGTCGGAGTTACAGCACAAAACGCGGAAGTTGCGTGATTCTGGACTTTTGTCCTGCGCGAGTGTCCGTAGAACAACACGGAAGTGGAAGCGGAAAAGCATTCCACCATAACGTTCACATAAATTATGTCGCGTTTATCTTGTAGTGGCGCTGTCACTCAACCGCATAGCTTCCATATAATAAGGCAAATACGACGATGTAGGATTTAAACGAATTACCTTTACGCTCGCCGTTGTAGTTATGTTGTTTTAAAGGAGCCTCGTTGTTAGCTAGCTGGCTATCCCAGCTGGGTGGCTAACGAACGAGAACCCGTCCAAAATTGGTTGATTATTTTTCTAGAATAAAATGGTTCAAAACATGTTCCGTACCGGGTTCCTGGTTCGGGCCACACACACCGTGTTGACCTGGGTTATAACGCTGATTCTGTTCGTGCACAACACCGGTAAGTAGTTTTGAATGCGGCGAAGTTACGGAGCAACATAATATGACAGGATTGTGGGAACATTTCAATTGCGGTCACCAAATGTTATTTTATGAACACGAAATATGTGCAAAGTGCGCACGAATGGCCTATTTGAGACCGGAATTCCCCTTGGTCAGTTTGGACGTTATGGTAAGCAAATGGAGCGCACCATGGCAAGAAACCG
>NW_017806109.1:0-770 GCF_001891065.2 Hippocampus comes
AGCATTAAAATGGGGAAAAATAGGACAAAAAAAATGAAATTGAAATTCAGAAACGATCAAAAATGCGTGAGGAATCACGATTAATTTTTTACACAGAGGCACTCATCCTGGCTGCTCAGGAGCAGGCCCTGAGCACCAGAGCCATAGAGGCCCGGATATACCACACCAGACAAGACCCAAGGTGTAGGTTGTGCAAAGAGGCACCTGAGACGATCCAACACATAACTGCAGGGTATAAGATGCTGGCAGGGAAAGCCTACATGGAACGCCATAACCAGGTGGCTGGCATAGTCTACCGAGACATCTGTGCAGAGTATGGACTGGAAACCCCAAGGTCAAAATCGCACGTTTTCTGAGTTTGGACAGAGCGAAGATGCTCTGGGACTTCCAGATCCGGACTGACAAGATGGTAATGGCGAACCAACCGGATATCGTGATCATAGATAAAGGGCAGAGAAAAACCGTTGTAGTGGATGTAGCAGTCCCAAGTGATGGAAACATCAGAAAGAAGGAACACGAGAAACTCGAGAAATACCAAGGGCTCAGAGAGGAGCTGGAGAGAGCCTGGAAGGTAAAGGTGACAGTCGTGCCTGTGGTGGTCAGAGCACTCGGGGCAGTGACCCCCAAACTAGATGAGTGGTTGCAACAGATCCCGGGAACAACATCGGATATCTCAGTCCAGAAATGTGCAGTGCTGGGAACAGCATGGATACTGCACAGAACTCTCAAGCTTCCTGGCCTCTGGTAGAGGACCTGATCTGAATGGGGGA
>NW_017806109.1:1495-8327 GCF_001891065.2 Hippocampus comes
GTAAATATCTTCCCACACTGAGAACATTTCCAGGGTTTGTATTCAGTGTGACATGTCAGATCACCATCAGACTCTTCATCCTCATCATCATCAACATTTGATGTTGGGTTATCACCATCTTTCGTGCAAGGGTAATTTGGCTCCTCCTCTCTTTTAATGTATAGGACCTGCTGTTCTTCCTCTTTGCTCTCCTCTTCCTCTTTAATGTGAAAGGGCCGTGCATCCAGCCGCTCAGGACAAGCATCTTCGCTGATTTCTGCAAGACACAAGAAGACAAAAACACCCATGGAATTCTGGTTTATAATTACAATGAAGGTTACTCAGAGAGCTAGATTACTTCAGATCACAACTCAAAATGTGACATGACCAGCATCACATATTAGTGGTGGATTTTTCTTTCTTTGATTATTTTTATCCATGGTGGTGGTTTATTTTTTTTTTTTAATCCTTGGGTATTTGTGAAAAAGACTTGCACAGAGCGTGACACTGCACATTTTTGAGTGGTGGATAAGTCCAGAGCGCAAATTCTACTGCGTGATTTACCTTTCGTGGGGTGTTTCTGGACCGCGAAAAAAAGCCATTACTATACATTGATCCCTCGCTATTTCGCGCTTCATTTATCGTGGCTCCCGTGTATCACATTTTAAATTTTTTTCCAAAGTACTGTATTCAGAAAAAAAATGCCGAACAATTCAGAGGTTTTGTACATGCCTGTACTATTAGGCAACGGGCACTGCCTCATGGCGCATGATTGGTTTCCGGTGCGATGTCGACCAATGACAGCACAGGTGGATTTATCCTGTGAGCTGATTGGCTGCGTATCTTTGCAGCTGCGCCCAGCGTGACAAGACACTTGGGAAGTCTTGTGTGTGTGTGTCACTTCATGCTGTTGATTCTCTGGCATACTGTCTGTTTTATTTGGTTCATGCGCGGCGGGCAGAGAAAGAGTGAGAGAGTCCGAGAAATGGGTGAGAGAGACAGAGAGTGAGAGAGAGCGAGAGCGAGAGAGTGTACGACCAGTGCGCTGAGAGAGAACATTGGTGCTGTTGCATCTCCGGTAAACGTCGATCTAAATGAAAGATACCTTTCATTGTATTGCCTCGCATCGGAAATTTCACTTGTCTCCAAGCGTAAGACAATTTCCTAGTTACTGCTGCTCCCGACCGGTATGGAAGAGTACAACATGGTTACTATTCCAGGCGATCGACCGCATAGGCTTACATATTGGATCATTTTCCACGGCACACCTGACAATTGCCACGGCACAGGGTTTGAAAAACACTGAATTCGACATTCATAATAAAGACCTAATGAGGAGAGGATACACTGGATTCTGGCTCCAATCACTCGAAGGGGGAAACGAGGAGAACCGTGAGGTTTCAGTTCTCTGTACGTCCCCCCAAGGATCTCCCGGTTCGCCCTCAAATTTACTTCTCAATGGGAATCGAATACAGGGGTGTCTCCAACCTAAAGGGTGAGGGCTGGTGAAGACACACTGAACTTGTTCGACTATGGGTGTGTATGTGAGTGAAAATTACATTCATGTGTGCAATCATTACAAAAACACCAAGTTGCAGCTGGCATTGGCAACGTCCAACCTTGCTCTAGTTTTGTCTAAATACTTATCTCTTTCCAACCACTTTCTCGGAAAGGTGGTTGCGTCACTCAACTATCACAGAGTGAATTTAGAATTATTTTTTGGAAACGTGGACATATTTTTATTAAAAGCATAATTATGTCTTTATTAAAAGCACGTGTTCTTCATTGCAGACATAATTCATTATTGCAGGCATCAGCGTTCTTCATTGCAAGCATAATAGATTTATTACTAATAAGATGCAAATGTATGATCACTAACAACAATCAACCGAACACCGAGCAAACCCTCCTTTGTGGGTTTTCAATTCTTGCAGTATAGGCCCGGTCCCCATTGAGATATCCTTTATTTCTCCCACACTGGGGAAATTTACAGTCTACAGCAGCAAAATTGGAGGGTAGAAAGAAGAAGAACAAAGAGTTTGCATGCACAAAAATGAATGTTTCAGAATAAGTGCAATATAAATACAGTAAATATTCCCATCCCCGGAATTCTATGAAAAGGAATATCCTTCACCTGGAACAAAAGCCTGTGCATTAACATTTTGACTACGATATTACATGTTACCGGAACTTACGTAAGCGGAAATTCCACTACTCATAACCCGGATTGAGACGTCATGTCGCGGGAGCTTAAATACACGCAACGCCCACCCGATGCTACGAAACGACGACACCGAGACACATTTTCACTTCGCGTTTTTCGATCATCAGATTCGAAACGACGACGTGTAAGTCACTGCATCCATGAATCTCCTCTTTGGCCTTCCTCTCTGTCTCCTACCCGGTAGCTCCATCTCTAACATTCTCCTACCAATGTATCCACTGTCCCTCCTCTGTACATGTCCAAACCATCTAAGTCTGGCCTCTCTAACTTTTTCTCCAAACTTTCCTGTCTGAGTTGTCCCGCTTTATTTTATTACCATCATTTGCCTTATACATAGAGTTGATAATGTTTTTTGTGACCTGTCAAATGCTGGTCCACTCCTCTTCTGTAGCAGTGATGCTTCTGTATCCAGATCATCGCAAACATGTTAAATGGGTGACATGACCAGTGGGTATAGTATGCTGGAAAATGGTGGTCATGCCCCTGGATATCCATTTCGGTAAAAGAACACATTTTGAAATGGCCTTTTTGGGGGGCAGCCTAAGGCACATCTGTGTATTATTCGTGCTGTCTAATCAGATTCTTGGATTATCTCGGCAAAGGAATCGTGCTCACTGACATGAGATTACAACAGACAATATTTGAGAACCCCAGGCATTTAGTGTATCAGGATCCCAGACAGCCTCTACACTAGGGGTGTTGGGATCAGGCTTTGATGCTGCCAATTCTGATAACGATTATCCATGAGTGAGACTGTGCGATAGCGATTCAGACACTGATCACGTGGATTAGCTGCACATTTTCTGATTTTAGAACTTCTCACTCACAATTATTTTTAATAATTGATTAATCAGTCTGTCTTTTGACTAATTAATGAATCAGATAAAAAAAAAACTGACATCCACATTTCCATCCCTTTACAAAAACTGGACAGTATTTCTAATAGACAGTGCAGAAAATGCAACATATATTATGATTCAGTTATTGGTTTGATCTGTAAGGTGCAGTGTTTAGGGAAGGAGGACGGGACGCAGTACTGAACCCAGGCTGGTCTCCAGTTGTCTGCAGGCTGTAAAGTATGAGCTTTGGGTGACTGGGTGCACTTGTGTGCCTTCTTAACTCTACCTTCCGAAAGAATCTTAGACCACAAACTGAGCAGACAAAATGTCTATGACGTTTTAAGTGACCCATCTGAGAGAATCTTTGGTCACAAACTAGTCAGGCAAAGGTTTTCTCGCCAGTGTGTGATCTTGTGTGTATTTTTAAGTTTCCCTTCTGAGAGAATCTCTGGCCACAAACTAAGCAGGCAAAAGGTTTCTCACAAGTGTGGCAAACCATATACCTCTTCAAATTGCTCACTGAAGTTTTCCCACATTCAGAACATTTCCAGCCTTTGTCAGTTTCACATGCTTGTGATCCTCCATCACCTTCTGATGTCATGCATGGACACGAGCTATTGCCTGGAGGCCCCGCCTCTTTGCTCGCTTCACTTTGACCCTCATTTTCACATTTTAAAGGGCCACCAGTCAATGGCAGCTTACCGATATTCTGCTCTTCTTTCTCTTCTTTGATGTAGGGAGACTTTTTTTCATCCTTGGTATGGAGATGCTTTTCGTCCTCCTCTTTGATGTGACTGTGCTCTTCTTCTTCCTTTTGATCGATACAAGGCTCTGGCTCCTCCTTTTCTTGAATGCAGGGGTCCTCTTCATCCTCCACTTCCTCTTTAATGTGGGGGGACTCCGACTCCCACAGCCCAGGACAAACATCTTCACTGACATCTTGAAGACACAAGAAGATAAAGAAAAAAGGTTTGGCAAAGTCAATTCTCAAGGTCTAACTGTAGATGGCAGACATTGTTTAGATTTATACTTGTGGTCGATTGCAATTTAAGGCTATTACAATAAAAAGGTAATAAGGCTCATAACGATTATTAGTCAGCTAGTGTGACTGAATCTGGCCACATTTAGGTAAAAACAAATGTTCTTGAAAGATCATGGACAAAACTTTTTCCATCCATCCATCCATTTTCTAATCCGCCTGTCCTCACAGGGTTTGCGTCAGTGTTGGAGTGCATCCCAGCTGACTTCGGGCTGTAGCCCTGAACTGGTGTCAGCCAATCGCAGGGCACACATGGACGAACAACCATTTGTAATGTGGGAGGAAGCGGCAGTCCCCACTCAGGAAAGGGGGAGAACATGTAAACTACACACAAGAAGGCTGGTGCGGGAATCGAACCCTGCACCTCTGTATTGTGAGGCAGACATGTTAACCACTCTCCACCGTAACTCCACAAAATGTTATCAAAATAACAAATGTGTTGAGTGAATATGTGGCCGAGGATCAGACTTGAAAATGACGTTTGTGTGTTTTTTAGGTTTTTCACTTTGGGTGGCTCTATTTTAACAAAGTAGCAATGGTTACAGTAAATATTCCCACATACGGCGTTCTTTCAAACTGAATTTCCCTCACCCAGACTAAAAACCCATGCATTAAAATTTCGACTACGATGTTACATTAACGATTAATTCATAACAACGGAATTTCCACGATCCGGAACCCGGAAGCCATACAGAAGCACACAGTAGCGCAAACACAAGCAAGTCTGCTCGCGCCGCTATTTACTCTCATTGGATATAAAACGGTGACATATAAGTGACTCTATTAGCATGAGATTTGCTGGAATAGTGAACAATTTTTATTTCGTTCACAGCTCCGATTTTCCTGAACGCAACATACTCATAGCTGCTCTGTCATTGACTTCCCGAGCATCATCCTGGCCTCCCATTGGCCAAGAAGGACCTCAATATCTATGTGTGGAAATACTGTAGCTAGATCGGTGGAAGAAAGAGTGGAATGCATCCAATGAGCTGCTCAGAGTAAATTGCTTGGGGCTCAACGGACAGTCGAATAAACGTCGTTGTTGTCATGCTAAAAGCCTTTCGCTAGCTGGAGCGCTAGGTAGAGATAAGGCGAGTTCCGTCGCAATAACTATGGCCATCGAGGACTTCGAAGCGTCCCGTGGCTGGCTTTAAAAGTTCACTGCGTGAGATAAGCTGAGCAACGCTGTCTTAGGTGGCGATCGAGGGGTGGTCAAGTTAGAGACAGTGAGATAGTGGAAAGAAAAGCCACCGGGTTTGTTACTCGTCTCATTTTAGAGCAAATAGTCCTAAGTTTGTTGGACTGTATTTTGTTCATATACCTGTTCAGGATACTGAACTGCAGCTTTTGTGTTATAAACAGTGTGAGGAGCACGTATTTTTGCATTTCATTGCTTGTGTTGTGACACATGTATTTTGTTCACAGACTTGCATGTTCATAAAGGACATGTACCATGCTAATTTCCCACAAAAGGAAAGTCTGTTATAAGGACAGATTGGAGAGCACAAACATGATTCCGCACAAGAGAATATTTTCTGTATAGATATAAAAATAGTCAATACAAATACATATAGAGATAAAAGCATATATACAACTGGTATAAGGTGGCTGTGTTATTTACAATTGTTACTGGTTTTCACGTTGTTTATTTTTTATTCAGCAGCCTGACATCAGTCGGTAGGAACGAGCGGCGGTATCTCTCCTTGCAGCGCTGGTGTAACAATTAATGAATTAAATTTAAGTAAAATGAATTCAAGTAAAAGTAATTCAATTTCAAAAGTAATTAATTAACCGCGAGAAGTGGGTTATAACAGTGTCTATGTACACACACTTCCACAAAGGTGTTTGTTATGGACAATCCATGACGAGCACAGAATTCCAATAACACCACTCGAGTTCTGATGGGGGGCGTTCCTCCATATCACGCCATTCCAGGTCTCACTGTCATTGCCCACGTGAGCATTGAAGTCCCCCAGCATAACAAGGGAGTCCCCAGCAGGAGTACTCTCCAGCACACCCTCCAAAGACTCCAAAAAAGGTGAGTACGCTGAACGGCTGTTGGGAAAAAACACCAGCCGGGCCCCCCCCCCCCCCCACACACACACACACACACACACACACACCTGAAGGCGGAGGGAGGCAGCCCTCTCCTCTACCAGTGTGAACCCCAATGTCCAGGCGCTGAGCCGGGGGGCAAAGAGTCTGCCCACATTTGCTCTCCGTCTCTCACCGTGGGCAACTCAAGAGTGAAAGAGAGTCCAACCCTCTTGAGAGAACTGGGACCAGAGCCCAGGCTGTGTGTGGAGGCAAGTCCGACTATATCCAGTTGGAACTTCTCTACCTCGCACACCAGCTCCGGCTCCTTCTCTGCAAGAGAGGTGACATTCCACATTCCTCGAGCTAGCTTCTGTAGCTGAGGATCGGACTGCCAGGGTCCACGTCTTCGGCTGCCGCCTAGCTCACATTGCACCCGAACCCTTTGGCCCCTCCCATGGGTGGTGAGCCCATGAGAAGGAGGACCCACGTTGCCTCATTGGGCTGAGCCCGGCCGGGCCCCATGGGTGTAGGCTCGGCCACCAGGCGCTCGCCAACGAGCCCCACCTCCAGGCCTGGATCCAGATGGAGCCCTGGTGACCCACCTTTGAGAAACATCTGGGCAAGGGAAACTAAGATCCATGAATTTCTTTCATCATCAGGTTTTTTTTTTTTACACACACACACACACACACACAAACACACACACACACACAC
>NW_017806109.1:8922-10581 GCF_001891065.2 Hippocampus comes
ATGGACATGTTGGCGCAGGAAACAGAGATGATGAGGAGGTGATGGGCAGGTTTGGACTCCAGACGAGGAACGCAGAAGGACAGATGGTGGTTAACTTTGCGAAGAGGATGGAAATGGCTATTGTGAATACTTTCTTTCAGAAGAGGCAGGAACATAGGGTGACCAAGAAGAGTGGAGGCAGGAGTACATAGGTCGACTACATTTTGTGTAGATGGTGTAATCTGAAGGAAATCAGAGACTGCAAAGGAGTGGTCAGTGAGAGTGTAGCCAGACAGCAGAGGTTGGTGGTGTGTATGATGACTCTTGCGTTGAGGAAGATGAAGAGAGCAAAAGCAGAGCAGAGGACTATATGGTGGAAGCTGAAAAAGAAAGAGTGTCGCACGGCTTTTAGGAATGAGTTGAGACGAGCACTGGATGGTCAGTTGGTGCTTCCAGATGACTGCACAACTCGAGCTAATGTGATCAGGAAGACAGGTAGGAAAGTCCTTGCTGTATCATCTGGAAAGAAAGTAGATAAGGAGACTTGGTTTTGGAATGAGGAGGTGCAGGAATGTATACAGAGAAAGAAGGTTAGCTAAGAAGAAGACACTGAAAGGACCGAAGAGAGTAGACACGAGTACAGGAAGATGCAGCGCACGGTGAAAGTGGAGGTGGCGAAGGCCAAACAAGAGGCCTACGATGACTTGTAAGCTAGGCTGGACAGCAACGAGGGAGAGACTGATCTTTACAGGTTGGCGAGACAGAGAGACAGATGGGAAGGACGTGCAGCAGGTTCGGATGATTTTGGAAAGAGATGGAAATGAATTGACAGGTGCCAGTAGTGTGATGGGAAGATGGAAAGAGTACTTTGAAGAGTTGATGAATGAGGAAAATGAGAAAGAACAAAGAGTAAAAGAGGGAACTGTTGTGGACCAGGAAGCAGCAAAGATGAGCAAGGATGAAGTGAGGACGGCATTGAAGAGGATGAAGAGTGGAAAGGCAATCTGGCCTGATGATTTACCAATGGAGGTATGGAAGTGTCTAGGAGAGGTGGCAGTGGTGTTTCTGACTGGGTTGTTCAACAAGATCTTAGACGGCGAGAAGATGCCTGTGGAATGGAGAAGTGTGCTGGTGCCCATTTTTAAGAACAAGGGAGATGTGCAGAGTTGTAGTAATGACAGAGGAATAAAGTTGATGAGTCATACAATGAAACTATGGGAAAGAGTAGTTAAAGCACGACTAAGAGCAGAATTGAGCATTTGTGAGCAGCAGTATGGTTTCATGCCAAAAAAAAGTACAACAGATGCAGCATTTGCTTTCAGGATGTTGATAGAGAAGTACAGAGAAGGTCAGAGGGAACTGCATTGTGTCTTTGTAGATCTCGAGAAAGCGTATGACAGCGAAGAACTGTGGTATTGTATGAGGAAGTCTGGGGTGACAGAGAAGTACGTTAGAGAGGTGGAGGACATGATGACTGTAAGACAGTGGTGAGGTGTGCTTGTGCTTCCGGTATGACAGAGGAATTCAAGGTGGAGGTGGGACTTCACCGGGGGTCAGCTCTGAGCCACTTCTTATTCGCGATGGTGATGGAACAGGCGGAGCAGAAACTGGAGAGGTGGAGGTTTTTTCAGGTGTGATATGCGATAGAGTTTCAGCTAAGATGAGAGGAAGGGTGTATCA
>NW_017806110.1:0-450 GCF_001891065.2 Hippocampus comes
ATACAAGTGATGAAATATAGTCGTGCCTCGACTTGCGAAATTAATTGGCTCTGGAAGAAATATCTTGACGAGAAAATGTAAGTAGAGACAGGTTTTCCATGGAAAAGGCTCCAAGCCCCCCCCCAAAATTCAGACAAAAATGTTTCCTGAAGCATAAAAGTGATTAAGATTGCACGACTGTCTGTGTATTATGTGTTGTGTTGTGTTATTTTGATATTTTGACTTCACGAGAGTGGCTGCCTTTCCAGCAGCTCCTATATTTTGTTCTTCGACTTTTTCCTTTCATAATTTTGCTGCTGTGAATTGGGAATTTCATCATTGTGAGACTAATAAAGGACTTCTTATCTTATCTTAAAAATGCATCAATTTAACAAATACATGTTCGGATTAGATTGTTGCACAATAAATGAGAGTGGTGCAATATGTAAAAAACAAAGAATAAAGAATAAA
>NW_017806111.1:0-902 GCF_001891065.2 Hippocampus comes
CACGTCGTACGAAAATCATGCGAAGGAACCAAAGCGCGTTATGACACGTTATATTGGTCGCAGGAATGGGAACGGAAAAAAGACTCGGAGTGAAATTACCGCTCCGAAATGCAAAATGGAGGACAGTTTGGCCATTTAAGAACAACAAAAAACATTCTCAAATGTTGTTAGCTTTTAAATTTAATCCAAAACAATCTTTTTTTTTTTTTTTTTTTCGTATGTTATCAGGTTACAGCAGGGGTGCTCATTACGTCGTCCGCGATCGACCAGTAGATCGCGGACTGGTCCCATGTCGATCGTGAGGGGTGTAGAGGAGAAAAAAAACAAACAACCATTTGTGTGTCTTTGTGCATGTTAGTAATTTTTTTTTTGGTGTTAATGTACACTGCACCCTAATCATCCTATCAGTGTCATTTTCACAAAAAGTATTAAAAAACGAAAATAAAATAAAGCAGGTAAATCTTTAACCTACGGTGGCGCGTGACCTGCATCACCGGAAGTTGTTAGAGCTCAGCAGTCTGCAATTGCAGCTTGTGATCAGAGCTTTTGCGCTATATCATTTATTGTTATCATTATTCTCATTCAGAGTTTGCTTCGTGTACAATTCACCAAGGGCACGGGCAAAGAATGTCAATCTGGAGGGCCGAGAGAAGCATTTAAAAATGGTACGCGTGCTTGTGTATGTGCGTGCGCGTGTCCGCTGTAACAGGTCCATCACGGGACATTGGTTGATCGAAAAGCCGATCTTCGGTCCAAAATGTTTGGGCACCCCTGCTGTAGTGTGTGTGGTGGATTTGATGTAGCTACATTACAGTTGTAAAGGCCTCTTGTTTGTTATTTCAATTGTGATGAATGACTCGTAACATGTTTTTTTTCTTCTTGGAAAAGGCTTCAGTTGGCTT
>NW_017806112.1:0-1067 GCF_001891065.2 Hippocampus comes
ACCTAATCTTGGAGACATTTAAAAATGGAAAAACATTTACTTGTTAGGAATAAAAAAAAAAAAAGAAAAAAAAAAAAAAAAAAAAAAGGATAAATCTGATCAAATTATGGGATTTTATTTTTTTTAACCACATTTATCACCCCACCCCACTTAATTTGTAGTGTTCTCACCTCCTCCCTTCTTGAAGGAAATAACCTGGTTCAAATATAGTTTAAAAAAAAATCAACTCAATTAAATAAATGACTTTTGTGCATCAATGTGTCAAATCTGTTTATCGAGGGATTGATCAAAATGAAAAGTGAGTATGTATGACCACAGAGAAGTTGCTGGCCTACCGTTTGCTGATTTCAATTTGCCCAAAAGGCGCGAAATTAAAAAAAAAAAAATACAACAGGACGCCGGTGGAAACTATTGCTTTCAAATGATTGTATGAAAATGTCCTTTTCTGATAATGATTAACCCTTTCTTGCCCCCTGTAACCTGATAACATGGTAAGCTGTTCACTGGAGTAACCACTGTCTCTGAAAGGGTAAAAAAAAAAAAAAAAAAAAACAAAAAAACTGAACAACTACTCAAAGCATCTCAATTCATGTGTGTCAAACAAAAAAAGTGTTGAACAGGAATGCATCCGTTTGCTTCCACATTTCTAATGACTTGTATGACAATATCTCCATTAAGTCAGACAAAAACAAACAAAAATGTCCATACAGATGCATGAGCAAGTCACAGCTCACACACTATTTATCCATCGAACATCTCGGGTGTTCTTTGATTAGTAGCTTGTGGAAAATTCAGCCAAGCTGAAAGTGCAATCTCGTACCTAGCTCGATGCAGGTGATGCCCAGCGACCACACATCCACTTTGCCGTCGTACTGGCCCTCATCCATGGCCAGGATTACCTCTGGAGCCATCCTGGACCAGAGTGGCACCATGTTGGGTGTTTATAAAGAAAGAAAGAAAAAAGACAAAAAGAAGTGTTGAAATGCTCAAAGAGGGCGGCAAAAAGCCAGGACTCACCAGTAGGGCGTCCCAACGAAGGAGTTTGCCGGGGCCACAATGGAGGCAGA
>NW_017806113.1:0-825 GCF_001891065.2 Hippocampus comes
ACATTTCTTTATGAAGTGTCCAATGCAATCTTTGTTTTCTTGGACAAAATTGAAGACGAGGAGCACCAAATTCTGACAGCTCTTCGAGATGCAAAATCCAAAATCTATTTTGTTGTTGATCGCAAAGAGAATGGGCGGGACGATATGATGTCTGTCAAGAAAACACTGCAAGAACTGGATATACCAAGCAGCAGGGTTAAAATCAAAGACTCATGGGTGAATGTGGCAGAGTTTTCTCAGCGGCTTTGTGAAGCCATCAAGAACTTACTGTGTAGCATCAAAAGCACAACAAGTATTGAAAATATGATCGAAAAAGCCATTGAATTGGGCCTGCGTGTGGATGAAAACAAAACCCTCGAGCAGAAAAAAGCTGCTCAGATCATGAGGGGCGTTGGTGTCCGAAGTATACCACACGACAAAAAACAACAGCTTCCTTTGCAAGGAGAAAATTGGAAAAGGCTTTCACAACTGGAGATGAAGGCATGCCGAATAAATGATGTTGCCACTGTTGGCGTTGAGCATTATAAAGCTCAGCTTCAGGATGAGATAAGACAAATCTGGGAAGCGCAAAAGAAACAGAAGCGCTCCAAAGGAATGCAATGCTTTATTGACACGTTAGCAACGAGTGACAAAGAGAGAAGGACTTATTTCTTGAAGTGGATGAAGTTCATCTTTAATACCCATTCTCGTGAAAAATTGACTGCTCTGCGTCAGAAATTCAAAGAGCAATGCATAAATAAAGACGCCAAACTCATTGCAGAGATTGATCAGAATTTGGTGGACAGCTCTTTAGGAGTGGAACATTACATGAGAGAAATGGGACTC
>NW_017806113.1:1820-2506 GCF_001891065.2 Hippocampus comes
AGCAGTGAGGCTGACTCGGAAACATGGGATGCAGTGGTGGCATCAAAGAAATCAGAACTATGCGGGGAAATTGAAGTACAAAAAGGCAAATTGAATGCCAAACTCTATGATTATTACCGAAAGAAAGACGGCCACGTCAATTTGATCGAGAAATACAAAACGGACTTTATCAATAGTATCACAAGTCTGTCCAAGGATATTGAGTGTTCAGTGAGTACTCATTTGGACAGAGTCCTTGAGCGAAAGACCGGTTTAAAAAAGGCCCAGGACATCCAACGAGAGTACCGCGGTGTGATTGAAGAGAGAGTCATGAAACTTCTGCGTGGACTTCAAAGATGCAGCCTGTCTGATGACCAACTGAGAGAGGAGTTTGACAAAATGTGGGCTACCACTACGGCCAACGTACTGTTGGGGTCAGAGCGGCTTCCTCTTCCCCGCGTGTTCGTTGAATTTCGGACGAAGAGAATGTTGGTAATCCCAATAAAGGCTGGAGGGGATAACCTCATGCACTTTGGAATGGGCCTGTTTAAGACCAGACGCGACCACGTTGACTCCATTGTGAAGAATTTTCAACATATATACAAGGGCAGTTTACAGTTGTTTGCAGACAATGTCATCGAGACGTCCGTTCAGTTTATCATTGATCAAACAAAGTCCAATGGTGACTACCATGACTCTTTCCCAAG
>NW_017806114.1:0-1614 GCF_001891065.2 Hippocampus comes
TGCAAAACGACTCGAGGACTGCGACCATTCAATTCTGTTTGATGTACTGGTATCTTTTCAATCAAAAACAATTATCCAATTCCAAATTGTTCTTGTTACACACACACACACACACACGCGCATGTGTGTGTGTATATATATATATATATCTATTCCTCTGACTGAGAGTACGTCGTCACGATGAAAGCAGTGTCCTTGCGGAATCCCTCTGCCGTGGCTCTTTCTTCCAGTCAAGTATCGACAAGCTTTTGGCGTTGGCGCTCTCACTTTTTTGTCCCAGCGACGGTAGGCGGCCGAGCGGCATGCTTCGACAAGGTTCACGCCGCATGCCGACGTGAGCGTCGAAGTCAATTGTGCGATTGTAAACCAGGTGCACGCACGCCCCATTGAAAGAACTGCGAGGCGGGTACCGTACCGCTCGCATTTCTACCCCCCACCCCCCAAACCTTCATGTGATGCTCGACTTAAATGGCTCCATAAATGGCAGAAAGTGTCCTTGGCGTGGCTATAAAAGGACTTTGGGCTCCTCGACGAGTGGATGCTTTGCAGATTTACGACAGGGACGAGCTAAACAGGGATTTTCTTGGCTTCTCATGGGCACTAATGGGGGAGAATGAAGGGATGGCTTAAGGAGAGGAGAGGCCCGGGCGCATCGTGGTCGCTCGCAGGCCCGTCTGTCATCAGCCTGTCAAGGGGTGGGGGGGGCCTTAATTGACATCAAATACAAGCCCTGCGCGGTGGAGTTTACTCAGTGTGCGTACTCCCTCTTCACCCTGGAGAGCTTTTCACAACTATGTACACTTGAAACTAAGGAGGTCTTGAACTGAGCTCCGGATCATTGGTTCCCGCACTTGTATTTTGCCACCAGAAGTGGCAAAAGCTTTACTCAAGCGGGAGTACGGATCAAGAAAACTCGAGGATAAGAAAGTACGGATACGTCTTTTCAGAAGTAAAGTCCTGAGAAAAATAAGTGCCAAAGTTAGGAGCGATACTCGAGAAAGCTCCATAAGCCTCCTGCCAACGGGACATGCCCGGATCACCTCGCCGGGGTAGGCGTCCGCGAGAAAGCTCCATAAGCCTCCTGCCACCGTGGACATGCCCGGATCACCTCGCCGGGGTAGGCGTCCCGGAGGCATCCTAATCAGATGCCCGAGCACACCTCATCTGGCTCCTCCCAACGTGGAGGAGATGCGGCTCGACTCGGAGCCCCTCCCTCACCTTATCTCTAAGGGAGAAGCCGGACACCCTGCGGAGTGATATGTCAGAAGATAGTCATCGTTTCTGGCATTTGGAAAACAAATGTTCAGCTGAGCGAATGAGAGCCGTTTTCCCTGCCACCTCTTCTTTTGCCCGTTGTCCAGATGCGTTCTTGAACGACGCAAAATCAGACAACGCATTCTGTCTCAAACTGGGTCAATCGCACGGCGTGCGCGACATGACGACTCCTCCCGGAACAAACCAAATCAACCGTCTGGCAAATGAGCTCGTTCGGCAGATGCAATCCTCGCCGAGTAGATCGGCTCGGGCCTGTCTTTGCACACGCAAACCTTTTGTAAACGGGGCCCGAAGTGAGCTGAGTGCAAACATCCTTTGCAGGTTGTGACCACGGCGCGT
>NW_017806115.1:0-1107 GCF_001891065.2 Hippocampus comes
TGTGATACAGGAGTCTCTGTTTCTCATTTCTACTTTTTTATTTATTTATTTATTCATTTATTTATCTATCTTTAGCCCTTCTTTCTGGCTTGGGCCAATTCAAGCCATATTTCTGCTTGTTCTATTCATGCTGAAGGTTACTTTTTCTCTGGGCAATTTCTTGCCAAATGGCTCTCTTTACCATAACGCCAACAGCCTGACATATTTAATCTTTTTCCTATCATACTTCCTTCTTGTTGTCTATCTCTCTGTCCACGTGCTGTAAAATCACACCTGCTTCTGTTACCTTTGTAATAAATTTCCTGTCCCTTATCTTGGGAAAAGTTGTCTGTAGACTTCTTTTCCTTTTTCTCTTTTGTAATTTTTGAAGCAAGGAGACTACACTCCTGCAAGGTGCCTGTAGGCAGACCCTCGTCATGTTTGTTAGCCCAAATGCAAATTGTACTTTTGGAACTCGCGTGGCGAGTATTCTTCAACTTATGTTGAAATGGCCCATTTACATCTCCATCTTCCTGCAGGCCAGTGGGAATCTTAAATACAGTTGTCATTCACATGCAACATTAATTGTTCTTTTTCCTTCTCTGCCTGTTCTCTAATTTCCTTTTCACAATCGAAACCGGTTCCAGAAAAGGATTATTGATGCCGTGGCCACGGTCTGGACCGGTATTGTCCCGTCCTCCGGAACTCCTCAGACTTTGGAGTCCGGAATTTTCTGCATTGGAATGTCGTCAACCTTCTGATCCTAGCTGCTCGCTGAGGTCCAGTTCACCTCACCTGCTGGAATCTTCGAGTATATTGACATCCGGCTCGAAGGACCAATTAAATGTTAGGTTCATGCTGGTAATCTGACGCTAAGAACACATCAGGAACAGGAAGACTCAGGAGGCAGGCATGGTTGTCTTTCTTGCAAGAGAGCACGCTAAAACATGTCTTGGTTCACAGTCTCGGAGCAGCTCTCCAGCTGGCTCTGCCATGTAAATCATTACAGGTTCCGGTGCAACTCTGAAGAGACCGCATTTGTCCCCTTGCATTTATTGGAAGGACAACCCTGATACACGATCTTCTAATGGGTGTGGGGAGTATTTTCACACTCCACAACAGTTTGTG
>NW_017806116.1:0-1087 GCF_001891065.2 Hippocampus comes
CAACTGTGTGGACGCCGAGCGTCGACCGCGCGGACGCTGGGCGTATAGAGAGTTCAGAGTAGGTTGTTCCAATGCATAGAAACGGGGACGACTCATTGGATAAATGCTGGTTTTGTTCCGCCCATTGGACGCTCAGCGTCTCTGGGAGTCTATGGACAGTGGGCGTTTATAGGCTGGCCAGGAAGCTCAGCTTTCTGCATGATGATTGGATGATCTAGGAGGCTGAATCTCTTTTAGATTGACAGCAAAATGAGCCAATCACCCATCTTTTGGTGTGGCCATGGTGGGAGCATTTTTAAATTCTCATTCTGTTCTGAGTTGAACTGGAGACTTCTTCTAATCATCTGAGCGACACTCTCTTTGTTGAAAACGACTAGCGACAAATTAATCTTTACTGATACAATGAAACCAAAGACCAAAAATCTGCAAAGGTAAATTTGGCGAGCTGTACAGAGGCGAGGTGCGGAGACTGTTCACGTCGGTCAGTGCCTTAACCCAGGGGTGGCCAACCCGCGGCTCGTGAGCCGCATGCGGCTCCTTGGCTGGTTCAATGCGGCTCCCGGGCTCTCACACGACAAGCGTCGAAAACGCCTCGGCACCGGCGATGCCATTCAAACAAGGCGCCAACTTCACAGAACGTACTCCATCAGCCTATCATCAATCCCGTTACTTGATTGACATAGAGATCAACCAGTCAGATGAGTGCATCACCGCTCATGCGCAAACTACGGCGCTAAGTGCTAAGCTAGTCAGCATATCATCCATCCCGTTACTTGACTGACATAGAGGGCAACCAATCAGATGAGTGCATCATCGCTCATGTGCAAACAACAGTGCTAAGTGCTAAGCTAGTCATCAAATTACCTCTGATATGAAAGGCAGCGGTGCCCAATACGTCGATCAGAATCGACTGGGAGAAGGAAATGCGTGGGGAAAAAAAAGATTTGAAAAAAAAAAAGTCTGACATGGCATCTAACATTGGTAACACACACTTCCGTGTTGAGTGAACGCTGGCGCGTCTGGCTGCCCCTGCTCACCCGCAATTATTCTTTTTTTAGCGTTTTTTTTTTTGCAATTATTCTTTTTT
>NW_017806116.1:1946-2978 GCF_001891065.2 Hippocampus comes
ACGTGTGTGTGCCCACACACGTGCGCGAGGAAAGGTATGATGTGGCTCTTTGTAGTAACCTAGTAAAAAAATTGTCTCTTGTCTCTGACTGGTTGGCCACCCCTGCCTTAGCCAATCAGGATACAGAACGCAATTCACTGTTTAAAAGCATAAAAAAAAATGCACTAAAAAAAATCCGTGAAACAGCGAAGCCGCGGAAAGTGAACCGCGTTAGAGCGAGGAATCACTGTACTACACAATTTATTCGTACACTGAACAAACTGTAATAAAAGAATAACATTCACTTAAAAGACATGACGCATAAAACATAGAAACCCAAGTATATTTGACTGAAAATGAATTAAATTTGAATGCGCATGCTCATTGAGGGCGGCACGTGAGTCACGCATGAGTCAGCCACTCGAAGGAGGAGCTGCACACCGACAGTCCCCGCCCACAGTCTGACGACATTTTTGAGACAGAAGCACTTTATTCAGGTGGGTGTCCTCATTGAATTACTTGGCGATAAACTGTTTCATTCATCAAGCTTGCCAAAGTTAACTTTCCACGAGTCTGTTAAACTGACTTTAATCAGTTTTCTATACAATGGTGATATCACTGAAGTGTTTGGTGTGACCCAAGGAGTTTTTATGAAGAGCAGGCGTGACCACACGCCAGGAATGGCATTGCTCATCGCGTGGTCAACAGTTACGTGTCTGGCAGCACTCGCTCACGTTATCTAATGGAATCGTTTCTTTCCATCTTAACCATTGAGCAAAATCGTCTCTAAATATATCCTGGTGTAGTCTAGTTCAAATAATGCTTCCTCAAAATAGAGCCCGATCTTAAATTAAGTTGTAAGCCAACACGATTCGCGAATGTTGTGTTAATGTGACACATTTTCCCTTGCAAGTTTTGGTCAGTGCACTCAAGTTATTCTTTACACAAGATAATCCCCTCCCCCTCCATTCAAACACAGGCCATTGTTTGAAAATAATTCTCTCTTCTTTTAAAGCACACATGTCAAAGTCAGGGCCCGCGGGCCAAATCCGG
>NW_017806117.1:0-227 GCF_001891065.2 Hippocampus comes
ACTTGTTAGACTATGGGTGTGTATCTGAGTGAAAAGTACATACACGTGTGCAATCATGACAAAAACACCAAGTTGCAGCTGGCATTGGCAGTGTCCGACCTTGGCTCTTGTTTTGTCTAAATACTTGTCTCTTTCCACTTACGTTCTCGTAGAAGGGGTTCCGTCAGTCGTCATCTGTACCTGTGGGTAAAAAACAAAAAAAAAAACAAAAAAAAAAAAAAAAAGAA
>NW_017806117.1:17470-21285 GCF_001891065.2 Hippocampus comes
ACGAGAGGGCGGGGGGGGGGTGGGGGGGGGGGGATGGGGAAAACAAATAGTGTGTCAATGTGTTGTTAATATTATAGATTTTTGTGTTAGTGTACCACTGCACCCTAAGCATAATGTCAGTTTCACGTTCACAAAATTAAAAAAAACAATATTAAAAAAAAAAGAATTAAAAAAAGTAGGGTGGCTCGGTGTTCGACTGGTTAGCACATCTGCCTCACAGTGCAGAGGTCAAGGGTTCGATTATCTCGTGCTGCTGTAAAATCTGCCGCTCCTGGTTGCAACCTCTCTGAGCTCATCCGCCCCTACACACCTGCCCAGCGCCTCAGGTCTGTGGACCAGACAGTATTAGAAGTACCAAGAACTAAACAGAGGCTCAGAGGGGATCGGGCCTTTTCCGTTGCTGGTCCCTCCCTCTGGAATGAGCTCCCACTGAACATTCGGCAAGCCGAGGGGGCTGCCCACCTTTAAAACCCGCATCAAAACTCACTTTTACTCTTTGACTCAGCATGACTCAGATTTGATCTTAATTTAACCGTTTGGTGCTTTCTACCATTTTGTTCCTGATTTATTGTTGCATGTATGTTAGTTGCTCCATGTACAGCACTTCGCATGCAGCGATGGCTGTGTGAAAGTGCTCTGTAAAGTTGAGTTGAGTTGAGTAACCTATAGTGGCGCATCACAGCAAGGTGATAAAGGGAACACTTGGAGTTTCATTATGCTGTTAAAGTGTGCCCATCAATTTTTTTTAGCAGTTTATGTAAATATATATTCCCGTGAGTTTTCATGTCCTCCCTGTGTGTGTTTTCTTTAGGCACGCCAGTTTTCTCCCACGTTCAAAAAACACGCATGGTGCGAACTCTCTATATTGTGCCTGGATTTGATTTTGAGTGCGAGTAGTTGTTCGTCAATGTGTGCCATGTGACTGGTTGGCAACCAGTTCAGTGTTCCCTTCCTACTGCCCAGAGAAGATTGGAAAAGCTCCAGCACACCTGTGATCTTCGTAAGGATAAGCGTTTTGGATAATGGATGGATGTATAAGGCCGCAAATACATGGATGTATTTACTCCGAAATATTAGGTAGCCTTGTCCAATGTGTCATTGCAATGTCTGTTTCGGTTTGCTTCGTTGATATGGACCAATATCAGACATCTCCTTCATGCTTTCTGTGCAGTCCTCTACCGAATGGCCCACTGACCGGTACCGGTCCACGGCCCGGGGGTTGTTGTACAGTATAGGAATTTGATTTGAACACCATTTTTTTTTTCTCGTAGCAGCATTGTTGGTTTCTGATGTGGACTAATTTACCTAATTTGACAATTTTTGAATGTAGCACATACCCCAATTCAGGTGAGATGAACCTACCTGACTCCTGGTTTTCATGTCTGAGGTAGAGTGGTTCTACTTTGAAGGCTCCAATCATGTCCTGCCTCTTCTTCACCCTGTTAGTCATAATAATAACAATAATAATCATACATTTTATTTGAAAGCGCTTTTCATCATACTCAAGACACTTTACAAGAACTTAAAACACAGGATTAAAATGTACACTTAGAGACAAGCATACATGATTTACAAAAAACACATTTAGATGAACAAAACAAATCAAAAATGGGTAAAAGAAATTAAAAGGTGTTAAAAGCATTGCGGAACAGGTGAGTTTTAAGAGATGATTTGAAGGATTGGAGGTCAGTACAGTTGCGGATATGTTGTGGTAGAGCGTTCCAGAGGGTGGGGGTGGCAACAGAGAAGGCTCGGTCCCCCCACGTTTTGAGCTTGGTCACGGGGATGGCGAGGAGGTTCGTGTTTGAGGAGCAGAGGTTGTGGGAAGGAGTGTATTGGTGAAGAAGGCCAAAAAGGTAGGAGGGGGCCTGATTATGAAGGGCTTTATCGGTGAGTCGGAGGAGTTAAATGAATACGCCGGTGGAACGGGGAGCCAGTGGAGGTTTTTAAGGACGGGGATGATGTGATCACGAGTGCGGGTGTGGGTGAGTAGACGGGCGGCGGCATTCTGGATGTACAGTACTGTAGTTTATTGAGGAGTTTGGAGGTTGTACCATAGAGGATGCTATTGCAGTAGTCAAGGCGGTGATGAAGGCGTGGATGAGGTTTTGAGCGGTGTTGAAAGAAAGTGAAGGGCGGAGACGAGAAATGTTTTTGAGGTGGAAGAAAGCAGTTTTGGTGATTTGGGTGATGTGTCGGTCGAACGTGAGGTTATTATCAAAAAGGACACCGAGGTTGTGACAGTGAGAGGAGGGGACAGGGTGCAGTTGTCCAGCTTCTTCACCTTAGACAGCTGGCCAAAGTAAAACCTCTCCTCTCTCATGAACACTTTGAGACAGTAATTCATGCCTTTGTCACATCCCGGCTCGATGACTGCAATGCCCTTTACTTTGGAGTCAGCCAGTCTTCCATTAAGCGTCTCCAGCTGGTCTAGAATGCCGCTGCTCACCTCTTGATCAGTACTCGTAAGAGGGAGCACATAACTCCTACTCTGGCATCCTTTCACTGGCTCCCCATACATTTTAGAGTTATTTTCAAGATCCTCTTATTTGTTTTCAAATCTCTAAATGACCTCGCGCCACCTTACCTCTCTGAGCTCATCCGCCCCTACACACCTGCCCGGCGCCTCAGGTCTGCGGACCAGACTTTATTAGAAGTACCAAGAACTAAACTGAGGCTCAGAGGGGATCGAGCCTTATCCGTTGCTGGTCCCTCTCTCTGGAATGACCTTCCACTGAACATTCGGCAAGCCCCCTCGCTGCCTATCTTTAAAACCCGCCTCAAAACTCACTTGTATTCTTTGGCATTTGACTCACCATGACTCAGATTTGATCTTGGTTTTGCTGTTTGGTGCTTTCTACCATCTTTTTTCGACCATCTTTGTGACTGATTTGTTGCTTTCCTGTTGTATATGTTAGTTGCTCAATGTACAGCACTTTGTATGCAGCGATGGCTGTTTGAAAGTGCTCTATAAATCAGTTCAGTTGAGTTGAGAGACATTCCTTCCAATCAAAATCAGAACTGGCACACGCGTGCTGACGAGAAGGCGCTACCACCTCTCCTTTGACGAATGACGTGGCAAAAAATGCTGAAAACAGTCCACATCGGGTCCACACGAAGTAACAACAAACACCATGTGACAAAAAAAAGACAGAAAAAGCAAAAAAAGTAAAGCTCTTGAAGCACATTTGCCGGTGGCTGCCAACTCGGACGCCATCTTGGTCTTTTCCGTCCACTTCTGTTGATGTCACGCTTCCATAGTGGCACTGTTCTGCAAATGCATTTAAAATACAAAGCTGCAGCACAGCTGGAGCTCCACGCTGTGTTGAGTGATCTCAATCGGCCTGGCTGGGGGGGGCCGCCATCCAATTTTGAACACAGGAAAAACATTGAACATCTTTTTACCCATATAGTGGAAGAGCTTTAAGCACCAATCAACCTCAAGCAGAAGTACAAACAGCCATGTGCAAATTCCAATTTCCAACATGAGAATTGACATGACCAAATGTTTTGTGTTGATCTTCGTGTGTTTTGAATTTAAACATGAAAATTGACATGACCAAACCTTTTGTGTTTGTCTTCATGGGTCTTAAAGACGTCCGTGAAGACGCTGGTCCCAGGCATCAGGAGCCAGAATACCCCGACATTAAGGAAGAAGTGGAGGATGAACAGTGTCCCTACATTCAAGGAAAGGAGGATGAAGGGCACACTCACATCAAAGAAGAGGAGGAAGAGCACCTCCGTACCAAGGAGGATGAAGGAAAGCCTCCCAACATCAAAGAGGAGAAGGAGTACATTTGCAAGTTGCTATCGAC
>NW_017806118.1:0-917 GCF_001891065.2 Hippocampus comes
GACACATTTGGAGTGCCTCTGCAAGGAAGTCAAGAAGTGTCAAAAAGATTAGGCCAAAAAGACGACTAGTGCTGTCATTTATTTGCTGCATAGCCAATATAAATGTCTTGTCAATTTTAACACCACAGAGTGTTGTTTGCAACACTGACAAATGTGAATTAAATTCTCAAATATAAAAAAACAAAAAACAAAAACAAAAAAAACAGGCTTTGAAATAATAAAAAATCAAGCCAACTGTCAAACACTATAGTGGTGTCAAACTCAAGGCCCAGGGGCCACATCTGGCCTGCCACATCATTTTATGTGGCCCATGAAAGCAAATCAAACATGTCAACTTCCATGATGCTTGCTAAAATCTCGACCAAATGTTTAAATTCTCATATGTAAGAAATAAGAGACATATTGTAAGCATTTTCTTGTTACCAAACCCCTCATTGCAGTAACTTAAACAAGAATGGAATAAACCGTTATTATTGACTTTTTTTTTTTTTTTTTTTATGGTTTCAGTCATAACAGCCCTCTCAGGGAAACGGTAACTAAAAAGTGGCCCACAAAAAAAATGAGTTTGACACCCCTGTTATAGGGCATATCCACAGAGCGCGCTGGAGCCATCAAATAGCTTGTCAATGAAAAATGGGTCCAACTTCATCCAGCATCTTTCTTATGTCTCCACATTAACACGTTTGAGCCATAAAAATATTGCTGCTTCAAGCCTACGATGACTGGAATATCGCCTTAATTGCGAGGCTTTGACATGCCACAACAACGAGGCGCTCTAAAGCCGAAGCCCTTGTCCACAGGATAGCTGCCACCTCCGATTTTTTTTTCTTTTTTTTTTATCTTGCTCTTCCACCCTCACGACATGTACTCACGGCTGACAATGAGGTGCTCTAAAGCAGCCACGCTAGTGGACTGTA
>NW_017806119.1:0-481 GCF_001891065.2 Hippocampus comes
ATATAGATTTCAATGTCTAACCATTGCTCTTGCCAGGTGAAGGGGAGTGGGGGGGTCACTGTCCCCGTCCCTGTCCCTAGTCTAAAAAGTTTCAATTTTAGTAGAGATCACTTCCTGAAAAATCTTAATTCATTTTGACCATGTTTGGATGTGGGCCACCGTGCATTTGAACTTCAAAGTTAGCAAATTCAGCAGGCCTAGAAAGTGAGTACACATGTATTTTTTTAACATACTTGCATGTTCATAAATGACATGTACCATTGTCGTTTCCCACATCAGGAAATTCTGTTTTAAGGAAAGATTGGACACGCAAATATAATTACGTATGAGAGAATATTTACCTGCATTTAATTTATTTGAGTCCAGTAAAACAAACATGTCTTATCAACCTTACTAGCATGAAAGGTGCTTTTAAATAAAATGTATTATTATTATTATTATTATTATTATTATTATTATTATTGTTATTATTATTATTATA
>NW_017806120.1:0-1030 GCF_001891065.2 Hippocampus comes
CCAGCAGGTGGCATGTGCGGTCTTCTGTGCACTTCTGCTGCCAATCCAGTAAGTAGCAGGAATGAATGAGAAGAGAGTCGCATCGGAGCCAGTAATAAGCTGATTTGGAACAACAGTTGAGTGCGTTGTAGCGCGTATTAAGTCAATGACATGAACACACAATTGCGTTCAGGCCAACTTTTCGGGAATAAGGTCCTCTCTTCCCATTCCAGGGGCGTTTTATTCCCAAACACAACATCGGATTCGGACCAGACTGGTTGGGTTCGATAGCCGGGGGGCTGTAGTTACCCACAGACCTACGGCCCTCACGGGATAACAGAAGTATTTTTTTTACTAATTTTTTAAAAACGGTTGAAAATGTCCACATGTTAGGCGTTCAGATGAACTTTTCGGGAAAAGGTCACGATTTCCCTTTTTGGAGGCGTTTTATTCCCAAATACAACATCGGATTCGGACCAGACTGGTCGGGTTCGATAGCCGGGGGTCCGTAGTTACCCGCAAACCTACGGCCTTCACGGGATAACAGAGGTATTTTTTTTAATAATTTCTTAAAAACGGTCGAAAATGACCACATCTGAGGCGTTCAGATCAACTTTTCGGGAAAAGGTCACGATTTCCCTTTTTGGAAGCCTTTTATTCCCAATTTCAACATCGGATTCGGACCAGACTGGTCGGATTCGATAGCCGGAGGTCCGTAGTTACCCACAGACCTACGGCCCTCACGGGATAACAGAGGTATTTTTTTTAATAATTTCTTAAAAACGGTCGAAAATGTCCACATGTTAGGCGTTCAGGCCAACTTTTCGGGAATAAGGTCCTCTCTTCCCATTCCAGGGGCGTTTTATTCCCAAATACAACATCGGATTCGGACCAGACTGGTTGGGTTCGATAGCCGGGGGTCTGTAGTTACCCGCAGACCTACGGCCCTCACAGGATAACAGAGGAATTTTTTTAAATAATTTTTTTTAAAACGGTCGAAAATAACCACATCTGAAGCGTTCAGATCAACTTTTCGGGAATAAGGTCCTCT
>NW_017806121.1:0-3034 GCF_001891065.2 Hippocampus comes
ACTCAGAGGCACTCAAATCATGACGATATCATGAAAATTTCTAATCCAGGATTTAAAAAAAATAAGAATAAAAGGAAAAAGAAGATCTTTGACTGCAAATTTGCATGAATCTGCCTGCGAATGATCATAAGATCTTTCGTCTAGGTCTTCGCTCTATTGTTTTCACAATTCGCGCCGTGTACAAACAAGTGATTCATATCTCGAGCTCTAACCACGCCGAAACGATTTGCTCGGACAACTGTGCGTGCCAGCGTCAAGGGCTAAAGCGCTCCCACAAAATATCATCACTCAGCCATTACAAATTCAACAGATTGTTATATTGGAGGGGGGCGGGGGTGGTGGAGGACAGTTGACTGGAAGTCTGTCCTCCAAGAGTAGCCAAATGATCGGTTCTTCCGCGGGGCATCTTAGTGAAGGTCTTATTTTTTTGTTTCCAAGATCGTGATTGATTTTACCCTGAAATGTGCAAAAACATGACGACGGAAAGCAGCCAAAGATTTTTCGACGATATTCTGTGTATGCGGCACATCGAAACGCTCGTCAGTCGTCAGACAAAAGCCAACGCAGCAACCGCTTAGCTTTTAGCTTTGACATGATAGCAGCAGCGACAGAATGCTTCTTTGTTATCATTTGTTTTTCACCCCTTGGCGCATGACTTTTTTTTTTTTTCTTGACAGATCGTGGTAAAAATGGATCAAATGTGAGGTTGTGGGCCATATGTGATGTGGAATATGTCATAAATCACACAAAATAATTGTCTTCCCTCAAGACAAATATGCTGAAGTTAGCGACAATCTGCATTACTGCACTTGGCTGGACAGATTTGAAGACGATGTGGGTGCACATTAGTGGCTCCATGTGGGACGCCATGTTAAAGTTGTTGAGGTTGGCCGTGTTCAAGTTGGGAACGCTCTGGAAGGTGCACACCAGATTTCGGGAGCATGTGGCCTCTGAAAGGTGAAAACGGACAGCGGTTCGTCTCGACAACTGCACGTTGGCTGCCAGGGACAAATCGGCGCAAGAGGGAAACTTACCCAAGTGCGCCACGAGCACGCACAGACCTGCGAATGAATTGGCACCTTCGTCACAACTCTCCAAACTTTCGAAATAAAACAACCATTCACAACACTTCCCTCGGCGGCGCGCCTTACCTACGAGAAGAAGTAGCTTCTGCATCTTGTTGCTGGTGGGGGGGGGGAGGGGGGGGGGGGTGCCTATGTGTGCATAAAGTGCAAATGAGAGGACAGTCCAAGAAGTTCACAAAGTCATGAGAATTCAAGTCAAGTCTAGTCCGGTATATCTGGAAAACCCTCAATTACAAAAGACTCTCAAAAGGCATCACGGGCCTTCAACTGGGCAAGAAAAAAACTCAAAACCCCATTTGGGGCGTGGGGGGGGGGGGCGACCCATGGATGGATGCCGAGTCATATACATCATATCTGATGGTGATGTACAATTTTAGTTCAAAACAGCAAAAGAGGCCATTTTAAGGAGATGAAGCACCACAGGTAGACAACGTCAGGAAAGTGTCCCACCACCCTCCGGAAGGATCTGACCCCTTCAGTCGATGCAGAATCCTCCGTAGTGATCCACCTCAGATTTTATCCTTTTCTGTCAGTCTAAAATCCATACAACAGTCTCAGATTCGATCATCGCCAAGAGAAGAGAAGAGAAGAGGCAGAAAAACAGGCCAAAATCTAGTCGCTAAGGGGTACGGCAGAGCGAGAGACAACTTGCAGGATATGTGTGGTTTAACTAAATGCAAGAGTGTAAGGGCCTATTTTCGAGCTGAGCCAAATTTAGCGCAAAGTGCATACGAACTGTGCGCACGGGTGGCGTATTCTTTCTTTGGGTATTTCGGTAGACGGGCGCATTCGCGCCGTTGCGGGACTGAACTCGGCCGGCTAGTTTCCCGGATAATGGAAGCGACGCTCCTCATTCCCTTTAAATTCAGCGCCGTCGAGTAGCAGAAATTCCTGGAAAAAAAAATTATTGCGTAGAGCAATCTATCATCACGATCATGCTACCTCATTTCCGTTTGAGTTCTCGTCGATATTTTTATTGAGATTTCAGGGTGTTCTACATTTGAGCAAATTCTGGCGTGGCTAACATTCGATTGTTATGATGCAAAGATCTCATGACTAGTCTGGAAAACCCAGCCGTGAGAGTTGAAAATCTCTGCCCGTTGGCGGTTATAGATTGGGTCAAGATTTTAAAATCATTCCGAAAAATAACTTAAGGAGTTTAGTGCTCAAGTAATCCTCCGTCAAACATCCACCCCCGCAAGAAAAATGAAAAGACACATTGTAGTGTATTTTTGTCCCCCTCCCCTCCCAGAAAAAAGGTTCAACGGGTTTTCGTGTATTTGTCATTTAAATCGAAAATAAATACAGTTGTAACTCCAACGTAAATTTACCATCCATCGCCCATCGTCAAACAGACCCTCACTTTTTCCCTTGAGATGTTTAAAAGTCGCTCCGAGGGTTGAACTCGATGCTTTGTTGAAACAAACGTCCACATTTTTTTTTTTCAAAAGGGTATACATCGTTCCGCCGTGATTCTTAGCACTCCGATGACTTGAACGGTGACACTGTCCAACGCAGAAAGAGGCCACCGATCGCAGGGACCTATCTGTCCAAGCATACGGGACACTTGGGAGGATTAGGGTGAAGGATTAGGTTAGGGTTAAGGTTAAAAGGAGAGTCAGGCTCAGGGCTAGGATTAGATTCGGGTAGGAATCAGGCAGTGCGTGCCGGTGAGGCAAACTGAGTGGCATGTTAGCCGTGAACCCTTTCAAGCACCCCGTAACCTGGTAACATGGTAAACTGTCCACTGTGGTAACCACTGTCCCTGGAAGGGTTAATTTAGCAGTCTGAAGGAGAATAGAATAGAATAGAATAGAATAGTCCTTTGCGTGTGAAGGTGAAGGGGTATCCGTTAAAACAATCATGATAGATAAAGAATTTGAAGTTTTCTGAAGCAAGTCAAATAAGGCGGGTGGCCCGGTGGTCAAGTGGTGAGTGCATCAACCTCA
>NW_017806122.1:0-1066 GCF_001891065.2 Hippocampus comes
CTACATTATAAAGGTTTATTTTTCTACAAATGGCTATTGTAAAAATTCCCCACCACACAAAAATGGCCCACATGCTACATTCAAAAGTTACTTCAACTGACAAAACAATGTCACTGCACACAAAGTTTGCAGCTGAATTGCAACACTTAACTACACAAATACGGCAGGTCTTGTGGAAACGCATTCCACAAGAAAGGCCGGGACACTGTGTGAAAAGCGCTCAAGTTCCCTTTGCGGTGAATTCAGGCCAACAAAAGAGTGCCACTGCACTTTTACACAAAGTTTACACTGAAGCCCCCGCAGCACCTTAGTGCCCCAAAATGGCGGCCTTGTGCAAAGGCATTGCACAATTATGGCCAGCAGGCTGAATTGAATGCACCTAAATCACCTCCACTAAAGAAGTCACATATTTCATTGCAGATTATTTGTTTATCATATTTGTCACAGAGAGGACAATTGATTTGTATGAAATTTTGAGAAGGTGGGGGGGGGGGAATGTGCTAAGGGAAATAAAAACACTTTATTGCAAGTATAGATAAAGGTACCAATCCAGGACGTTTTCTACCAGGATATGGTTTTGCCAATGGTCTACACGAATTAATTTAAAGACGGTTTCCTCATCATTTTAAAGCATACAAATCATTGTAAAATTAAGTGCTAATAGAAATCCTCAAATATCTCTGCCAATAACATAGAATAGCCACAATAAACTTGTTGTTACGTGTGTGATTTACTTTTTAAAACAAGACATTAAATTGATTTTAATTCAAGATTGGCTGTCATCTTTAGTGACGCGAGTGATTCATTGTGGTGACCGTCTTCACCATCTCCATGTTCCTTTGGGGCACATTCCGACCACCTCCCTGCATTCATACACATAGCGCGGCGAACTCTGGAAGACCCCCCTAATCCAGGGGATTAGGGAGTGTGATCGCCCCCTTCAAAGGCCACGCGGTGCCTTTTTTCTCTATTGGATTTTATCATCTGAGGTGGGGGCGGACGGCGTGGGGGAGGGGGGGGGGCTATTAAGGTTTCCTTTCCTGCCAAGGGGAACCACGGGAAAACA
>NW_017806122.1:3601-5211 GCF_001891065.2 Hippocampus comes
CTTGTTGGCCCATTTCTTCCCCCCCCACCCCCCCCCCCTGCTTTGTAGATAAAGAAAAAAGTAGGGGAGAAGGGGCGGGGAGTGGGGGTGGGGGGTTGGGTGGGGCCTGATTTTGTCAAAAGTTGCCATGATACTTTAAGAAGGTGGCTGGGGTTTAAACTCATGATGGCTCAGCGTGTCTGTGTGTGTGTGTGTGTGTGTGTGTGTGTTTAGCTTCTTGCTCACTTGGAATCAGCAGATTTATGGATCAATGAATATTTTTCAAGGAAAAGAGATGTAATGCAAACTATCATACTATTGCGGGCTGAAAATGTAGGGCATGATAATAAAGGCAGGACGATCCAAATGTGTCACCGAATGAAATGTTCAAGTAGGCAAACTGATCTTTACTTATTTTAAATATAAAAATACAATTAGAGGCATTGAAGGACTACCAGGATAAAATATATTCAATGCCACTTTTCCAACCAATCAAATGAATGACAATGAGTAGCATATTAAAAAAAAAAAAAAAAAAAAAAAAAAGCATTAACAGTCATTAATGTCTGGCTTTGTGTATAATTGTGAGGAATTACAACTCTGAAAAATCCAAACTTTGGAAATGATTTGCACTCAAATGTGTAATGAATTTAATATTCAGTGTATCTTACTATCTGTGTAACTATATTTATCTATAACTTTTTCATAGTATCATTTATTTACTGCATTCTTTTAGCCATGTACAGAATTATGTACTAATCATTCAATGGAATGTTTACGGCACAAACAAAAGCAATCAAATTATTTGTGCACTGAATATAAAAGCCCGACTTCAGTGCACGTGTAATACTTACTAAGGAACCGAGTATAAAACAGCCGTGTGACCTTGAACATAAAAGATGAGACACTACATCAAATTACCACGATCATATACACCATATCAATAGTTACGAAAAAAAGATGTCGTCGTTCCAAAATGATGCACACAAGGAGAAACGAATGCTCACTTTGATTCAAAGAAGCTTAATTATCTATGTATTTATTATTGTAGTTGAAGTTTGTAGTGTACTACATTATGCTGAGACCTGTTGATAGTATTTGGCCGCTCCACTATACACTAATATTATTAATAGCCATCAACAACAACATCATTTCTGAACATTTCTCCAGCAAGTCATTCAAAAAATGTCGTTGTGGCAGAATTTATGACAAAACGTCAATTATTCTGAACAACCTACATGATAATCATCACGCACGTAAGGATTTTATTTATTTACGTATTTTCTTTTGCGTTACATACTACTGTATATCTTTCGAGTATTGAAATACTTAGAAACCGCAGCGGCACTCGGGAATTTGTGCTCAGCTGTGAGAGCCCACTTTACCTGAGGTGTGCTACCATCTAGTGGCCATTACAACAAACGACAGATGAAAGAACTCCTAAAGCAATTAAATCAGTGTTTCTCAACCTTTATTGAGCCATGGCACATATTTTACATAAGATAATCTCACGACAAACCACCGAACATAAATGTCATAAAAAAAAAAACCTAAATGTATATATGCGTGTGTATATTCACATTCACATACTAAAACAATGGTGATCTCAATTTACACACCATTTACTTTGT
>NW_017806123.1:0-194 GCF_001891065.2 Hippocampus comes
ATACAATCAAGCATGTAATATTCTGATCCAAAAAATATCAATCCATTTTATTTTTCCTGCTGAAGTCGTTAAAAAAAAAAAATACAAGCACTTTCCTTTTGACAGAGGCCACCTATCCAGGAATAATTTTCTTGCCCAAATAGATAATTGGAATACAGATAAAGGGTCTGAGTTGTTAGACCGTTGTCGTACAA
>NW_017806123.1:272-1008 GCF_001891065.2 Hippocampus comes
TTGTGGTGTTTTGTTGCGGTTTTTTTTTTTTTTTTTTTTTGCACATGGCCAGCTGTGAGTAGTTTGGTCGGCCATGGGAAATCTTTCTGCCATTAACTTGTCTCCTGCCCTTAGTTGCCTCTCTTATCTTGTGGTGGGGTCCAGTGAAAGAGCGGTCCTCCAACAAATACACACAAATATTTCCTGGTGAATGTAGCCTCAGATTCAAATCTGCTCTTGTGATATCTCAGAACGTGCGCCTTTTTTTTTCTTTTTTCAAGGTGTAGGCCTCACAGCATCATACATACCACATGTAAGTCCAAGCAGTCTTGGACATTGGAGGGCCCAATGATGCTGAGGCTTAACTCCCTTCAGAGCTAGCCAACTACAATGCAATTTAAATCAGCGATCCCCAACCCTCGGGCCCCTGACCGGTACCGCTCCGTGGGTCATTTGGTACCGGGCCGCATAGAAAGAATCAATAACTTACATTATTTCCGTTTTATTCATTTTGGAATGTTTTATTTTGAAAAATTACCGGATTCTCTGTTACATCTGTCGACACTGCAGGGGTGTCAAACTCATTTTTTGTTGCGGGCCACTTCAGAGTTACGGTTTCCCTTTGAGGGCCGATGCAAAATCTCAACATTATTTGTTATCCATAACAATTTGATATTTTAGTACAGATTTCAGCAATGACAGTGATGACTACGGTGGACAGATTATCATGTTATCAGGTTACAGGATGCATGAAAGG
>NW_017806124.1:0-794 GCF_001891065.2 Hippocampus comes
AATTATATATTTGATTTCATATTTAGGGATAACCGCCGAACACAAACTTGCTGAGATCAATTACCGTACATCAAAAGCTGCAGTTGTCACAAGCACTTATTCACACGAGGACTCCACAGACAGAAACACTGCTCCAGAGTGCAAGGACTGTCTTCCTGAGCCAGTTACAACTTTGGATGAAGAGTCAGCATGTGATCTCACACCTGAAGAACTTTCATCGAAAGTTGATCAGACATTGCTCTGTTGTGATGGTGGCAGCTGCACAATCAACGGGTACAGGTTGATCGTCTGTAAAATAAATCATATCACATACATGTATATAAAATTTTTACCTGTGGGCTTTTTTGTTTTGCTTTGTTATTACCAAATGAGTGGACATTATTTTTCAGACGACTTACAAGTTACTTGTAAATGAAGGCTCACTAAACTTTCTGTCATAGTATCTTCATGGTCGGTGTTGATAGCTGTGGAACAAAATTTATATTTACATATATTCTTGTGTGTGTTTATAAACGCATGCATCTATACATTTTTTTTATTTTGGTGTTCATACATCAGTCTATACAGTACTGTATTTTTCTTGTAATAAATTCATTTTCAAGACAAACTATAATTCTGCTGGGTTTTACAGTTTTACCTTGCAAGTTTTGAGTGTCAACTTGGTGAAACAGCTGCTGTATATGAAAATAGAAATAGAACGGAATCTGGACTACCATGTTCCAGGGATGCTTTTCCTGTAAAATTTAAAAATTACATTTCAGGATTTAAATGATAAATATGCAGTGAGAAAGATA
>NW_017806125.1:0-655 GCF_001891065.2 Hippocampus comes
AAAAATATTTATGTATTTATTTGTCAACAATAAGACCAGTCACTGGCTTTGAGGTGTCTTGCAAAGATTTGTGTTGTTGGACGTGCGGCTTCGCCCGAAGGCAAAGGCCCCAGGACGATAGTGTAGATTTCCTCCTCCTTCACATGGAAACGTGGGTGTGTATATGTATGTGGGTGTGGGTGTATGTGCGTGCGAAACGGTAACGTTTGTTGAAGCGTTTTCCTTGCACTGCGGTGTCAAACTGGTTTCACGCCAGAGGGACGCCAAAGCCATTCTTGAGGTGGAAATACAATTTATTTCGGTCGTTCAATCCGAAAAAGTGAAACTCGTATTTTACACATTCGGAGTGAAATATTTATTCCTTTTCTTTTGCGTCATTTTACTAAAATGTACAACTAATGAAAACCCAAAACTCAACATCTTGAGAAATGTAACGAATTTGAACTTGGATTATGTTGCTTTTCATCACCGGTTTCAGAGGCACAATGTTCACTTGATGCATCTGGAAAGTGCTGAGCGCAGCAAAGGACAGCCCCTTATATTGCAGTTGAATGGAGCTTCACTGGAAATAGAAGGTCGGAATTGGACTTTTGAGAAAAGTATTTTCAATTGTGTTTATCGAATCCATAAAATATGAGTTTCACTTTTTTTTTTT
>NW_017806126.1:0-408 GCF_001891065.2 Hippocampus comes
AAACCTAATAAATTAATAATCTTAACTTAATTTTTCAAGAAAGATTATTATTCAAATAAAATAATTTGAATTCCCCATTACAATTAATGAACACTTCATTTCGTTTTCCGGGACTTGAAAATCAAATTTGCCTAAACTTACCACAGCCACTTTGGAATTTTATTTTGAAAATCAAATTTGCCTAAACTTACCACAGCCACTTCCGGCGTATGTCTACCATTGCCTGAAGCTACCTCCTCCGAGTCTGCTGGATACTATTGGTTTCTGGTATCAACAAACTACATTGACTCACACATCAGACATTGACGAAGGGTGACCAGATCTGTAATTCATTCTGCTAATAAGTCATAAATGACCAACACATGACCCATCAACCTACCAAATATCCAGCCTACTGCCAAGCTTTTA
>NW_017806127.1:0-1866 GCF_001891065.2 Hippocampus comes
CATATCAAAAGAAAGAACATTTCAAAAATAAAAAGTAGAAAGCAACGTCGCCATTCTCCCTTGCTTAAAATGCCCGTCAGTGGCTATGCTAAAAATTTCGTCGGATATTCAGCTGTTTATATGGCCACGAAAGGCCCAGAAGAGTTATTTCTGAGGCTTGCGTATTGATGTATTTCAAATTTACCTCACGCTTTGTTGGTTGACATTTTCTGGTTAAAAAAAGGTTTTGATTGATTGATGACCATTTAGATTCAGTATCTGCTTCTGCAGTTGTTCAGGGATGGATGCGAAACAGTTCCGTTTTCCACCGCTAGATGTCGGTGCCGACTCTATTGAAATGAGAAAAAAAAACCGCCCCCTCACTGGTGTTCCCAACGCAGCTCAGCCTGTTGCCATGGTGAAAGAGCTGCGAGACGCGGAAGTGGTGGCCCCCGGGGAAGCCCGCTTTGAATGCGAGGTGTCCGCCCCCGTCCACAAGCCGCCCACCTGGAGCCTGAACGGGGAACCCGTGTCGCCGGGGCCTCAGGTGCGCCTGGAGAAGCTGGGCAGCGTCCACAGGCTGACCCTGCGGCAAACCTCCACGGCCATGAGCGGAGTGGTCGACTTTGCTTGCGGACAAGCCAAAAGCTCAGCTCAGCTCACAGTCTTGAGTGAGTGACACAGTTTCTCTTATTCGTTGTTTTTTGTTTTTTTAAATACCAGAGCAAAGCAGATAAAAATGACTCACTGCAATGGTATCCCAAAGAACTACTGCCCAATATACTGAACCCGGCTTTAGTTGCCAAGTCATGAGCAGAAAAGCTCCGTTTTGGAGAATACTGATGATCATTATTTAATTTATATGTCATGTAGAACAGGGGTCCCCAACCTTTATGTCAGACAATATTTTCAGGGACCGGCATTTAAGGTGTGGCGGAAATAATACAACAAAACAATATGGTATGAGCTGCATGAAAACTGTGGTGTTTTCGAAATATAATAATAAACACAAGGAGCGTCTAATCTGGCCGCAACACTCTGATCGCTATGGTAATGTTTAATGCCTTCAAAATACGACACAACGCAAATTCAAAGTGCATGAAAATGACGACTCACCACAGGCCCGAGCTTGATTTTCTGCAACCAGGAGGTCCCATCTCGGGGTGATAGGAGACAATGACACCTCAAGAGTGTGCTTTATGTCCAGTCGATTTCGTAATTTTGTTTTAGTCGCCGTTGCTGCAGAAAACCCCCGCCTCACACAGGTCGGTTGTCGGAAATAGCAACAGTGTTATTGTGGCGATCTTCAGCCATAACTTTAATCCAGTTGTCTCGAACATACTTTTAAGGCCGCCGTCATTTGCGATCTCCAGCAGTTTTTTTTTACTCATTTTGCGAGCTCCGGCGTTTTGATTTTAGCGTAATCGGTCACCGTGACGGAGTAGCGTGGCTTGACGTGTGTCAAGCGTGACAAAGGCGGATGTAACGGAGAATCCGGTAATTTTTCAAAATAAAACATATTTCGTATTCCGAAATAAATACAACGGAAATTAAGGCAAGTTCTTTCTGTGCGGCCCGGTACCAAATGCCCCGCGGACCGGTACCGGCGGCTGATGTAGAACACTTATGAAATGATTGAGGGGTCGGCGCTCAATGTTTTTGTTTCTATTTCTGCAATAAGCCGTAGGGTTTATTTCCTATTCACCGCATATAGCTCAGATTGTACACGCAACTCAAAATAAAACAATTTACCGAACGTGTTTTGTTTTAGAAGGACTAATTACTCACGCCGCAGAAATGTCACGTTGCACGTTGCAAGCATTTAGCGGCATTAAAATGATTTCAAATGTTGAGTCAAAAGATTGTGTTTCATTTTGAGGTCTAATA
>NW_017806129.1:0-1684 GCF_001891065.2 Hippocampus comes
TATCTTATGTCGAAAAGTGTTCATGCATGAAAAAAAAAACAAAACAAAAAAAACCCCCCAATCATCCGATTTTGGCCTATTTCAAAAGCTGGTATAAACGTAGACTGTGCAAACGGTGTTTGACAGGCAGCGTGTGGCAAGCGCGAAGGTGGCGGTGGGATACCTCAAGCCTGCAGGGGTGCAGCGTGCGCTCCGGAACAGTGGAAGTGAACGTTGTGCCAGCGTCCATCGCGGCGCTGCCACACCCTGGTCTCCTCCGATTGGCTGGAGCGCGGGCGACCGCTGGCGTCCACAAACTGCGTCAGGCGGATATACGCCATGCAGGCTGCGTCTTCGCCCATCATGTGAACGTGCGGGTTGAGGATGGTCGTGTGGATGGGCTTCACGTTCTTTGACAGCACTGTTGGCAGAGGCGCCGGATTGTTATGCTTCGGAGGAACTATCGTTCGTTTCGTTGATGGTGATGAGAGCTGCGATTGTTTCGATTATGGTGGATGTTACTCGGATAATTCATGTTTGAGTATGTTTGTTAAAGTAGAAATTGTGACTCGGTATGCTAGTTATGTTTCATTTTTATGATCGTTCTGATCACTGCGTTTGATTGTTATGGTTGCTGTGTTTGAGTTGGATAAGTGCTATGATCATTTTGTTTGATCGCTGCGAGTCTTGTATTATTTGATCGCTATGATCGTTCCGTTTGATTGTTCGAATTTTTGCATTTGGTTCTTATGATTGTCGTGTTTGGTAGTTGCGATTGTTATGTTTAACTGTTTGACCGTTGCCATGAATGTTACAAGCCTATTTTTTTTTTTGTTTGACTGTCACGTTTGTCCAAGTCAAAGTTGTGTTTCACTGTCATGACGGTTGTTTGACTTTTACAAAACTGATGTTTCATTATGTTCATCGTGCTTGATTGTTATGACTGTTGTGTTTGAGTTGTATGATTGTTATGTGTCATTGCTGATTGTTGTTCTCATTGTATTTGGTTATTGTTATTTGATTTTTACAATTCTTGTTTAATTGTTACGGTTGTTGTGTCTGATGTTCCAAGCGTAAGATGTGTTTGGATGGTGGAAGTGGTGTCCGATTGTTATGGTAGTTGTGTTGCATTCTGTGGTCAAATCAGAAGGAGTTGTGTTTGGGAGTTACGGCTGTGGTTACAAAAGGGCACAGCTGTGTTTGTCCGAATGTAGCTGTTTTCTTCTCACAGTTGTCAAAGTAGAAGCGGTGGAAGTCCATCCCCTCCACCAGGTTGCCGAGGCCCTCGGGCTCGAAGGATGTCAGGCCAGGGTCGCAAATCTTCCTGTAGACACACACACACAAATAATCCAGAAAATGAAGAACAGCAGCAGCAGCAGCAGCAGCATCAACATGGCCGCAAATAAAAAGCTCAGTCTAATAAGGTCGTCGCAAACAAGTCGCAAACAAGGACGCCACTCGAAATAATACACCGTTTCCATCTGTTGGTGTCTTTTGATGCATTCCAATGTTCACCTTTCACATTTTGACGTGACTTTGTGGGGATTTGTGTGACTTTGAACGCGGCACAAAGAACGGGCACACATTCACAAAGCCGGCCTGTAATTACTCCTTAATCTTCTGAGGACAAATACATTTGCACGTCAATCCCGCTAATGCTTCTGCGCTAATGGTGCTCCAATCCCCCTCCCCCGATCGACCCCCG
>NW_017806130.1:0-978 GCF_001891065.2 Hippocampus comes
CTGATGCTAAGACAGGGAGAAAATGGAGACGAACAACCTGCCTGCGCTGTTTTCCGTTCGCTTTGTATTTCGAAAAGTTATGTCTGACCATCTGCCTCTTCGTCCTGAACCATTTGAAAGCAACGTTGAACACATGCCTTTGCCCCATACTTAATTTGATATAACATTGCGTTCTATCCTCCTCTGCACCATCTCTTAATACGGGTTTGTGAGTCCCAAACTGAAACGAGGTGGGCTCCCGGCCAAGGATTTTGATTTCAGACCGTTTGCTGATGGAGAGGATTACTCTACTTTAGTGGCGTCCCTCTTTTGGCTGATGACTTGTTAACCACTGTATGATTAAAAAACAAACAAACAAAAAAAAAACAACAACCAAATAAATCAAGAAAAAATCAAATAAATCCCTGCACCTTTGATGAAATGTGATGGAGGGAAGTGGGCTGGATGCCAGTCAATCACAGGGCACTTAAAGCGACACAGTAACCCCACCCCTGAGTGGGGAACTAAAGAAACACAGCCTGCGTGGAAGTCAGGGAAGTGAACCACTACACCAGGGGGGGTCAAACTCATTTTTGTCGCGGGTCAGATTTCAGTTACAGTTTCCCTTGGAGGGCCGTTATGACTGAAACCATATAAAGAAGTCAAGAATGACGGTTTATTCGCCTATTTTTTAAGTTACTGTAATGAGGGGTTTGGTCACACAAAAATGCTTATAGTATCACTCGTATTAATTACAAATGAGAATTTGAAATTTTGGTAGTGATTTTAGCAAGCATCAGGAAAGTTAACATCTTTGATTTGCTTTCGCGGGCCACATAAAAGGATGTGGCGGGCCAGATCTGGCCCCCTGGCCTTGAGTTTGACACCAGTGCACTCACTACACTATCAGGGACGTTGATTTAGATGAACGGAGAAGTGTGGCGCTTTCGTGGGCTTTTTCGTATTGGCATCAAAATTCGATGATGAGGATCATTGTCA
>NW_017806131.1:0-717 GCF_001891065.2 Hippocampus comes
TTAGATCCGAAAGGTGTAGAGGAGAAAAAAAAAATCATTTGTGTGTCTTTGTACATGTCAGTGACATATTTTTGTGTTAATGTAGACTGCATGCCCTAATCACCCTATCAGTCTCATTTTCCCCCAAAAATATTTTAAAAATAAAATAAAGCAGGTAAATCTTTAACCTATGGCGGCGCGTGACCGACGTCAGCGGAAGTTGTTAGCGCTTAGCAGTCTGCAATTGTAGCTTGTGATCAGAGCTGTTGCGCTATATCTTTGATCGTCATTATTCTCATTCAGAGTTTGCGTCGTGTACAATTCACCGAGGGCATGGGCAAAGAATAGGAATCTAGAGGGCTGAGTGAAGCACTTTAAAACGGTACGTGTGAGCTACGATAGTCAACAGGCTGCAAAAGTGCATCGCTTGCTTTCGTGTTTGGCTTCTCGTCATGGCGCGCGGGCGTGCAGGTGCGTGCGCGCTTGCATGCGTGTGCACGTGCGTGGTAAGGGGCGATCCCGGGAGGTTGGTCGAACGAAAAGTCGATCTTCGGTCCAAAAACATAGACCATATATGTGTATATTTAAAAAGTGTTGCAATTGAGACCAAAAAGGGCACTATATTTTTCACATATAATAGTCTGTCTTTATATTTTACAACATATTGCAAGTATAATCATATATATATTTTAATTGCATAATCTAATAGTAGGATAGACTTCATCCTACCCCCACATG
>NW_017806132.1:0-250 GCF_001891065.2 Hippocampus comes
CACCCCCAAAAGGCTTAGTTATTCACAAGCAAGGACGCGATGAGGTTTATCACTTCGTGATCAACTGTGTGAGCAGATAGTCCCGCATTTTTAGAACCGTGGAGCTCAATGCACGATTGCAAAGAATTTATGAGATTTCATCATCATCTACAATCCATAATATCATCAAAGGATTTTGAGAATCTGGAGAAATTTCTGTACATAGCCCCCCCCCCCCCCCCCAAAAAAAACAAAAACAAAAAAAAACCAC
>NW_017806132.1:463-2337 GCF_001891065.2 Hippocampus comes
AATCGTGGATGCCATGTCCTCTCGGCCAAAGAGTATAAAGGACCATCCACATTGTCAGAAGCCAGAAGTTCAAAATCAAACACCTGTGATGGCATGGAATGGAGGAATTCCACCAACAGCGCTTCAACAGCTTATGAGAGGTACAGTATATCACAGTAAAATTGAGATCAACATCTCTGAACAGAATGTGTTCAATCTACGTTCTACTGCATTTTTGTGACATTCCTGTAGTGAGATATTGAAATTACTGAATGTCGTTCCATAAATAAGGAGTAACGAAATTGTCTTTCGATTGGTTGTATTGTATTGTATCTGTCATACTGCATCGCAGTACCATGACAGTGACGTTGTGTCATGGAACAGCAATTTAATTTTGCAATTTAGTGCCATATCCTCCGGCAAGTTCAAGTAAAAAGGCATCAGATTGTGTTTCTGCGTCAGTAGATCCTCAGAGAAAGCCTTTTGAAATTCTGGCAGCATCCTTTTTTTCATGCCCAGACGCAAGCATACAGTACAAAAATATCCGACCCAAAAAGAAAAAAAAAATGAAAGGAAACTGTGTGTGGATTATGCATTTCAAAACATCCTTCATCTATTTGGATACCGTTCAGAGCTGCATAGAAACAGGAGCCTGATCAATGAGAATTGCTCTGGCAGAGAAAACAGTTTTTCTGGATCTTGAAAGCTGAGCATTGTTTTATGAACTCTGCACCTCTCTGCAGCCCGATGTGAAGCTAATTCACACCTGATCTGGAAACCTCACTCGTGCTAATAGAGTACCATTGGCCCATATCAGAGCATTGTCCATTAAGAACTGTTTTTTTTTTTTTATAAATCAACATGATGTACAATATATGAACAGTCCCTGTTTGGCAAACCAGTTCCAGCCCATGTCTTTTACATAGGTACTGTCAATATAAACTCACACATGTGCCGTGTCAAAGGTTTTGAGTTCATGGCATAATATGACGAGGAAGGAAGATGGGTCAGCCACTTCATGAGAACAGTGAACAACTTTGGTCTGACGGCATTGAAAAATGTTCCAAATTCTTTTGCAAGATAAAAACCCATCCAAACTGTTTAATTCATTTTTGAATTAGAAGCCGCATTTGGACATCTTGGCCTATGATTTCACTCTTTCACACATATTACCATATTAATATGGCACTCTGACCTCTGTGAGGTTGTTTTGAGAAGTCAGAGGGAGGAGTGATTTAGCTTTTACATTAGTCTGCTGTCCATCATCCATGCAGCACTCTCAGATCCCTGGAGAGGGTGGAGGGAACGGCAGAGGCAGAGGGGGAGAATAAAGACAGGAGGGGGAGGGGGCTGAGCTACTGAAGGTAATACTGTGTGTGTGTGTGTGTGCGTGTGTGTGTGTGTGTGCGTGTGTGTGTGTGTGTGTGTGTGTGTGTGTGTGTGTGCGTGTCCATCAGCCCACGAGGCCCTCAGAGGTCGCGTGCAGTGAGCAGTGGTGCTGCTGTGCTGCATTGCGTAAAGGCACCTCTTCATGCGCAGAACCGACTGGAGGACTTGCTGGCTGCCTCAAAGATTTACGCAATGTAAAGACGATAAGTACTGTGCTCACGTCCTCATTTATAGAATCTCAGCACCTCCTGACAGGTGACTTACCGGGGGGCTGCACAACAAGAGAATAACTTCAAATAGATTGGGAAATAGATCTACGATGAAGCTGAGTAAGACAGCAATATCTTAACTTAGATAGTTTATGGTGTACCTCTGTTGTTCTGGTGATTTCAAATGATATGTGCAATTTCTAACATTGAGAAATTGGAATGGCACTCGAGAGGACTGTTGTTTTTATCATACTGTATGTAGCCCACTAAAGCAGGACATTAAATTTCATGAAGCAT
>NW_017806133.1:0-701 GCF_001891065.2 Hippocampus comes
TGCAAATATCTTTAATTCTTCATTGCTGCTGAAACTAAAGCGGATATTGCATTTGGTGGGTTCTATAATAAATTAAAAAAAAAAGAAAAAAGGTCGTTGTTAATATGGTCCGTACATGTTTGAGGGCTTGCATTCAGTGTGGAATTAAAAGCATTTTTTTTTCTTTTCAAGTTCTCGTTACAGCCAGCTTTTGATTGATCTGTGGTGTTGAAGGACACATTCTAATTCGAGTGAAAACCCAAACGAACTGGAACCAGCACCACAAAAATGTGTCGGTGTGAATGTGAACGACACCAAGCCAAAATCTGACATTTGCTTATTGATAGTGATGACATTATATTGTCAAGGTCTGTTAAGGGGAAGTTTAATAACCCGCTGCAGCTAATGATGTTTAACGTAGAGGGTATTAGTGTGCTTCTGCAATCTCGGTGTGCGTGCGTGTTAAACGCTTTATCTGCTGAAATTGCCTTCCTTTGATCCGTGGCATTTTTCATTCTTGTCGCTCAACGTTGGTGCTGCACCACAAAGTCAAAACACGTCGTCGCCGACGATGACAAAGGCATGTCATCGGTGTCAGGGAATGGGAGTGGCATTTTTCCACCCGTGCCGAAGCTTTAAATACTAATGCCGATGCTTTCTCCGTGATGTTTACGCAAAGCACTCAAGAGGCAAAGTTAAAAATAGCATTTGGGTAGATTCAA
>NW_017806134.1:0-676 GCF_001891065.2 Hippocampus comes
TTTTTTTTTTTTTTTTTTTTTTTTGCGCATGACAGACCCCACATTTGATGACGGTTGAAAAATGACAAATATGTGCCTATTGTGTAGTCAATCGCAATCGACTGGTAGATCTCGGACTGGTCCTAAGTCGATCGTGAGGGGTGTAGAGGAGAAAAAAAACAAACAACCATTTGTGTGTCTTTGTGCATGTTAGTAATTTTTTTTTTTGGTGTTAATGTACACTGCACCCTAATCATCCTATCAGTGTCATTTTCACAAAAAGTATTAAAAAACGAAAATAAAATAAAGCAGGTAAATCTTTAACCTACGGTGGCGCGTGACCTGTGTCACCGGAAGTTGTTAGCGTTCAGCAGTCTGCAATTGCAGCTTGTGATCAGAGTTTTTGTGATATATCTTTTATTGTTATCATTATCCTCATTCAGAGTTTGTTTTGTGTACAATTCACCAAGGGCACGGGCAAAGAATGTCAATCTGGAGGGCTGAGAGAAGCATTTAAAATTGGTTGATCGAAAAGCCGATCTTCGGTCCAAAATGTTTGGACACCCCTGCTGTAGTGTGTGTGGTGGATTAGATGTAGCTACATTACAGTTGTAAATGCCTCTTGTTTGTTAATTCAATTGTGGTGACTGACTCGTAACTTATTTTTTTTCTTCTTGGAAAAGGCTTCAGTTGGCTT
>NW_017806135.1:0-982 GCF_001891065.2 Hippocampus comes
CCCAACAGAGCATGTATTTTACCTCCTGAAGAGGAGATTGAAGGGAGAAAACCCCAAACCAAACAAGAACCGAGAGAGGCTGCAGTAGAGGCTCTGGTGAAGTCAATTTGATGCACTTATTGCAAATAAAAGTTATGCAACCAAATATGAAATCGTATTCACTTTAATTCAATCATATCCATCCCAATATTTTTTGCTCACTGGATTGGTGGGTGGCTTCAAACAAAATTTGCTCTATCCTGAGTTGCTTCACACAACTAGATGGAAATACTAAAAGCTTCAATGGTAAACCTTGTGTCTCGTACAGCACTTTGTATACAGCGATGGCTGTTTGAAAGTGCTCTATAAATACAGTTGAGTTGAGTATTCATCTTTTGATCTGAAACCTAAAATTCAATATGCAACAAAAAAAAAAATAAATGAATTGAACTTGCCGTCCCAATATACTTTTGGATGGACCCATATCTGGTGCCACAAACGCTTTTTTGTCATAGTTTTCAGTTCGGGCTCAGCGGTAGCCAGTCATTACTCTGCCTCCCAGAAGTACCACGGGGCTAATTGTTTACAAACAGAAAGGCACCGCACGTGTCTTGACAGGTTTGATGAAGCGACGTTTACGTCGGAAGAGGACATTTATTTGATGGACACATCAATCAGCAGCTATTGTGATGAATTATTTATTTTTTTTTTTGGAGAGGGAGGAGGATGCTTCATGACAAATGGAATGCGGTTCTAATCGTGTAGTGGGCGTTTAGATCCCATTTTGGTCATCTCCCACTGACACGCTCCATACAGTACACGCCTTCACATAGCATGACAACCGGGCATAACTAGACAGATTTATATATTGTTATATATCATTTCCACTACTTAGCACAGGATCCAAATGTTCCAAGTTGTAATAGAACGTCAGGTAGGGCGAGGTGCGTTTTAGGAGAGGAACATCCTATATTTATATTTTGTGCCACTGGTTTGCATGCTG
>NW_017806136.1:0-1476 GCF_001891065.2 Hippocampus comes
TTCAAGTTTGACACTATTTTTTGCTTTTGTGACAGTTCAAATACCTCAATAATGTATTTCTCCTACAAAACAACATTACAAAAAATGTTTTTATAGCTAAATAATTTATTTGCACATAACAAAACTATTGAACTATGAACGAGTGTGCAAATTGAACAATGGTGGACTTTTGCACCACTGACACCTGCTGGCCATTTTTTTACTATTTAACATTGCAGTCAAGCCTGCTCTTTCACAGTGAGAAGCTGCATCAGATTCTCTTGCATCCTCCCCCATGAAAAAAACGTGATTGACGCCTTTAGACGTCATGGGGAGGCGGGGACTATGCGTTAATTGATGCTTTTAGACGTCAAAGGGTTTGAATGATTAAGATTAAGATATCCTTTATTGTCCCACATTGGGGAAATTTACAATGAATGAGTTAAGCACAATAAGTGTGAATGTTCAAACTGCATCATGTTAGAGTAGCTTGCAATAAGACGAAATACACCTTTTAAGAATAAAACTTCCGTCTTGTTTTTGATGAACACGTAGGCCTACTACACTACTGTATTATAATATTGGCCATTATGGTGTCATTTGGAGAGCTGTAGTGGCTTGTATTCGTCCCCGTTCAACTTTTTGATCTTTTATCACATTACGGCTTCAAACAAAGATGTAAAATTGGAATTCTGTATGAAGAATCAACAAAGAGTGGGACACAGTTGTGAAGTGGAATGGAATTCAGATTCAGAGGTCAACAGCTGAGGTGGGGAATCTGTCTATAGGACAACAGAAGTCACAAATCTGGCCTTTATGGAAGAGTGGCAAGAATAAAAGCTTTTCTTAAAGACCACTATAAAAAGTCCCGTTTGAAGTTTGCCATAAGGGATTCACACCACGCATGTGGAAGACGGTGCTCTGTTTGGCATGAAAGTAATACCCTGAATATATCAGCCCCAAATTATAGAGACATAACCCAGCAGAGTCGCAGCAAAACGTGCTTCTACAAAATATAAACTCAGGGGAGCCAAATAATTTTGCATGCCCTACTTTTCAGTATTGTTTAATTATTAAAAAAAAGTTTAATCTATCCTAAATGAATTTTGTTTGCCTGCTCCAATTGCTTCTGATATTTGTATTACATGTACCGTATGCATAACTCCAGAACTTTGAAGTAGTGACTAATGTTAAGGAGTGAACTAGATGGAATGCATGCTTGTCAACAACCACGATTCAACCCACCGGCATCATCCGACTGTAATATGTACAGTCAACTGTACATTATCACATCCTAATATGAAAAAGGCCACCATATTTTGAGAGTTCTTTCTTTTTATCAGAAACACAAAAGAAAAAAAAATATGTTTCTTTGGATAAAAATAAACGTCTGGAGTAATATGTTTCTCATGCCATAGGAGTTGTTTGTCAAAACGAATGCCAGTTCCTAAAAAGAAATCACTTTTCAAATGAAAAGATAAAAGACACCAAGCATGT
>NW_017806137.1:0-1780 GCF_001891065.2 Hippocampus comes
GATTACTTTTCTGATACAGATTTTGTATTGGATGTGTTTAGATTTGAGATAAATATGTTTTTGGTGGGTTTCTTTTTTTGTTTTTTGTTTGGATTGTTTGGTTTTTTTTAAACAGCAAGATGAAAAAAGCGGATTCACTCCAAACTGTGGAAGATGAAAAGGCACCGCTATATAAATGAGAACTTCAACACTGCCGTTTGCACATGTGTATTCATTTCCAGTGAGGCAGTGATAATCCAACTGTTTTTTTTATTATTATTTGACTACGACAGAGGGATGCAAGATCAAACACATGCAGGAAAAAAAAACAAAAAAAAACAAAAAAACAAGAGCTAGCTTGCGAGACTAAAGACTAAAGGGGGGAGAAAAAAAATCCAAGTGTGACACTCAGTTTGTTTCCTGAGGAAGAAATACTGAAATGGGAATGATTACTCTTAAAGCAAACACATTTTTTTTCACCTCACCAATCAAATAAGCCAGACAACTGACAGGCTGTGTGGTCAGCCTACTTTGCTATCTGCTCAACATCAGCTGTCAAATACGGCAGCAAGCGAGCTGTCGAATCAAGTCATGAATATTAAAGATGTGGCAAAAAGGAATAAAGCGCGAGTGGTGGTTTCCAACATTTTCCATGTCAAGAAATATGACCCCAAATTGACGGCAATCTTCCTCCCGTGATGTTATTCCAATCATGCGATTGCTTGAAATGTTTGCTCTTATTGACAAGAAATGGAATTTGAAATGGCATACTTATGTGTTCATATTATTTAAAACGTGCACTGTACTGCAGCTTCCAAGTACACCGCAACAGGGTGAGCCATCCAGGCAATTGAGAGACGACTGACATTGTTCCACATCAATGACGAAGCGATACGTTACTGTCGGGGATCCCCCGCAAAGGGCTCCCTTGTGCCAGACAAAATTAAACAACTTTATCATTTCAGGCACAGTAAAAGAAAAGATGAAAAGAACAAACATGATATTCATTAATATGTTGATGTGGCCGAAGTTTGTTGTCTCTATTTTTCTGAACCTGACAACACGACTGCAATATTTTAGAATACATTTCAGGGGAGAGCATTGTTTCTCTTCGGGCTCTTGCATAGGGAGGTGACTTTGGTTAAGAGGAGGGACACCCATTCATAGTCACACTCAAGTTTTCCATATCTATTCCAAAATCGCACAGCAAGTGAAAAGTTTCTCTACTTTTCCCAAGAGGAATAGTATAGATCTCAGCCAAACCCGCATTTGGCCGGATGGTCATCTCTTTGGACTCCTAACTGCTGTGTGAGGTGAAGACAGCCCTTGTCTGTCCAAAGCCATTATTTGGAAGGCAAAAAAACCCAAAACACACGCGCACAATGACACGACGCTGATGGAAAGTCACAGCAATGTCATCACCAGACTGTACAATTTACTTCCACATAAAAGCAGCACACCCATGCCTCAGATCTTCTTAATCTTGATAACCCTCCGCACTCACTCAGGTCATGATCCCGCCCCCTTCCCCCTTCCGCCAGTCTTTTTTTCCTGACATGTTTATATGATGTGGCACTGTGACTTCTCCACTCTGAGAAGGAGGCACAACAATGACCACCAGAGTGTTGCCACGAAAGCTTTCTGGATAACTCGAACAAGGCCGATTTGTTCCCAGTAGTAAATGAGGAATATCGGCACCGAGCTGCTGCCAAAGGGTTTTCTTGTGAATGGAAGGCAGCTGCACCGTCTGCACTGCACGCAAGGCTTGTGTGTGGCACAGCTGAAAGCAGGCCCGGGACTC
>NW_017806139.1:0-804 GCF_001891065.2 Hippocampus comes
TGACGTTTTGTAGCTCTCTGTGGATATTCACAAAATGAGCCGCAGAATCAAACTGATATCAAGCACGCATTTTATTGGAGACTGGCTGCACAAAAGGACATTAAACCGACTGCTATTTAGCATGATGCACTATTAGCTGGTGGTATTAAAGCGTGAGACCCAAACAGATGTGTCATTAAAAAAAGATGGCCCAATGTATCACGGAGACTTAACAGCTCGAATCATAAAAGACTAATGATTATTAGAATAACATTGAAATTGATTACAACGGAGGTTGTTAGGATAGAAAGACACAGCAGCTTGTCCTGTATACGTCCCTATTATCTTTTGTGGAGGGCAATAAATGCCGCTGCCAGGTCAATGAGATTTTTTAAACTAGACCACTGCGGATGTTAGTATAGCTCTGTTCTGGTAATTGGCCCTTTTCCACTGAAAATTTTCTTGCTTTGTAGTTCTTAGGACGAAAACGCACTCGCACAAGTATAAAAAAAGTTTTGTTCGCAGTCTCAAGACCTGCATTACAAACACACTGTCAAAACTACAACGAAATTCGTCAGGGCAAAGAAATGGAATGTTTTAGAATGGCCATGTCAGATAATTCAAATAAATCAACCCTTCCCAGAATTTTTTTACATGCAGTATATACATGCATTTAGACCAGTATCAAACTCGTGGCCTCGGGGGCCATTTGCGGCCCGCAGAATGTTATTTTGTCATCCCCTACTTGACATAAAGATTAATAAATTAATATTATTTGCGAAATGTATCTTCTTTTGCTGTCGATGCCCTGGCGTTTGTGCATGT
>NW_017806140.1:0-599 GCF_001891065.2 Hippocampus comes
ACACATCAGTTGGAAATTTATATTATGAATGAATCATAATGAAGGGACAAAATAAGGTCTAAGCTCATATCCTGTCTCAATAGTCGCCCTCATCTGGTTTTTATGTTTGCTTGTGTGACAGAACATAATGTAAACTAATTATTTTTCATGGAAGTGTTCCACGTGTGTGTGAAGAATCTCCAGGCTGTTTTTTTTTTTTTTAAGAGCAAATCCAGTTGAAATCCAACTGATCTGCAAAGAGCAATTTGAAACCTTTTTCCTGCCTGGTTATAATCCAGACACGGCTGTCGTGTTGTGATGAGGTTTTTGACACAAGCTTGGATTTTTAAAAAAAAAGCAGCGATTACGGGATAATAAAAGGCAGCTGAAAAATGTTCATCGGGTTTTGGAGAGGTTAAAAAAAAAGGCTGCTTCACAGGTGGACAATATGACTCATGCAACACGGAGTTGAATAAAAATCAAGGCTTCTAATAAAACATTTTGTGATAACATCAAGACCTCTGGTGTTATTGTGTGACTTGATGTCAGGAAAATCCGACGCGGAGAGCCGAACTTGATTTGGGGCTGTACTGTGGCAGGTGTGCGGCGACTCCATTTCG
>NW_017806141.1:0-431 GCF_001891065.2 Hippocampus comes
TTTATTTTTTTAATCTAAAGGACAAACAAACAAACCATTTGAATATACATATATAAAAGTAAACGCTATAGTTGTAATAATGCGTTTACCTTGAATCAGTTGTTTAATTGTGCTTTTTCTTCCTCTTTCAGGGCCGATCCGAACGCGGCTGAAATTATACGTTTTTAGGATGATTTATTGCACGGCGGTTTTTACTGAGTTACTGGCTAAAAGTGGGTCTTTTTGTCCTTATTTCCCCCCGCTTGTCCTGTCAATGCATTTTGTCCTTTCGTTGCGCCCCCCCCCCTCACTACGTGACTCTGTTTTCAAGGAAAAAGGTTACAAAAATGAAAAAAGTCGAGATTTTCATATAAATAGTAACATAGTAATAGCTTTTCTTTCTGTCTAGTCTGTTCTCTCTGCGAACACCCCCCCCCCCACCCCCACCTCTC
>NW_017806141.1:2849-4803 GCF_001891065.2 Hippocampus comes
CTTTAGTGTATTTTTTTTAACCAACTCGTTTCTTTTTTTTTTTTTTTTTTAACCACAGTGGATGATGACACAATGTTCGAAAAGACGTAAATAAAGATTAAGACGAAGATTTTATATTGGGGGCTTCTCGGGGGGATAAAAAACTGAGACAGCAACGTCATGGAGGAAGGTGATAACAGGTTGATAGAGACAAAGAACGTCGGTTCTGATGTATGAAACTAAGTAGGAATTGTTACCTCCGTGCGTTAACTACAAAATAACCCCGAGTAAAAAGAAATACAAGACTGCTTCCAACACCACGACAGGTCAATTGAAATCATATTTAAGTACACTATCACTTAATTTTCGTTCTCTCCTCCAAGTCATGGGCCTCACTTACGTTCCCGAGACTTGCACTGTAAACAAGCCAATGTTAGCTTCGGCTGCTGCGTTGCTAGCATGATTTATAAACACAAAATGTTAATATTTTGAAAAAAAAAAAAAAAAGGGATGCAAATAGAAAAGAGGTGACAAACTTACCTGTGGAGAAATAATCTTGCGAAAGCTAATTGTTTCTGAATCCTCTCAGCTGCCTGAGGTTTCTTCGCTCTGCCACTGTTTGCTAGTATTGTGCCCAGCTTTTGGCAAATAAGCATGGAGATGTTTTTATTCATAACTTCTGCCTCTGACAAGATGGGGCCAAAGAGGGGCGATTTTTTTCACAGGTCATTTTCCTCTGTCAGGGCATACTGACAGTTTTAACAAACATGACAAATGTTTTTGTTTTTAATTGAAACCGTTCTCCTCTCCTAGTCTTTTAAACACAAATATTTTGTCTGTCAACCAAGCACAGAGTATAAATATTATTTTACTTTAAGTACACTCTTCCCTTTTTGTTTTTCAAGTGGCACACAAAACGTTGGCAAGGCAGGATAGTCCTGGTTGATCCCTGTTAGCAGTCAGAAGCCGCGCTAATGAAGGGCACCAACTCTTTTTTGGCATCACTACAGCTGCTGCTTGTAAATAGTAGCAATGGAAGGGTGGGTACATGGTGGGAGTGGCTTGTTTTTATCTCCAGCAGACAATAAATGCACTGTGTCCAACTTAGGCGACATCAACATTCGCAGCGATAATGACAGGCACCCGGCCTCATATCTTATCTTTGAGCCAGGTAGCGGAGTACCTGCGGGGGTGGAGGGAGGTTAACCGTAGCAATAACCAGCATCTGGACCAATGGGAAGCCTCTCTGGTCTGATTTTGCGAGTTAATGGAGAACGCCACTGGAGACGGGAAGTCGTCGGAAAAGTGAAAAGCACTTTATGGCACACCTGAATGCCCCGGCGTTGGGTTTCCCGTCCCACTCCCAGTGGGAGAAGCCCATTACGGGGCCGTAACACAGGGTGATTGCAAGCAGGGCGACAGAGCTCAAGTGATGTGAGCGACAACATCACGTCCCGCCATTCATTAGGTGACCCGAGGGGGATCCCTGCGGGACGTTCTGGGGTTACACTGAAGAACCGGACCTGGTCCAGATAAGACTTTCTCAAGGTGTAAGAGTTCACAGTAAGGATGGGCATTGGGGGGGGAAAAAAGAACATCCAGTTTGTTCATTTTATATCGGAGAAAAGTGCATTTTATAAATGCTAGGCACCACTTTGGTGCAGAGGCTGGGGGGGGGCATGCTGGCTTTACTAACCCTTGTCGTAGCAACTTTGCTCGTCAGGCTAAACTGGCAAACAAATTAATTGTGCTACATTATCTCACTCAACCTGGGCAAACTTAGCTCGGTTAAACTCGTGCTTATTCCACTTCCTTGGATTGACTTTAATACATTCAGTAGCCTTGGTAAACTTGGGCTAACGTCCCTTGCCTGGGTAAATTTGAGCTAACTTAATTAAATAGGCTTAAACTTTGCTCCCAAGGGTAAATTCTTGCAAACTTTGCCAACTTATGGAAACTGGTGCAACTTCACCAG
>NW_017806142.1:0-784 GCF_001891065.2 Hippocampus comes
GAGAAAAAGTTACAAGAACAAAGTGGTAATATTACATGAAGAAAACTGGAAGACTTAAGAATAAAGTCATATTTTGATGAAGGAAAGAGTTTATATGAAATGGGAAAAATGGGTCCTCATCTTAACACATGATTATAATGTGACGGCCTTTTTCTTCCGAATAAAAGCGTTACTCGTGCTCAAGACTTTTTCATAATTTATCTCATACATTATACCTTTTTTCTTGTTGTCATAATCAAGCTTTATTAAAATAAATGACTGCTGGTTTTGTAATACAACTACTTCATTCTCGTAATACAACCAGAGGCTATTTTAGCATTGACTTTCTTTCCATAATATCGTAAAATTCACATTAAATTACATCTTTCTCATAATATTTTGACTTTTTTTCTCATAACATTAGATTTTTACACTTGAAAATATAAGGACGGCAGCCCGGTGGTCGAGTGGTTAGCACTTTGACCTCACGGTGCAGAGATGTAGGGTTCATTTCAGGCTCCGGCCTCCCTGTGTGGAGTTCAGATGTTCTCCCCGTGCCTGTGTGGGTTTTCTCCGGGCACTCCAGGTTCCTCCCACATTCCCAAAAAACATGCATGGCAGGTTGATTAGGCACTCCAAATTGTCACTAGGTGTGATTGTGAGCGTAAATGGTCGTTCGTCTATATGCGTCCCCCGCTATTAGCTGGCATCCGGTTCAGGGTGTCCCCCGCCTACTGACCAAAAACAGCTGGGATAGGCTCCAGCACCTTCCGGGACCCTTTGGAGGATAAAGCGGATCAGAAAA
>NW_017806143.1:0-10292 GCF_001891065.2 Hippocampus comes
TTTTTAGTCGAAAAAAACGACCATGTATAGTATAGGTTGCCGTTTTTGGCCGAAAAAAACGACCATGTATTGTAAGGCATTTTTAGCCGAAAAAAACGACCATGTATAGTATGCCGTTTTTAGCCGAAAAAAAACGACCATGTATAGTATGCCGTTTTTGGCCGAAAAAAAACGAGCATGTTTCGTATGCCGTTTTTAGCCGAAAAAAACGACCATGTATAGTGTGCCGTTTTTAGCAGATAAAAACCAACCATGTATAGTATGCCGTTTTTAGCCGAAAAAAACGACCATGGATAGTAAGGCGTTTTTAGCCGAAAAAAACGACCATGGATAGTAAGGCGTTTTTAGCCGAAAAAAACGACCATGGATAGTAAGGCGTTTTTAGCCGAAAAAAACGACCATGGATAGTAAGGCGTTTTTAGCCGAAAAAAACGACCATGGATAGTAAGGCGTTTTTAGCCGAAAAAAACGACCATGGATAGTAAGGCGTTTTTAGCCGAAAAAAACGACCATGGATAGTAAGGCGTTTTTAGCCGAAAAAAACGACCATGGATAGTAAGGCGTTTTTAGCCGAAAAAAACGACCATGGATAGTAAGGCGTTTTTAGCCGAAAAAAACGACCATGGATAGTAAGGCGTTTTTAGCCGAAAAAAACGACCATGGATAGTAAGGCGTTTTTAGCCGAAAAAAACGACCATGGATAGTAAGGCGTTTTTAGCCGAAAAAAACGACCATGGATAGTAAGGCGTTTTTAGCCGAAAAAAACGACCATGGATAGTAAGGCGTTTTTAGCCGAAAAAAACGACCATGGATAGTAAGGCGTTTTTAGCCGAAAAAAACGACCATGGATAGTAAGGCGTTTTTAGCCGAAAAAAACGACCATGGATAGTAAGGCGTTTTTAGCCGAAAAAAACGACCATGGATAGTAAGGCGTTTTTAGCCGAAAAAAACGACCATGGATAGTAAGGCGTTTTTAGCCGAAAAAAACGACCATGGATAGTAAGGCGTTTTTAGCCGAAAAAAACGACCATGGATAGTAAGGCGTTTTTAGCCGAAAAAAACGACCATGGATAGTAAGGCGTTTTTAGCCGAAAAAAACGACCATGGATAGTAAGGCGTTTTTAGCCGAAAAAAACGACCATGGATAGTAAGGCGTTTTTAGCCGAAAAAAACGACCATGGATAGTAAGGCGTTTTTAGCCGAAAAAAACGACCATGGATAGTAAGGCGTTTTTAGCCGAAAAAAACGACCATGGATAGTAAGGCGTTTTTAGCCGAAAAAAACGACCATGGATAGTAAGGCGTTTTTAGCCGAAAAAAACGACCATGGATAGTAAGGCGTTTTTAGCCGAAAAAAACGACCATGGATAGTAAGGCGTTTTTAGCCGAAAAAAACGACCATGGATAGTAAGGCGTTTTTAGCCGAAAAAAACGACCATGGATAGTAAGGCGTTTTTAGCCGAAAAAAACGACCATGGATAGTAAGGCGTTTTTAGCCGAAAAAAACGACCATGGATAGTAAGGCGTTTTTAGCCGAAAAAAACGACCATGGATAGTAAGGCGTTTTTAGCCGAAAAAAACGACCATGGATAGTAAGGCGTTTTTAGCCGAAAAAAACGACCATGGATAGTAAGGCGTTTTTAGCCGAAAAAAACGACCATGGATAGTAAGGCGTTTTTAGCCGAAAAAAACGACCATGGATAGTAAGGCGTTTTTAGCCGAAAAAAACGACCATGGATAGTAAGGCGTTTTTAGCCGAAAAAAACGACCATGGATAGTAAGGCGTTTTTAGCCGAAAAAAACGACCATGGATAGTAAGGCGTTTTTAGCCGAAAAAAACGACCATGGATAGTAAGGCGTTTTTAGCCGAAAAAAACGACCATGGATAGTAAGGCGTTTTTAGCCGAAAAAAACGACCATGGATAGTAAGGCGTTTTTAGCCGAAAAAAACGACCATGGATAGTAAGGCGTTTTTAGCCGAAAAAAACGACCATGGATAGTAAGGCGTTTTTAGCCGAAAAAAACGACCATGGATAGTAAGGCGTTTTTAGCCGAAAAAAACGACCATGGATAGTAAGGCGTTTTTAGCCGAAAAAAACGACCATGGATAGTAAGGCGTTTTTAGCCGAAAAAAACGACCATGGATAGTAAGGCGTTTTTAGCCGAAAAAAACGACCATGGATAGTAAGGCGTTTTTAGCCGAAAAAAACGACCATGGATAGTAAGGCGTTTTTAGCCGAAAAAAACGACCATGGATAGTAAGGCGTTTTTAGCCGAAAAAAACGACCATGGATAGTAAGGCGTTTTTAGCCGAAAAAAACGACCATGGATAGTAAGGCGTTTTTAGCCGAAAAAAACGACCATGGATAGTAAGGCGTTTTTAGCCGAAAAAAACGACCATGGATAGTAAGGCGTTTTTAGCCGAAAAAAACGACCATGGATAGTAAGGCGTTTTTAGCCGAAAAAAACGACCATGGATAGTAAGGCGTTTTTAGCCGAAAAAAACGACCATGGATAGTAAGGCGTTTTTAGCCGAAAAAAACGACCATGGATAGTAAGGCGTTTTTAGCCGAAAAAAACGACCATGTATAGTAAGGCGTTTTTAGCCGAAAAAAAAGCCCATGTATAGTCTGCCGTTTTTGGCTGAAAAAAACGACCATGTGTAGTAAAGCGTTTTTAGCTGAAAAAAATGACAATGGATAGTCATGCATTTTAACCCGAAAAAAACGACAATGCATAGTAAGGCGTTTTTCGATAAAAAAAACGATAATTTATAGTTCGGCGTTTTTCGCCGGAAAAAAACGACCACGTATAGTAAGGCGTTTTCGATAAAAAAAACGACCATGTAAAGTTCTGACAGTTTGTGCTATGAATAGACAATAATATCAAACTCATTTATGATCAAATATGAACTGATTTAAACTTTTCAAGTGACACATTAAACTCAGGAAATATGAATGTCTCTTCACAAGAAGACATGGGTCACACTTAAATAGATGTGAAATCTATCTACTATCAAAGCTAATAATTTCCGATACTTATTGGTTGTCATTTGCCATTACTACCGACTAAGAATAAACTGTTGACATACCATGTCAAAATATTCCTGTTTTTCCGCCTGCCAATTCTGCTGGCTTGTCTGTTTCCTCAGCTGCTGCGGCGATTGTTGGTACTGTACTCAGAATTTTCCGTAACTCACTGCTGATTTTAATCAGCTGATATCTAAGCGCTGTTGTTGTTGGACAATGCCGGGGCTTTGCACATTGTTTGTTCTTCGCTTTCCTCTATTGCCTTCCTAGCATATTTTGTGTACCAGGTTTTTTTTTTTAGGTGCTGTTTTGTTTTTTCAGCCCCGCTGACTGTTTATTCACCGTTTGTGTTTGTCCTGCAGCCATTTTGTTTGTTTGCTCGTGTGTTTGCTTGTTTTATAAACCAGTCCTGTGTGTCCATTTGGTCATTCAGGAGAGAGTAGATGCATTTTTTTGTTTAACAGAGGAGTTTTATATTGTCACTCCGTGGTCATTTTTATGATGATGCATATTGGAAATCGCAGTTGGGCAGAACGTGGTTGCAGAGGGAAAAGACAGAACGAAGCAGTAAACGCAATAAAAAAAAAAATTAAAAAAAAACAGTATGTGACTTGTCATTTCCATTGAATTTTCATCGAAATTGAACCGGCCATTTTTCCAGTAAACTGAAAACATTTACATTCTCGAGGAAGACAGCAAGGAACAGAGGGAGGGAGACTCTCCTGGCGCAGACATGTCAAGAATTCAAATTTGTACAATAATACAAATGAAAATTGTTTTACCTCCCCCCATTTTTTTTTTGTAATAATAAACGGGCATGATGTAAGAATGGTGAGTCATGCTCTGAAAAACACTGTGTAAATGTAAAGTCCTCCCCACCCGCTATTTTTTTAACGTGTCCTGACCTTTTCACTCCTGATTTGTCTCCGAAAAGGAGGAATTGGAGGTTGTCACATATGTCAATCTGGGCTGTATTTACGCCTTTCACCCATCGCTGAGAAGGGATGCCTCTGATCATGAACCTCATGTGCAGTGTGAAAAATGGATGGACGGATGGATGCTTTATGCAGATGCGCGCGGCTTACGGACCCATTCGTACATGATGAGGACCAAAGTCATGCAGTCCAAGGCCAAAACGTAGAAAAAGAGTTTGGAAGGCTGGAGGCTCTCTCAGCAGCAAATCACCACCTTTTTTATTTTTTTTCCTAAACACATATGACAACGTTGTGGATATGTCTTCATTATATAAGGCTCCTTTCTGCTTTGGGCACCTCAGGCAGCCATAGAGCCCCGGGTGTGTGTTGTCTGCAAAATGTCTCATCTATCACACCCACTCAATCTCACTCTGACTCAGCTTCTGCCCCACAACCTCACTATCATCGCTCAATCCAAGCACGCCTCCTCACATAGAAAAAAGGCGAGGGGCAGGCGGGGGGTTTGGTACTGAATAGGTAGCTTTTATGAATCGGAGAGGAGGAAATAAAATACATCTGCGTCAAGCAGCGCCCGGAATGGAGCCGAAAGGATCTTGTCAAGTGTCTGCTGCTCGCTTGCGTCATCTCCTTCCTTTTTAAGGGTGAATAAAGATACATAAGCTCTGCCTGGAAAGGGGAGGCCGGAACAGTTTTTGGCTTATTGCTTCACTTGAAGTTATAGAAGCAGCTTATATGAAATGAGAGCAGCGATAAAGTTAAAAGAGGACATTTCTTTCCCTCAATTATACTTGACAGCCGTAAAATTAGACACGCCAGCACAATTTCTGATCTTAGAACGTGTGCATTTTTCTACCGTTACAAAGACAATGACGCAAAAATTCCTGTAGTTACCTATAAGCTAACCCGATAACCCGGGAGTGTTGCTCATACCAAAAACAAGAACTTTTATTTCAAAGTGCATCTGTTCTCACCTTTTCAATGATTCTTAAGAATGCGGGATTTTATCTTTCATTCAGCACGAAAAGGCCCAAAGCACTCTCCGTGTAGGTACGCCCTGAAGGTTGACCTGATGGACCCAGTGGGTCACGTTTCCCTCTCATCGTTGCGCCCTTCCACCATCTGGGCCCTTGACCGAGAAACCTCACACCTGTCAGCTTTCAGCATCGGTGAACCAGCAGGCTAAATTGACCTCATTCTTTATTCGCCATTATTTACCCATAGCTTTGAGTTTCTCGACAGGTGTTACACCGCTCCAAGATTCCATTCCGAATTATTTCTTCACATTCCAAGCAGAAGTCTTGTTAAGGTCGCTCAGTGGCATCTCAACTCATGACCACCCGGCCACTGTTGACACAGCAGTCAAGTGGTTTACTGAAGAGCCATCTGCCAGCGCTGCGCTCACAAAATAGACACATCAGCACGCGCAATGTCCGAACGCACACTTCTACAAGTGCAGACGTGGTGCAGAGATAGGAGAGCTTGTACAAGTGTGCGCGCGCTTGTCTTGTACGCGTCAGGTCGGATTCTTCAGGGATGGACTGATGATGGTGGACTGTGAGGAAACGGGGCACGTGGAAGTGTGGAAAAATAAAAATCCAGCATTGGATCAAGTGATAATTGTAAACCCGCAGCATCTCTCGCCTTTATCCCGTCACACAGTGGCGCTTCTTGAAATGACTGTGTCATTTGGGCACCTTTTTCTGAAACCTTCGAGCACAGTTTTGGTGAAGCTGGGGAACTGATATTTTGTTGAGAATAAACAGGTGCTTATTGAAACTCGAGAAGGCTTTGCTCCTTCTGTCCCGGTCCGGTTTCCTCCTCGGCTCACACTACAGGCACACGATAAAGCAATCATCTCGCTCATTAGCGAGTCTCCTCGAGATCTGCTGGCCCCCAAGGCGACCATCTTCCAATGAGCTCAGCTGCGGACAAACACCTCAACAGACCACAATGGTCATGCAGATTCCGCATTTATTACAGAAGCGCATTCGCGCGAGAAGCACTGAGACTCTGCTGCCCTCTGCTGTTCGAAAACCAGAACAGTGCTTCCAAATTTAAACGTTTGAGAAAGTACTCACAGGCGGCAGGCACAGTGAATCTTTGCGCCAGTTGCGAGTTACACACACACACACACACACACACACACACACACACACACACACACACACACACACACACACACACACACACACACACACACACACACACAAGCCATAATTAGATATCGAACATTCAATGAGAGTGATGAGAAACCTCAACGTGTGTAAAGTAGTTTTTATTTATTCTTAACAGAAACATTTTTAGAAAAAAATACACCTTTTCCTTCTCGTAAAATCAGATTAAAACGATAAGCGATCTGACTTTCATACCTTAAGCGACAGGATTGTTTAGCGCATTAAACACAATTCTCAATACTGATCACGTGTGACCAATGATAAATGATCACAAAAAAATGGAATAAAAATCATGATTGCTCACCAGTAGGTTTACCACAAAGGTTAGTGCAAATTGATATTAAATATGTACATCTCCGTTTGAATAAATATCGTACCAACTTGGTCTTTTTTTTTTTAAAGCAGATTGTCAGTGAAGAACAGGCAGGGGACAAGAAAACAGGATACGTTGAAATAATTTAGCATTAGCGCGTAAAACAAAGAGTTTTAGCAAATACGGGAGACGCGTGGAACTATGTTGTACTGCTGTATGAACGGTGCAGTGAAAACGCCCCTTAACAAGCGCATCCGCTCTTAACTAAAAACCACACAACTACTTTGTCCATGCACACTCGGCAACAGATCATGACGTTAATTAAAACAAAGGTCAGTGCCATTTAAAAGCTCGTCTCACTCCAGTCCTCCGTTTCCCAGTCTGGTTTCCCATGCAAAACCGGGCTGGTCCTGGTGTGATGTCATAGAGCATCGTTGTTACCATGGTGAGGACTCGCAGAACCTAAAACGCAAACACATGTTGTTGTTTCTATGTGCTGTCCTGTGGAACCCAAACAGAACAAATGAATAGGTCTGGAGAATTTAGACATGTTCGGACTCCCTTCACGAATACTGCTTCTGTTTTTTTGGGGGTGGGGGGTTCCCTTCTAACACCGGTTTACATTTTACCTCCGAATAAGCGTCTGCACCGTTGCCTGTCTGCAGTCACAGATAGACTTGAGAATAACCTCGAATGCACTGCACTTCATACCAGCTAAACTACACCATACTCTCGACATCCGATGCACTTTTTTCTTTCTTCTAAAACTGATCACGTGCCACACAAAGCAGCATGTCATTTGTCATAAGCAAGTTTCACATTGATGGTGATATTGTTACAGAATTGCTCCAGTTTCCCCGCCGGTTACGTCACATTTCCACAGTCATACTGTTGCTAGGCAGACTTACAGTAAATAGGGCACAATTAAATTTCCAAATGCCCCTAAACTTGCACATTTGACCAAAACACCTCTGGAAATCTCACAGAAGACTACAAATCACAGAAAAGAATAATGACACTATTGTGTTTCCCTTTTTTTTTGGGTGAACTTTATCAGATTGACCGCATTTGGATCACAAACCCCAGATTGTGGTTGACCCGAGAGTTTCAAATCTGTTTCCCTCCTTTATTTCATTTGTTATTTGCTTGATATCAACCACAGCTCAACCACAGATGGCAACCGTTGAGGGCCGCGTGGAACCCACATTTGCCTAATTTTGCTTGATTTGCTTTTGTCACATCTTAACTTCTGCAACAGGCTTCATCAAACGTGACAGCAAAGCAATGACAAGCCATTACAAGAGAAGTTTGATGTTCTTCGCTCTCTCTCTCTCTGTCTTTTTTTTTTTTTTTTTTTTTTTGCATTACCCAATTGGCCAAACAAGAAACTTCCACGTGATATTCCGTTTCCAGTACAAACATTGCCATACAGGAAACGCAACTTGACAGAGCATCACTTCAGGATGTTTCGCGCGGTTCTTTAATAACAGTTTTTAAGCCATCCTTTGCGCCGTGTCGACTTTTATCATTCTCCAACTGATGCTAATTGAGTCCCCTGCAGCCTTTGCATTCATACTTCCAGATTACTGGCAGAGATCATTTGCGAAACTTTTGCCCCACGATTCTACTGCTGAGGGCTTTTCATCTTCTGTGACTGAAAGAAAAAAAAAAGTCATGGCAAATCATCAAGCCATGCCCAGCATTTACTGCAGCAGTATAACATTGTAAAGGAATCAGATGGTGTTCATGCATAAATGATGGTGAGGGGGAGGATTTGGTGGCACAAGAAGGTTTCAGGGATCATTTGCGAGAAGACTTCTCCTGTCAAAATGACATCTGGCTGCCAGCTATAATGCGGCATTACAGCTTTTATTCAAAACAAAACAAAAACAAGGATGTGCTAAGTGTGTCATCCATTTACACAAGAAGACAAACGTGACTCGCGAGTCTTTTTCCAAGTAAATCCACTTTGGAAAATTTAAAGGAAAAATATTATGGAAATGCATTATTTTCTTTTTTTGAATAGCAGGTATACAAATTGTGTAGTTGGCTCTCTAGCTCGCCTGTCCACGCAACAACCAAGTACATCTTGGGGTTTGCTTCTTTCTAAAAACGTGTTTCTTCACCCATGATCCAAAGCGCGTGTAGCCTCCAAGAATCGTACGTTGTCGAACTTCCGGCGGGGCGGCGAACACGGTCTGAAAACACGGCTGGGAAACGGAAGCAAATCGCGCTGTCCGAGAAGGCTGAAATTTTCTCTCACTTTGGAACGGCGGTCTTCCCAGACGACCAATTGGCAAAGTCAACCATTTCAACAAACGGCCGTAATGGCAACAAAATCATTTGCTGCCGAGTTGGAGGCCAATAGATTGAAAGATGTTTGTCAACGGCTTCGGGGCGTTGCAAATGGTTTCAGTCATGTGTATCATACTGGCCACCCTTTCACATGAAATCAGTACCCGAGAAGCTGTTCTCAGTTTCAAAAGGATTGCTAACCACTGCATTCTGCAGTTGCAAGGTCGAGTATTTTGCATTTTTTTCATCATCGCGTGAGACTAGTGAGCAGCTCAGGGGATTCTGGGGAAGATAATGACACATAGTACATACACCTGGTCCCAGCGGGGTAGTCCAGAGATCTGTTTCTCTTCTGGGGGAAAGAAGGTTTTTTCACACACAGTCTGGCATCGGAAAACCTTTCCAGATCACAGTGACTGCCCCGCTCCATGCCTGAGGGGAAATGACGTGGCACCAGTAGAGTAGGACACAGCCGACATGCCTTATAAACGTGGACGTTTAAAAAAATAAAAAATAAAAAAGGATTTTGGCATGCACTTGATACATCCATTTACGAAAGCCACACACAAGCCGCATTCATGACACAACATGCACAATCACGTAGGCAAGATCAGCCAGGGCGCAGTAACTCCAAGAGTGGGACAAACAATACCTGTGTCAAATGAGTTGGACTTTCTCGTGCCACGCGACGGGGCTGGAAATCCATTCTGGCCTTCATTTTTACCTAACAGGTGGAACGATTGCCATGATCAATACATTCAGGCAGTCTCAAGAGGAAAAAAAAAAAACTCGCCACATGAGGTTGAGTGTCGAAATTTACTGCTGACATTGTTGTTTGTGATAACCAAATGAGCTCCTGACAAAATGGCGCCCTTATCAAGAAATACATCAGCGTAGACAAAAATAACGGCCAGGAGAGCAATTATGTTGCATTCGCAAAATGCACCGACCATGGAGATGTGCAACGTTTCATTCGAACTGGTGTCACAAAAAAACCTGCGGTGCTGCAAGAAAGCAGTTGCGGAATATACGACGCAAAAACATTTGTTCATCAGATGGCCGAGGACCGCTGATGTTGGGAGCAGGCGCTAACTGCAAAAGAGCGCTCGAATAAACGCTCGCCTTGATGGGCTTGAAGAACTTTTAGAGCAAAGTGGCCATCAAAAGTTGCGTTTCGGCTTGAATGCTTGTAATTGGAGTTATGCTGATTTCGATTTGTTTTCCTTTTTCACCGCCAACAATTCATCGCCCATCGAAACAAATGTAAAAAAATCACCATGAATAAAAACGGAACCTGTCGTATTTTGACGTTGACATCACGTAACCCACAAAGCGCCTTGACAAAGGTAAACAACGCCGCGGTGACCGGATTGTGAAGCGATCAACGCTAATTTGATCACTGCTCTCCATTGTAAATCCTTCGACTGCCACTGCTGCCAGCATGGCCACACAAACGCACGCGGGGATCAGTCACGTGACGTCCGCAGCTCGATAGAATTTATGAGGAATCTCCTGGACAATGACCCTTTTTTTTCGGGGGGGTGGGG
>NW_017806143.1:10499-29658 GCF_001891065.2 Hippocampus comes
GCGGAACCCATTTGAGGCTCGGCAGGTGCCGGCGGGCTTCTCCATTCTCTGCTGGTGACTTCCTCGTAACTGACAGACGCCGCAAGAGGCGCACTCCTCTGGGCATCAGCTCCTTGTCGACTGACGGGTGAGATTTTGGGAGAGATCTTGGCGGTTTCCGGAGAGGTTTTGTCTCGTGCCAGGTCAAGACTGGGCTGAACGTGGGATGACGTGTTTGGTGAAGTGACATTGTTCAGAGCAAAAGGAAGACCGATTCACGCTTTTCTTTGTCAACACAGACCTTGACGGGGATCAGCGGACGCTGCCCCTCGGGTCCCCGCGTCCTCTCTTTTTCCTCACGTTTTCTTTCAGTCTGCTCTTCTCGTGCTTCCAACCGTCCTGCCTCCGCTGGAAAACAAAACCATTGTCACCGTGTCTTTTTCAAAGTCGAAAACTGCGGTTTGCCATGTGAAGAAACCAGGCCACGGAAGAACAAGAAAGAACTTCTAATACGCAGGTGAGAGTGTGTAGATATAGTCGGGGCCTCCCAAATATATAAACACAAATAATGCTCGCTTGACTTTTTCAATATTTGATCGCCTCAAATCCTTGACGTCTACCTGATGGACACCATCCTACAGAGGAGATCTATTTGTTTGCTCAGAAGTTTTTTTACAAAAATAATTGTAATCCTTCTTTCGAATATTAACACTCGACATCAGCATATTGGTGTCAACTATCAGAGAGACAGCAGACAGACGACGGATCATATTTCGCGAAGCGGCAACTGCAGTACCTAGACTCTCCTGAAGGTGTCTCTGCCGCATGGCAGCAAGACTGGGCTTGGTGCTCTGAGGCGGCGGCTCAGGCCTCAGGCTGCCAGCAGCGCCGCTCGCACCTCTGCGGCTACGTGGAGCATCCTCGTCCGAGTCAGTCTGCGGGCCGGTCAAAGGTACGACCCTCTCCTGCCTGTGCGCCTGCTGCTTGGAGGACGCCTCATGTCCGTTCGTGTGGTTGCTGTCGGCCTCCGAGATGCTTTCCTGCGTTGCTTTGGTGTCACAGTTGTCCAATTCTTCAATGTCGGCCCCAATGCAGCTGTACACCATGCTGACCAGGTCTGTGGACTAACCAAGGACAAGAAATAGACAGCAGATCAGAGTGTGTGCTGAAGTTATTCGAGTCAACAAAAACAAATATCACTGAAATTAAACTTTGGAAAAAAAAAAATGGAGACAAAATGAAATACAAACTATCATGAAAAATCCCTATGAGTCTCACAGTCATTTTCCATCTTCAAAGTAAGACGAAAAGTCAGCCAAAGTTTGACCAAAGCTTGAAAAAGGCAGCTGGCATTTCTCAGTCAAATTATCTTGCAAACCCGATAAAAGGACATAAAAGATGAAAAAAGTGTGGCTTGGGACCTTTAATGCCTTGGAAATTCTTTCGTGCCCCTCTCCTGACTGATACCTTTGAACAATCCAATCCTTCTGATTCCGTGGAAGCTGTCTGTAGGCCATGCATGCCCTTGCGCTGTCGGATGGGACTATGAAAAAATGCAATGGCATACTACAAGAACTTTTTTTTTTTTTCAATGAAATCACGGGGAGGAAGTCACAATTAGGGTGGAAAAGGTTCTTCTTTTTCATAGCCCTCCAAAAAAAAGCCAGACATTTGAACAGCGGTTGACTTTTCTTATCGACTGCACATCTAAGATTCAGCTCCACATTTTCGTAGGGCGAGGCTATTGGGCCGTGATGTAAAACGATGATGACAACTCGCTGCACAGTCGACATTTTGGCCATTTATATACTTACCGCCCACATCATTGTCAATAACTTGCACCAATTGAGATCCGACGTAAAATATGCGAGCGGGTCCGAAAGGTATGACCGTGACAAGATACACTATTTGTTCATTTGACGGAGGGTTTGGAGTGGTGTCGAAGTCTGTGGGCCGCTCGTGTCCGGGACCACATTCGACTGTGCTGGCATACCACATCAAGAGTCCAGTGACAATTTTGAGGATACTAAAAAAAATAAATGAATCAAAAATTCGGACTTGTAATGAACGTAGCAATCTTGTCGGGAAGAGTAAGAGTATTTCATAAAGAGAGGAGTACGCAAGTATATTTGGCTCAACAACAGAATATTGGCGATTAGTAAAAGAAAACAAACTGTTATTAGAGCGCGCTCGATTGTAAATTGCTGAGACTGTACCTGTCTCTGAATAAGGCAAGAGGGGCTGGCGGGCCTCAAGCCTTGCACAGGGACGCCTTGTCCGACCCGAGGTGAGGGCACGGTCCCGTTTGCCCCAAGCGCGGAATGATCTGCCCTCCCGACGTCCTTTGGATGCTGAATCATCGAGTACACATTCTCTGACAGGCTGTCGGAACAGACAGGAAGAAGAGCGACACGAAATTGAGTACTTTACTGGGTGGAAAGTACTGCACCAAACAGGCCGACAAAGAAGAAAGCTGAGCATGTCTCAATTATTCGTATCTCTATCGCAACCTTTCTCCAGACAATGGTCTTTTTTTGGTAAAGAGAAAAACGCTGACCGAGCTGTCACTTCGGCCTTCGTCTGAGCTGTCGCCGCTTTCTTGTGACGAGTCTTAAAAACAGCTGAGCGGGTCGGGAAACCTTCAAAATAAGGCTCCCCGACCCGGTCAAGGCGGCGCTCCGACCCCCCCCCCCGCCGCCGTTGAAGCAGTGTGTCCCACGTGCGCCTTCTTTTTGACCATTACCATGATGCAACTTAACCGCCCATTGCGCTATCAAATTGACACAGGGAAGTTTTGAAGAGCATTTTTTGCATCACTCACTCTAACTCCTGGTTTGATATGGTGGAGTTGCGGTTCTTGCGGAAACCGGAGAAAATGGACAACACGCTGCGTCTTTTTTTCCTCCTCAGTGACTGAGCCTGATGGATGGACGACAACTGACTGAAGGGGAGAGAAAAACACACAAGGGTCATTTCGGATGTGTTTCCTCGCTCATTTGAAACCTCAAACACAGATCCGTGCAGTGGCGTTCACGGAACACGGATGTGCCGCCGGTGGCACGTTGGTTGAGGATCGCCAAGGTCGTCGCTTCTTGAAGCATTGCAGTCGCTATTGACTCCTCCAAACAGTTTTCTTGAGTACATTAGAGCACGATCGCAGTCCCGCTGCCAAATTTAGACGGTACAGTCCAGCATTATTCTGCCATCCTTCATCTTCTTGCCTTTTCAACGGAGCGTGAATGAGAGCCTCAACTGAAACTTTTCTGCCAGTGAGAAATCGAGCTACTGCGGAGTCATTACATTGTTTTCTGTTCCCATCGTGACGAAGCTAAATAGTCATGTCGAAAACAACATGTGAGGGCTCACAGACCAATCACCTTAAAACACATTTTGCTTCATTCCGTTACTTTCATTTTCTTTTTTTTTCCCCAGCCAGCCTATTATATGGTTTAATAATTGGTTTGGCCTGTACATTTCTCTCACATGTTTTTATTTTTTAATTTTTAAAAAAAAGTACTCTGTTATTTTCATATCTAAATCCGTGACAATCAGTGGCGAACACGAAAGCTCACTTGTTTGGGTCAGTATATTACTGAACTATTTCCGTCTGCGTTTTCATCTGGTTGGGCCTAACAGATGGCAACATTTATTCTGCCTCAATCTTTTTTTTTTTTTTTGCACAACTGACATGAAAACACGCTCATGCAGCCTTGAAGTTGTTGCCAGTAGACTGTCCACTATTGAACTGCACATCTGAGTCACTAATCCTTTTCTATTTTGGGTTTTGAACCTTTTAGAGAACGTAATCAGTCATGTTATCAAATGCTCACTCCACTGGCTTATTATAATAATAATAAAAAAAACTTTGACTATTGTCTTGACGTGTCACTACATCTCCTCATGCATGGTATCCACACATATACCTTAAAAACTAGTTATTTTTTTATTATTATACTACTAATACTATCTTACTGACGGCAAAAATTATTTTCATTAAACCAGATATGTCTGTGTAAAGTGTAACGTCGATTCTAAGGCCCATGATGTTTTCTAAATATTGTTTTCATCATTCCAGCGAAGTCAGTGTGCCTTGAAATGAGTTTTAAGATGCCACTGACAGGTTGCGGTGGCAAATATTGCTGTTTAAATCACAGAGCTAGTTAAAGCATCACAGCAAGTTTCAGAAAAACAACTTCAGTTTTACATTCCTGCTGTGCATATATAGGAGTGAAAAGTTGCAACCGGAAGAATAATTTAGAAAACCAATGAGGCCATTTGTCAGGTAATTTGATCCAAATGACTGACATTTGCAGCTGTTCGGATGACGTATACCGAAGAGCAGGCTGTAATGACAAAGGATTTATGCTTCACGTTATGACTAGGTGTTGTCAGCAAGTGCCACTGAGGTGTTGGCCACCAAGGTGATGAGATATTCGAATACATTTAGAAAGAAAAAAAAAATGGTACTGCCTGTCAGGAAGAACCCTCTTGCTGTAGAAGTCTGGCAGTCCATCCTCCAGCGTACTGACTCCTCCGTTCTCAAAGTAATGCTACAAGCAAAAGAAACAAGAACAAAATATCAAATAGCCAACCTATGACAGCTCAAAGGCCGCCACTAGCATAAAGAACTAAATCATTATCTGATCCAATCCGCTTTTCTAAACAGGGTTGAATCGGGAAAGCCACACAAAATCTGAAGTTATGTGGGTCAAATCTCCAGCGTTGAAAAGTTAGAAGCTGCCCGTTGGCCTCCAGGAGACAACCGCGCATGAGCGCTATTTCTTGCACAAAGATGCAGGAAACGGCTTCCGATATTCAAAAGACGCTTATTCTCAGAAAGTGCCGCTGGCATCCAGAGTTAAATGAATGGCAATTCATCACGAAGCAAACAAATGTCTGAACAACATATTCAAATCTGAAAAAATAAAAATGAAGAGAAAAGAAGGCTTGAAAATAAGTCTGGAGTCCCCCCCTAAAATGCAATTTTTCTCTTGTCTCACCCCCATGACCAAATTGAATCTCCCTTCTTAGCTTGGTAGAAGAGGAAAGCGGTGAATGGTGCGATGCGCTCGACTTGACATCATCCAACAGTTTTTCCGAAAGAATGGAGAGAGCAACGGTATGTCCTCTCTTCCATCGTTCACATTTTCATAAACGAGTTAGCTTTGGTTGACTGTGTCACGCTTCCTCATGCAACCCAGCTCTGCCAATGATCAGAATAAGACCATCATTTGACACCCACACAGTACAACTGGTGGTGATGGTGATGATGATGATGATGATGATTCCCCTTCAGAAATTCTGCAAGAAGCTCAAGGCAAAACTGTCTCCAGCTCAATGAAGGCCCCCAAAAGGTTTTCAAGGTCATTTGCCATGAACTCACAGATTCTGGGGGAAGGTGAACTGCTCTGTGTCTCTGTGGAGGGCGGGGCCTTACGTGGGTCACATGGCGCAAAGGCGAGCCGTTGGTGGGAAGGGTGGACAGGCACTCCCAGGATGCCGAGTGGGAAAATTGGGCGGAGGGGGGAGGAGCAGAGGGCGTGGGGGAGGCGCTGGGCTCATCTGCCAGACCTACAACAGAGCCAAGTTGCATCAAAGTGACTGTTGTCACGCACTTCATCAAGGTCTTTACATTTCAAAGTCCCAAGTGGTTTGTTTCATGTCTTATAAAACCATTTTTTCTTCATCGACACGTATTTGTAATTGACATGTTTACACTGTATTACATGTTCATGTTATTACATCTGTAAATGTTCATACTGGATGATACATTGTCGTTGGCGGCCATTTTATCAGAAAGGGTGACGGCGAACTACCGTTAGAACGTACAGATTCGTTATGTCCCTCGAGGTACGTTGTAACCACGTTCGAATGCATTGTTTTGCTACTTCATTTGTAATAAATCAATCACTTAAGTACTACCATCTTTTGCCTCGTGCCACATCAATAATCATCCAAACCAGGCCGTTGGCAAAAAGACTCACTTGGTCTGGTGGAGACGGGACGGATTCTTCTGGTTCTGGAGCTCCGTTTCTTTATAGCCATGGTGTCCTTTTGACAGTTCAAAAATAGTTTTGAGTCAAATCTGAACACACAACGCACAATTGAGAGCCTTTCATGTACACAAGCGTGCAGAGAACACATTTAAGCAAAAGGAGAAGCTCAATTTAAAGCAATATTCTTGCTGTGATGCAGCTATTCAAAAACAACCCCCCCGCCGTACCCCCCTCCCATAAAAGAAGTGATATCCATAAAACATTTATTGTAAATTGGAGCAAGAACATGCAGACAATGGGCGGAAGATCCCACAAGTGATCACAAATCAACTGGTAGACACCCTTAGAATTCAAAGATTGGCTTTTGTCACCGCAATCAATCTTTGGTACACTTACTATTCCCAGGTGGACGCCCACATCCTCCGAATCCGGGAATTCCAGAGACTCCGCAACTCTGGATTGTCTGATCGTATGTCTTCCTGTCCCCGCATCATCCCAGCGCTTGGCCTGAGACACCTGCCGCAGCTGATGCAACACATGCAGATAGTCACCTCATCACATTCGGTCTATCATGACACTCCTAGTGGCAACTGGAACAACACTATTCGAGGACAAAAACGTGTCTGACCACAAGGGTAATGATTACAACAAAAAAAAAAAAAGCATTGCAGAGCTGACCTAAGAGAAAAGCAATTTCTTGACAATCAAAGGGGTGCGATTTTGAGGGGGGGGATAGATTGCAGCGGAAGGGAGAGATGAGAATGAGATAGAAGGCAGGCAAAGAGTGAACAGACTTCATTGGAATCGGGTTTGCAATTCACATCGGAAGAGCACGTGTGGACTTGAGGCGCCGTCGAGAGCAAAATGACGGCGAAATATGTGCATGCTTTGAAAAACAGAAAAGCGAGCCCATCCATTTCTTTGAAAAACGACTTTTTCAGCTGCTGCTCTGGAGGGCAATCAATAAAAGTATGTTATTGCTTAGACTCCAGAATAATTTTTACACTCACATTGCCTCTTATACATTCTTTGGTGCAATTCTGTGAAGATTGATTGGACGTCTTTTTCTTTCTCTGTGCGCAAAAGCCCTAAATAATCCTGCAAGTTTACAGCATTGTTACAAAGTGCAGCATTTTGCAATGTGTTTGTTGTGTCATGCAAACATATCAATAAATATGTTTAGTCTTTTGGATTTCAATGCCATGGTTTTTTTCACCCCCACAATGAAGTAAATTCAGCAGGGAAATTCACATCATGAATTTTTCATTCTTAAAAATATGACAGTGATGGAGAGTAGCGGGCATCTGGCAACTTGAATATCTCGAAGCGGAACCGACCGCTTCTATGAGTTGTTTTCACAAACTGACGTGGTCATACTGATGCAGTCGAATAACAGCAACATGCGGTGAGCCAACATGACTAGCTAGAGATCCACAAAGAAGTCATGCAGAAAAGGGATATTACCAGTACCAGCGTTTTATGGGTCGTGTAGAGTTCTTGCAGAATCTGATCCACGATGGAGTTGGTTAAGTAGGACACGACGGACAACTTCACCTCCCTGAGCCAAAGAGAAGGGTTGAAAACGGTGCCAGTAGAGTAGATTCTTTTTGTCACTACTAGGGCTTTTCCTCACTCTAGGGCTCTGTTAATATCCTCGGACGCTCTCTCCATGAGGGCGTTGCGTATGGAAGAGCGAGGGATCGAAACTTGCTCAGAGATGGACGAGAGAGGCGGGCTGAGTCTCTCGGCAGCTGAGCAGGACATGGGGCACAACTCGCGGCACAGAGACACCATGGAGTCCACGACCACCTGGGAACAAATCGGGCATACTTCGGTTCCGGGGTGACCGCTTCACGGATTTCATTGACATCACCGTCCTCACTCATTTAAAGACACAATCGCAACGAATGCTCCTCAGAGTGTACAACATCCCAATTATGCAGTCCATTCCATTGGGAACACGATAAAAGTGAAAACATTTGTGAGGAAAATTAAACCACATGATTAGCGGGTCTTTTTAGATGCAACTAGCGATGCTATAAATTTCTTCTGGCGAAAGAGTCCCACCCAGCCTACCTGCAGCTCTTTGTCGGCAGCCCTCGCTAGCTCCCCGGCTAGAGTATCCAGTCGTTGTCTGACTGGACCATCCACTGACAACACATGAGCCAGCTCACATAGGGAAGGGAAGAGCTAACACGCACAAGCCACAGAGAGGAGGTGAGAATCAATAAAGCCGAAAAACAAACATTCTGTGAGAGCATGCAGGTGCACAACTTGAAATCCAATACAGCTCAGTCAGCTATACTGAGGTCATATTTTTATAAGATTGTGTTCTATGCACTTCCAGTCGTCTCAACACGACGTTCTGATTAATATTGCCGAATGTGGAATGTATATTCAATCTACTCGTTTATATCCATCTCCGGGAGCGGCCATTTTGACTTTTACTGCCACTTGCTGTCGACTGAAAATGACACCACAGTGCCGAAGGGCTCAGGTAACCCCTCCCCCGTTTGCTGAGTTCAGTCATGTGACTTGAGTACGTACGCAAAGGCCTTCGGCAATGTGATGTCATTTTCAGTCGACAGCAAGTGGCAGTAAAAGTCAAAATGGCCGCTCCCTGAGATGGATAAAAATGGTTGGGTTTGTCTGCTTCATTCATTTTCCACAAACATCAGAATACTGTGTTTAGACTAATGGGGGTGCATGGATCACAGGAGTTAGTCCTGCAAAGTGCTTTCATGACTTTGTTGTTTATTTTTTGTTTTCCTAGGTGGATGTTAGTAATAACCTGTGGGAGGAACAACAGCACTGATCAGAACACACATACTGGTTGGCCGTAACGAGGACCACCTATTACAACGCTGCTGGGGCCAAGGAAGTTTATCACACTTCAAGCAGGCATTGGAGCGCTCAATCTAGTTAAACGATCTGGGATTTAGGTGTCAAACGGGCCCAGCATGATACGGTATGCCTAGAATAAGTGCATCCTGGGGCTATCAAACACATTTAATAGGCGTGGACCAAGGGAGTAGGGCTTCAAATTGAATGATGTCGCCCCCTCCCCATACTTACAGCTTTGGAGTTTCTGGCTTCCTTAAGAATCTGCCTGGCTGTTTGGACCTCCTCAGCTTCCTCGCAGCCTTTCAGGACGCCGACCTGTTGTTGCACCCGCACGCACAAACGTTCCATCACCTACACACAAAACATGCCACATGCACACACATTAACGTATGAGTCGTGATTTGAGCCTGTACGCAAATCCGGAGACGGAAACAGACCTGTTCGGCCGTACTGGTGACGAGGCCTTGATGCAGCCTAAGAGCTTGCTTTTGAGAGAAACGTTGCGTTTGGTTGTTTCTCAGCAGGGCTCGCTGGATCTGTCACACGCACGCACGCATGCATAGAGAGGATAGCAGCTGTTTACAGAATATAGCTTGTGACTGGAAAAAAAGGCAATTTGCATGGTAATAAGGACGACTGAGGAGAACTTTGATCCTTGCAAATGAGCCGGATGCCTTTTCTTTGGTGGATATCTTTGCCTGTCTAATGGAATTATGTAATTGCAGATGGAATGACTTGGGAACATCAGACAAATGCTAACTCTAAAGTAGAGCTAAATAAGGACAACATTTGTTGCATGTTTTGTTGCATGAAGAACATGACTTGTCTTGAAAACTTTGGATTGCATTTAAATGTGCGGTGGATGAGATCGTGTGGCAGTGACAACCCCAAAATAAGAACAGCAAACGTATTCATCAACATCACGGCTTGCTTTAGCAGCGTTAAATGAGATTATTTGGAAGCAAATCCCGTTGTGTTGACAAGTGGAAACTAGTTCAGCCGATCAGAATGATTAAGACATGGAAAATAATGTTTTGACTGCTTTATGCCGTTTCATTTGAAATGAGACAGCAGCAACATTACAGCCATGTAATCAGGAATGTTGTTGAATTAGCCTGTTGGGCCTTAGCATCATTAATGTTGAGCTCTAAACATAAATTTGGTAACCATGACAGAAATATGTTCATTAAAAAAATAATAATAATAATAAATCATTCTTTTGTTTTGGTTCAAAGATGTGGAAAACTAAGCATGCATTTACGGTAACTCTGTCTTACACTTCAAAACATGCGTTATTATGGTGCAACAGAAGAGGAGTTTCTTTGATAGAGGCCAAAATACTGTCTTCAAATCATTTTCTTTCATAACACCAACAAAAATGTTAGAAACAGACTTTTGACCAGTACCTCGTTGAAATATACATGAAGGACAACAGTTCAATAATCTGAAACGTGTGTGAAGAATACCACTTGACATTTGTGTGTGTGTGTGTGTGTGGATTTCAAAGTTATTTCATGATGCATTTTCTTCCTGTTCTGAAATCTTTTTGCTTGAGTTTCAACTTCAGCTGCACGCTATTTCTCGCTGAACAAGCGACCAATCAATGCACCACTAAAAACAAACAATGAGCAAGACCCTGCCTGGCTGGACCTGCAATGTTTTTTTTTTTTCTTTCTTACCTTGATCAGGGCTTGGTCGGTCTTCTCTGGGGCACTGCGGTATGCCTGTGTGGCGTCACTGAGGGGGAGGGGCATATACTGCAGTGTAAAGTTGCTAGAAAGTAGAGAGGGATGAGATAAACACATTTCGCCACTGGAATAATTCAGTTACCGGGTTAGAAAAAAAAAGACACTCGTTACGTAGGGCAAACTTGATTTTCGACAAACAAATGTTTGCACTTAGTGGACAGTATTTGCTAGCCATTCATTCATTTTCTATCCATCCATCCATCTACCCATTGCAAATGAACTGGCGCCTATTCCAGCTGAATTCACCACAAATGTCATATCAAATGTGACGTACTTTGCACGCTACTTTTTTGGGCACAAGCATGTGGCAGCGAAGCCGTTTGCGGCTCGCGCGAGAGGCAAACGGAGCAGTTTTGATTTATTGTGCAGCACTTCGCAGATAATAAACGTTATGTACAAGTCAGGGTGATATTTAGGGATGTATCATATAAGTTGGCATATTATTCACGGGGTCGCTACGGTTTATTATGACGTTAATGGTGAATTCAGCTGGAATAGGCTCCAGTTCATTTGCGATGGATAGATGGATGCATGGAAAGAAAATGAATTTTACTCCAATTTGAGCTTGATTTGTCCAAAAGGGAAACACAAAGACTGTGCGTTTCTATGGTGTAGTCAACAGCTGAGCTTTCAATTTGGAAAGAAAATGCGACAGCACACAGGCAAGCGAGCACAGGAGAGAGAGAGTGATAACGTACCCTGTGGGAAGTGCGGTGCCGCGCGCTGTGGGTGGCATTTGGCAAATAAGTATTACAATGGCAATCATCCCGTGGCTTGCTTTTTTTGGGGTGTAAAAATACCAGCTTGGTGATGTAATCAAACGCTCCCACACATGTCTTTGAACAAGCAAAACCGACTTCAGACGTAAAATTTCTGTTGCATCCTTGGACTGATGAAATCTTGCGTAAGAGTAAACAAAGAGGCATGATGATGACGAGCCGCCTTTCAGATGCGTGACTCAGGTGCTTTATGGGTGCACCTTGGACGCAAAACATGCTCGGTGTGAGTGTGTGCATGTGTGTGTTGTGTTCGTCTTACTGCTCCAATGCTCTGGCCACATCTTGGAAGCCCGTCGCCGTGGTGTTGTTGCGATCCCATGCGACGCTTCTGCGAGGGATCAAACCATTAAGGAAAACACAAAGACGGCCACAGAGAGAGGAAGAGAAAAATTACGGGGCCGCATCGTATCGCGTCACGGTATTTGTCAGCTTGTGTTTGCCGCATCAGTCCATTCCAGAGATCCACATCGAAATATTTCTTCAATTTTAATGAACTCCTCGCCCAGCATAAACAACTGCCATGCCTCTAATGAGCTTCTGTTAGTTGATCTTCCACCTACACTTGCACTTTCTCCACCTGATTTTTAATAAAGCTGTCATTTCCAACTCCTCCGTCGATGCCCTTGAAAATTAATCAGGGGAAAAAAAAAAAAAAAACAATCCGGCTGCATATTCAGTCTCTCTATTTGGATGCCGCGAAAGCTGCCTGTCCATCACTCGTCTCATTTCAGAGTCCATTTGTTCCAAATGCAACACCGATATTGTCGTTGGTTTATGGCCGAGTTACGACCCCAATGTGACCGGCCCACAAACGGCAAATATTTGTCTGCATATTTTGGTGGCTTGTTTGCTCCCACATTGACAAGTGCCTGCCTGCACTGTCACGTCAAGCCCTCGGACTGTCCTCTCCCTGGCTCTCCAATGTCATTTCAGGTGTTTCAGCACTGCCGGCGCACAGAGACGGCACGGCACGGCACGTCCCCTCCCATCGTGTCACTGCATCCCTTCCTCAAAAGGGTTCGCCTTGACTTCAAACAATAAGCCTCCCGTGGAACGTCGCGGTACTAATACGCATTGTTGCTCTGCTCTTGTCCTCTTGTTTTATTCATCATTTCTCTTCTCTCTTTTATCTCCGTCGGTCCCCTCATTTTGTCTGGCTTTATTCCAACACAAATGACAAAACAAACAACCACAGGAGGAGTAGCCACCGTAGGATAGAATAAAAATAAGTAAATGAATAAAGAACCGCTTTTCCGGCATAATTAAAGCATACCGAGCCACCATTATATATGATTATGCAGCTGAATAGGTCAGGCTAGCAAAAGAATAAAATCAAGGGCACGAGGCTCCCAAGTATTCATCAAAGCTCTCTCGTTCTCTCTCTCTGAGATTTGCCCGAGTGGCGAATCGCAACTTCTTATCTCGGGCGTTGTTCACTCTTTGTCTCGCTGCTGTGCCACCGAGGGCCTTCAATTCATCTCTTCAAACATAATCACGTTCTATTTGACCTCGTTCTTTTGCCTGCCCTCTAAAACTCGCATCACGCTCCTGCCCTGCCCTACCCGACTTTGCAAGGAAATCCCTCTATTTTCTCCCTTCCAGTACATATTTGGGCTCCCACCTGAGTGTCGTATTAATTTGCAGGGCTTTGCTCAGCATCTTTGCTCCCGAATCCTCCAGGCCGTTGCCGCTCAAGTCCACCTTCCGCAGGCACGTGTTGGAGCCCAGAGCGTTGACCAACATGGTGCCCCGCTGGCGTAGTCTCGAGTCGGCCAAAGAGAGAGTCTGCAGGACCTGGAGGATCGTGGCGAAAGCAAGTTACAAAAAAAAAAAAATAAGGAATAGAATGGATGCTGTACGTGCACACAAAGTTTGCTGCGGCGAAACGGTCCCAAAAATAACGAAGAGCTTTGCTGTAATGCACAAAGAAGTGGGACAACGCCTGAATAGTTAGTTCGGTTTAGATTACAGCATATTTCTCAGTCAAAGACACATGCCCTTGGAGGCATGTTTGTGTGTTCTCAACATCCTCGTAGTAAATATTGAAACAATATACTCGTCACTCAGGATATGAACAGCGAGAGAAAGCAGCCGGGAATCAGTGGGGGGTCGTGTGCGGCGGCGTGGGCGTTGTTCAAATAAAATGAGACCAGATGAATTATTTGTTGGGCCCACAGACAATGCAGCTGCCACGCAAGGTTGCATCTCTCGTACACACGTAGCAGGGAGATGACGTTTCACGTCATACCGATGTGGACGCAACCGGACAAACCGTGACGAGTTTGTATTTGGGGCCATTTGAAGGTGTGAGTTTGAAAATCGGAGTTTCTGAATTGAGTGCGGATATGCATTTTGAAAGCGACGCCACTGCAGATTTGTGTGCGCGCGTGCGTGCAGCGTTACATAATCCAACTCACACACTCTTCCTCTTGCACCAAATGAACCAGTTTCTGCAGTATTTCATCCAGCACCCTGAGGAGGTGGTAGAAAAAGAAAAAAAAAAAAAGGAACGCTTTAATCATCCCTTCCATCTTCACCATCTGCACGGCTCCTCTGTGACGAGGCGCATACCTGCCCTTGATGTTGAAGTTCTTCCCCAGCATCAGGTGTTTGAGGGAGGGGTGTCTTGAGAATGCCGGGATGATGGCCTGCAAGTCAGAATCCAAGCCTGGAAAGAGAACCTCCCGCTTCTTACCCAACTAATACAGACGCGCCCCCAGTATTTGAGCATGCGACATAACACAGAAGGTTCATGGCTGCGCCTTGAGGAGCTTAGCCCGGCTAACGAGGAAGAAGCCAAATACAAACTTATAAGAACAAGATCAACGCCTTTACACCGAGACTACCCCCCGCCCATTCCAATTGAAATGATTCCGACTAAAGATTTCTGGTCACCTCTTTGCTTGCTCCACTTTGTTCAGCAGAAGTTGCGTGACATGTGCAGATAGGATGTAAACGTGATTTATCAAGATAGAATTCATTCATCTATTCAGTTCACAGTAGTTTCAAAATTTATTAAAGCAATGGCTTGGGGAAAAAAAAAAAAAAAAAAAAAAAAAAAACAAGTTTCATTGAGCTTGAAACAAATTCTCCCATTGGAAAATGTATACACCAGAGTGAAAAAAGGGAGACCAGATGCCCTAGAGAAGGAAGACATGCAGTTAGCGCTTCGGAGTGCGTCTTACCATTATCGGAGATGTCTAAAGTCCCAACGCACGAAACTCTTGGAAAGAGCTCCTGAAGAACGGCGGCACCCGCAGACCTTAGCTGTCAGGGAAAGACAGAAAGAGGTGGAACGGGATAAGGATAGACGCGGGCATCGAGCGACGAGAACGTGAATGAAGGGAGCCTTTGCGGCATCGGCTGACGCAGCTCGTACCTCACAGGCGCTGATGTCTAACTGCAAATCGGTGATATGGGGGTTATTTGACAGGCCGAGGAAGAGCGCTCTGGAGGAAAACGGACATTGCGTGATGAGAGAGACACAGCGGTGCGAAAAAAATTGACAATGTTATCAATACATTCAAACAACTTTGCAGTGCATTTGAATTAGCAGCTCGGTGGAATGACTTTGTGTAGTATACACTCAAAATGTTTTACTCCACGTTGGCATTTCAACGCTTCCGTAATTTTAAACCTCTAGCCGCAATAATTTTCTCCTTTTTTTTCGTAAACATTATCTTGCGCAATACTTATGGCAACTTGTTTTAGATTCCTTGGCATTGAGCCCTATATATTGATTTATTTAATGCCTTTCGCTTGTACAATTCGTAATTGGATCAAAATTGCTTTGGAATTCCCCAAAATTGACAGTCCATTCACATCCTGAGATGGATTTGTACATTAGCTCTGACTCAATACTTTGTTGCCACCCAAAAGACATGATTCCATTTTTTATTGAACTCAATGCTGTCATCTACTCACTTTGTTAAATCCAGCCGCTAACTTTTTTTGAAGGGGCGACGTTTATTCATGGCACCCACAAAAACATGCTGATTCATAGCCGAATGCAAAACCATCACGGGCACGGGGGAGGGTGTCGTTTTAGTGACTAAGCCACGGTGTGCGTTGGGCCGCTGACGACAACTTTGAAGCGGGGAGCTCGCGCTTCCCATTTTGGCTGCAATCCATCACACGCGGAATCATCTCAGGTGTCGGCACTTTGGTATGTTTACTCGGCTCTTGATGCCGTGCGCGTTTCCGACTTGACTTTGTGCGATAACAGCAAGCTGAACATGGAAACAGAGCAAGCCTGCGTCCGCAGGGAAAGTCATCTTTCACAGAGCTTATCTCGCGAGCCATTTTGTGACGCTGGCATGCCAACGAACGGGGGCGCTTCCGTGGGTGTCCTTAATTTAAACGCCAGTGCGTTAACTCAAGTGCCATATCTTTTGAATGCTAATATGCGCCACCAGGATGACCCAAGGTGTATATGCCTGGTGGGGGGGGTTCCGCTATTTTACAGATCAAGCTATAAACAATAAGCCAGTAAATTGAATGGTAAAGATGATTTTTGAGTGCGGGAATCTCAAACAAAGCACCGTACTGCATCATGCAGATGGGGTAAAACGTAACTGGGGCTGTCGTTATACATTGTGTTGGGCAGCTAAATTTTCAAAAATGCACGGTAACTGGAACTTTGGAAAAATTGAGAAGGGACAGTCTTGCTTTGTTTAAAATCATGCCGCATCAAATCTTTTCGATCCTTGTGAATCTGATCACCTACCTTAAAATGAATCTACCACTCCTGCAGTGGATTTGCGCATTTTCAACACATCTTTTTTGAAAGGCAGGATTGCCTTCACCTCACCTCAGCCAGTCGGGAGGAACCTTCATGGAGGCCAGGCTCACATGAGTCAGGCTGAAGGCTGAGCTGAAGAATTGCCGGAAAGTTGGCAGAGAATCTCTCGCTTTCCTGGAAATGAAGCAGATACAACAACTGGGATGTTTTACCGCTATAGGCAGTCAGCGTAGAAAGCGAGAGGATGTCTGCAAAGACGGGATTAAGGACATATTCCAGTCAGGAATTGATGGAGACAAAGACAAGAGTAGGTAGTCGGCTGAAAGTTTGACACGCAGCATTTGACAGTGAAACAACGGGACGGAGAAAAGTGTGAGTGAAGACTGAAAGTGCTTCCTGGGATGTTAAGGTCGGCTATTGCCACAAGTTTAATGATCTCTCAGACCAATTATTCAAGCATCTCTTTGACCCACAACATACTGTATACTTTGTCAAACTTTGCGTCTGTGTCTTATTCATTATGAGTCATGCTGAGAAGTCAATCATACCACATTCGGTTTTGGACACATGACAAAAATCGCCTCTTATCACGTGCGCATCATTCGGACTGAAGGATTTTTTTTTTTTTTTCTTGCAGCATAACAGTAAAAAAATGTCTCCGTATCCTTTTCAGCTGCCGCAAAGGTTATTGAACTGTATGCCCAAATCAGCGGGGGTGGGAGAAAACCAGGTAGCACGACTCTGGCTTGGAATGAGATGTTTTGAGGATTCTTACCAGTAACTCATCATTTGAGACGTTAAAAAAAATATATAATATATATATATAAAATGCAATCAAGAGGTGGTAATTAGAGACAGTGTAAACAGCTTAGCGAGCCAAGGTCAGTCTGCGACATTAATGTCCCCTCATTACTGCTGACATAAGCGTGAACTGTGAGACAACAGCCCATCTTTGACCCATTTGTGTTAATTGGGACTGAGCCTCTGAAACCTCTGCAGATCCCACAAAAGCGGATCCAGCCTCAACGCTTTTCTTTGGAGAAACCTGCCAGCAAGCTGTGTCAGCTTCTCGTAAGTGTCACGGCTTGTACGATGGGTGAGAGAGGGTACGAGGTGGTATTCCCCAGTCATGAGCCAGCCGCTTATCAGCTCACTTCAAGCACTGCGGGCTCTTTCTTGTGCCAGAATTTTGCAACGGTCTGACCGGCCACAATGAGCCAGCATGTGAATTAAGGATGTTATATCGGTGAGGGGTTGTCACAGAACCATACGTGATTGCGACACTCTTGAGCGTTGAATATAGTCATGGTAGGTAAGACAGAATACGGCAGCAAAACCCAAGAGCGCTTTAAGTGCGATAAAATATGCAATGTCTGTCAATTCAAGAAAATAACCATGCATGCGGTAAAACTAAAAGCACCCATCTGTGCATTTAATGCACAGTGAGGCAATATAAACATCTCATGAAGTGCTTCTTTAGCTTAAAACGTCGTACCGGAACCTCCAAACAGGCCTTCATCATAAAATGGACCATCATAAAGCGCCATTAAACGAGCAGATGTTGTTTTAACTGATGGAGTCATTTGGGTTGGGCAGCTTTGTTGTAAGTGAATGGCAGAGAACCATGACGAGGCGTGAAAAATGAAAAATAGGCGCGCGGGTACAGACTGGAAGTGTTTGATCATTTAATGTCCCCGCGCCTTTCTTGATAGCTGTGGCGGACTGCATCCGTGCCTTGGGTTGCTGGGCATGGATGGTTGGGTTAACGGGTAGCCCAAGGAATGGGCGCCCAGGTCCTTTTTGGATGGGAGATGCCTACTCATCATTTCGACGTTCAGGTCGAACGTGAGTTGAGCCGATCTCAAATTACAAGGCAGTTTGCGTGGACAGGTGTAAATCCATGCCGGGTGGCACAATTGACGCAGCTGAGGTGACGCAGGAGGCAAGAAAATGCACTCACGTAGCTAATATTTGAACTGGAAGCCACATTTCCTGAGGCCAAGAATGTGTTTAATACATCATGCACACAGTGCGGACACGCGCACGCGCACGCGGACACACAAAGACCCACTGCGTGGTGAAATAAACAAAGGGAAAAATAATCATTCCGGTCTGTGCTCACCGAAAGCTACACAACACAGCTAGCTTCCAATGCCAGGACCAAGCCAAAAAGAAGCAGGCTTGGAGAACGGCAAGTGAGAAAGTTGGCCGATACGGTGACTGTATTTATTTGTATATAGCTGTTGAACTCTCATCCAAGATAGCATTGACCATTAGCCCACGTTTTGGCACAACCAGCGACCACCTAATTGACTAGCTATGTTCAAACCTTTTTTTCTGTCAGATAAAAGGAGCCAGGCCACTTGCAGTGACACAGACTGATGTAAACTCGCTTGATTGTCCTATCATGTACAATCTAGAGTGCCTAAAAATATTTAGGCACGAGAGCACCAATCCTAGCACATGTCGCTAGCACATCTCCTTGTCCTGTCCAACTAGCTGAGTTCCTTCTTCACACGGTGTGTGGCACCGCATTCCTTTCATAATTATACATAGTTATTCTTCTATTGTTCAGTGTTTTTTTTTTCATTTGTTTTGGCTTTGTGGTTTCCTTTGTCTCTTTCTCATCACAAATGTTATGTCCAACCGCATTCCCAATAAATATCACAACACAGACAAACAAGGAGGTTCGACAGAGAGAAAAATGGTTTGAGCATAAAAAGGTATCGAAATCCACAACTTCACATGACCAAGCAGACAGATTTAAAAATAAAAAGGAAAACACAAATTCAGTATGAGCGTGCATTCAAGTAGCACTCAAACGCAATCTGAATGCCGACACACAAGCGCTGGCAGCACAAAGCCTTTTGTGCTGAGTCAGAAGAAAACTAAAATGCTTTTCTTGGTAGGGGAAATAGAGGATTGGACTGATTTGAGTTCTCGGGGCGTACACCCACCTATTGGAGAAGCAATTCTTAGCCAGGTTCAGGTAGGAAAGGTCCGCGCAGCAGCCTCTCAGCAAGGCTCCAAACAACTGCAGAGACAGACACAGGCACAAACAACAAAGAAAAA
>NW_017806144.1:0-825 GCF_001891065.2 Hippocampus comes
CATGACATTTCCATCTTTCTCCCTCAGACAAAACACATTTGAATACATTCACCAAAGAAGTTCAGACTATGAAACCATTAACCCTTGCTGAAATATAATCCTCCTTTGATGTGAATGTTTATTACCCTTGAAGAATCCATTAATTGTACAGACATTTAACGTTCAATCGCAATATGATGAAGGAAAAATGAGACATTCGTTTTATTTTATTTTTCATTTTAATCTCTTTTAGGTGTGTTTACCAAATATATTGGTGCCTCCTTCGTCAACTCTTTTGAATAATTAACATGAAATTGAATCTCATTCTTGGAAAAAGGGATGTTTAGTGACAGCAGTGCTAAGAACTGCAAGCATTTATTCAAAATGATTATGCCCACTTAAAGTCAATTCATTCACGAGTAAAAGAGGATCGGAACACGGTACAATAATAATCCGTGTACGAATGATACGCGGATTAATAATGCACATATTACAATGGCAGTATTTAAACTGGACACGTGGTGTCACCATAGACCAGCAGAGAATTCAGAACGTTCGTGCTGTGCGCACGCAACACATTTTATCCAGTGTCCTTCGTAGCGTTAAAAGCGGAAGACAAAGGGGAAAAAAAGACGAGTTTGATCAAATGAGCTTCTGATTCTTTTGCAGTATTTCGTGTTTGTGTCAGAGAATGGCGCATTTACGGTACCTCGTCCAATGCCGGAGCTTTGTCTTTTTCTTTGTTCTCGTCGGATATGTACACGGAGACCTCAGCTATTCGATTCAAGAGGAATTAAAACGCGGATCTATCATTGGAAATATTGCCAAGGATCTTGGATTGGAGGT
>NW_017806145.1:0-816 GCF_001891065.2 Hippocampus comes
TGTTTTTAAACTCAGAAGTTACAAAATTAGCATCCCTCACCAAAATAAAAGTCTGATTGACTTGGAATTTCTCGCAGAATTCTAGCTGAATGTTCCCTACAAGAGCAACAACAAAAGAGGAATTTTGCCATTTGGAAAGTCTGTTCTTGAGCCCGAAAGTTACAAAATTCTGAACCCTTCCCCACCAAGTCGTACTGACTTGAAATTTCTGACACAAGTGAAAATACAAAAGCGCATTCCCCCCTCAATGAGAGTTGTGCGCTGCGATTTCAATGCAGCTGCTGTACTGTATGCGCCATCTGCTCCCTTGGGGATTGGGGGGCCGGGGAGGGGGGGGGTGTTGTACGCTATAGGTGAATCTAATGTAAGTTTCCTTTTGATGAGAAGAGCTTTTGATAAGGTATGCAGTCTGAGTGAACGCCGTCCTCGTTATCTTGCACATATGAACAAAATGCTTTTGCAAGAGATTTTGTCCACTGCGTGCTGTCAACAACGTGTCAGTCAGTGAGATGTTTGTCGCCTCCTTCCGTGCCTCTAGTTGAAAGAAAATGGCTTAAAAAAAAAACAAACAAAACAAAAAAAAAAAACAAAAACAAACGCAGCTTCTAAATACATATTTTGTTAAATATTTAACTGGGATCCCAGCGTGTGTGCTCAAAGAAATACAGTTTGGTCCCTGAGGAATAACCTCACGCTCGGATTGTCAAATTCATCACGTACTCTGGATAACAATTGTAAAAGCTATACGGATACAAGAAAAATGCAATCACGGGGTGGTGTAAATATCGAAAAAACTTTTTTTTTTGGGGGGGGGGG
>NW_017806147.1:0-911 GCF_001891065.2 Hippocampus comes
GCTCAAGGCTGGGTGAGTCATCCTCCATCAAATTGATGAACACTGGTCGACAACTCGTTTTAATCAGAGATGGCCGTAAGTGTCTTAAGTTGTATTTTTGATGCTGATGTCATAAATGTCGATCCTTTTTCCTAGCACATCAGGTTTTGGAGATATGTTCTCCAGGTTTTTTTTTTTTAAATGTTCTATGCGGTTGTTGTATTTACGAATTGATGAGTTGCATTTTATAGCTATGACGTTTCAGAAGAAAAAAAAATCGGTTACAGAACCTAACGCTTAAATCATATAGAGTACTAAATATTAGGGATGTTCGATACCACTTTTTTTTTTCCAGACCAATACCAGTATGAGTAGTCAACTCTTGAATAGTCACCAATACTGATACCAAGTACTGATAACACTAGAATTTTGGGTACAGAAAATGTCCCCAAAAACAATGACAGATAATTTTGAAGAAACACCTATATATCCCATTATTGCATTTTTCCTTAAAATTGAATGATGCAATACAATACATCCTGATTTATATAGCGCTTTCACATATTAATGACAATTTTCTATCTCTACATAGAAGAAATTGCATCTTTATAGGCATGTGTCAGATATGTGCCTGAAGGTCCTGACCGTAAAACGACCACAAGAGGGCGGCCAATACAGGTATTGCCGGCCGTTGCAAGTACAGAACTTCTACTTTGATTCAAGGCCAGATAACGTCCCGATACTGATACCTGGTAACGGTACTTGCACTTCCTTTTTTTCCCCCCTTTATCGTGATTATTATTATCGTTGTTGTGAAAACAGGATGTGGTAGCGAACCAACAAGGGCAGATTCAGAATCAGTGTAAAAAAAAAAAATCAAGTTACATCTACTGTTTTAAAAAAAAAAAAAAATGTTGAACAGTGTAATTTAT
>NW_017806148.1:0-1122 GCF_001891065.2 Hippocampus comes
TTGAGGCCCAACAACTCTCACACGGGAAAATATCAGGTCCTTCTACAAAACTGCTTTATTTTGTTTGGAACTATTTGATGAGGACAAGACCGTATTTAGCCGCCAGACTCATCAAAAAATGAGTGTGGCTAAATCCAGTCTTAGTCGAGCCGAGAGCATCTCGAAAGGGCCCCTCGCTGCCTGACCAGGCAACGTTGAGGTAGTGGCACGTTGGGATTGGAATTGATGGAAAACAAAGCACATCAGGTTGCAAACTAATATGATCAAATATGACCTCGGTAAAAAGGCCAAAAGTGAGGCAACATTTGAAAAGAAATTCAAAATGGCCACCTTGCTGTGGCGAGTAGGGCTCCAGAGACTACCCCAAAGGTCTGCGCTTGTTGCCTGTGCCTCCAACTTTTGGTCCATCTTGGTGAAATGTTCAACTTAGGCTATGTTGTTGAAAAAATTGTTAGAGGGCACAAAGCCTGGTGGGGGGAAATCACAATCAGTCAAAATTGTGTTTTGCCAAGCATGATGTGCCTACCAAGTTCCATATTCATCACAAACGTTCAGGAGACCATCGAAATGGCGTAGTTTTTCTGAGCAAACTGGTGTTGCCATGGCAACAGTGTTGGACGAAACCAAAAGCTTTGCCTTCACTTGAAATTGTGAGCATTTTTCGATGAAGGACCCTAAGTTTCAACAGTTACAAATCTCTTGGAGGGGTTATTTAGAAGGCGACCCCTGTAAAAGCCAAAAACGGGGCCGCAAATTTGAACGAAAATTCCAAATTAGATTCAGCAAACCGGTGCGGGAGACTTTTTTTTTTTTACAGTACTATTCAAAATAGTTCAGATGGTGACTGTATGGTACGTACAAAGTGGTAGTTAACTGCGCGTAAAATGTGAAAAGTATTATCGACAATAAAATGACAAATTGATAAACGTGTCCCAAGATGTGCTCAATGTAGCCGCCTCTCGCGATTCATTTGACTGTTTTTGTGGCAGGCCTGGTCAAAGCCAGATAAAGCAGATCAATAGCGAGGCGACTGGAAATAGAGCCACTCTGCGAGGACGCGCTTCACATTCCTGCCCGGGGCCCCTTTTCACCCATCAACACGTCACTCTGTAAAACGGTAAG
>NW_017806150.1:0-29700 GCF_001891065.2 Hippocampus comes
ATGATGCAAATGTTTTATGCAACATGTTTTTAATATACTTAGATAATTTTTTAAAAACTAATTGGACATTTTAATGGATTTATGTTAAAAAAAAATGTTCAATTTTTTAAAATTCATAACACTTTTGTGAATAAATATGTGAAATGTTTTAAATGAATAGGTACGTCTCCATTTTAAATAAATAAAATTAATTTAATTTTCTTTCCGAGATATACATTTTATAATTTATATATTTTAAATTGATGATTGATGTTCACAAAAATAGTTTATTTGATAAAATAATGTAAATGATTTAAAATAATTCTTGGTCATTCAACATTTTCCGTGTTATAATTGTCACGTTTATTCCATTCGTACTGTATTTGAAAATCAAAATCAACGCCACCTCGCGAGATCAAGAGCGCAATCGATGCTAACGTGCTAGCGCGCTACGTGATCTCCACGACGCAAGAGCGGAAGTCCCTCCCTCTGGACCGGAAATCCCTCTTTTTGGACTTGAAGACGAGAGGTGCAGGACGGTGGTTCCTCCTTGCTCCTCGCCCATAGCAACAAAATGATGAGTTTTTGGCCATTTCTTCGACCGAGTGGAGACGTGTGCATGGTTGTGCAAAGGTGAGTCGAAGCGTCTCGGTTTGGAGTAGCCAGGATGTACTACGCTATTCCATTATTAGGCTGGAGACGTTGGCTAGCTGTAGCATGTAGCTTAGCTGCTCGCGTGCTGTCCACGTGGAAGACAAGCGAAGCTCGTTTCAGATTTTAGGACATGATCAAGAGTTTTTTTTTTCAACAAAGTAAAAATATTTGGGTTTTCAAGTACCAACCCCATGACCAAAACTAAGCTTACAGTATTTCATTAAAAAAACAAAACCAACGCGGACTGTTTCGTAACTTCCTTACAATATTGGAACCCGTGTGTGTAACTATAGCGAGGCATACACAAAAATGTATACACTTTTTAATTATTTAAATCCATGTCTAAAAACATGTTTTGAATGAAACTCCACTTCATCTGTCGCGATGTTTTAAGTAAAATTAAACATGTAAAAATAAAATCTCAATTCGAGTTGTGTCTTGTCGTCATTATAAATATTTTCACAGATTTAAATGTTTTGTTTGGATTTTATGTTTTAAAATTATTTTTTCTAGTCGACCAATACTAATAACTCACTTAAGTCAATGATGTCCTCTTGAAAGCTGCGATTGACTTTCGGTCAAGTTTGTGTCTTTTTGAAGCTTGCATCGACTCCCTTGAGATGAAGTTATTAATCATGCGGCTCGACAGATGAAAAGTGTCTATATTTGTAGTTGGACAGAGGGGATGTAGCCTCTCGACCATTATCTATTTTTTTTGGACCAGAGGATGCAAGGTCTCGGCAGAGGTGATGACCCATTTTTGAACTCTCGGCCTCGGATGCTTTGTGCCATTCTTACTCCCAAGCTTTGTTGTGGCGAGCACTTTGACCTTAAGGTGATCCATCAGTGGTATTGGCGATGCCGTCAGTGCATCCTCTGCTAATCAATGGGTCTCACTTGGGAGTAGGGGGGGGTCCATTTTTACAATAAGCGTCACGTAATTGTGCAGGAAACGTTTACGCGGAGCTCTTGCCAAACTTTGGCTTTTAGGGGCTTGAAACTCAAACCATGACCAGTCTTGCAGCGTGAAATGATGAGTTCACCTTTTCGCCGTTTACCCATCAGACAAACGAGTGGTGAGATTGTGACAACTGAATCACTCGCTGCAAGATGTGGGCCATTTTGACAAATCTACAGAGAGTTACTGTCAATTAATATAAAAGTAACACTACTTCTTCTCTCTCCCCTCCTGTGACAATAGATAATCAGATGGACAGCTGTGAAATATGATCTACAGTCTCTGGTGAGTCCATTATTCAAACTATTCCTGACTAACTCACCGCATAGATGTCGGCAATAATGAGTTCCTTTCATCCAGCAGAAATTAGAGTGCTGACATCATTATGACTGAAATATCAATAGATGTCCCAATGCACATCCACAATTGCAGTATGAAATTGACTTTTTTTTTTTTTTAACTACAGATACGTGGTGACCCTGACGGAATGCAAATCAGGTTTGCTCCATCTTGTCTCCGGTAAGAAAAGTGTCAAAACGTTTGCATTTCCTCCACCAGTGGCCTCCGTATTAATCGACGCTGTACCCAAATTATTCTCTAACTGAATGCCACACCATAAATATGAGTAGATGTGTATGTATATTATTTTTTTTTAACCCAAATTATATCCTCACGATTGATATTAAACGGCGCACATCACTTCTCCAGCCACCGTGGCATCTGTAAAGCTGAAACACAAGATGGTGGTTATCCACAATAAAACAAGCAGCAGATGCCATAGAATTGGGTGGGGGGGATATATCACTACACTTTTTATGTGTTTTTTATTAAGATTGTTCTTGCATGATTTGTGATTGATTTATGAGGGGTAGAAAATGCATGACAAATTTTTAAAATGTAATTGACTGCTAAAATAGTGGTACGTAAACAACAGTGAAAACATCTTGAATCTGATTTGCGAATTTTACAAACTCATAAGGCAAATAAGATTCTTGGATTTGATTAATAATATAAATTGTAAGTCTTCTCAAACAATCGCCTTATTTATTTCCTGAGGGGGAAATCGGAACCGTGTATAATGTGGCCAATTTTAGCAGAGGTGGCCAGCATCTTGAGAGGATGTTTAAGGCAAAATAAAAAATGTAAAATATGAACGCGGGTCATTATTTTAAGAGGCTGGTGTGTGGCTGTAAATGGCTTTTTTTTTTTTTAATGCATCTTTTCAATTAAAAGCAGCTGTTTCATCCTGCAGTTGAGAAAATAAAGGGCCACTGGTTGAGGAAGCAGCGCGTCAAACGCATCTTGTCACGGCTTGTAATGATGAGTTCACTTTTCGCCGTTTACCCATCAGACTAAAGGGTGGTGACACTGTGACGACTGAATTTTGTGCAAAACGGCAACATTGTAGATGTGCTCAATTGGCTCACGTTCGGAAAGTGACCTGCTATTTTCTGTTTACAGGTAAAGAAGCGGTATAAACAGAAAGAAAGGAGAAATTTTGTTCATCTCGGGTATGTATTTCAAACTGTCACATGCTGTCTTAAAATATCCACCGGTTACCCGAGCCGTTTATCCTTATGAAAAATAAATCATTTGAAAAAAAAAATGGCTGTTGCCATGGTGCTTACTTCTTGGAACTGCTGTGTTTAGCGAAGCGCTGGTCCGCTACTCCTCTGTGACACAGGCATCCGCTTGCGGCGCGTAGGCGTAGATGAAGCGTAGGATGTCCTGGCGGAGTTGGCCCAAAGCTCGATCTCTCCTGAGCAGGCCATCCGCATCTCCCAGCTCGCCGGGGAACACGGCATCGGGCGGGATAACGAGCACAGACGCCCCTGTGGGGAAGAAGCGCTGGGGTCGTTTTATCACGCAGGGGAGACTTGCGTTGCAATCATGAAATGCGGAAGCGCACCGTGCTTGAGAGTGACCGAATTTTCGCAGAGGAGCACCGCAATCACGGCGTCTTCCTCCAGTACCTGTCGTCGCAGGCTTAATTTGCAGTGGGCCTCTGCTAAAGAGATCCTGTTCCAAAAAACGTGAAAAGGATCACTTTTGTAAAAATTAAAATGGACTAAATGAAGCAGAAGATCGGATTTCTTTGAACTGTGCACGCTTGCAAAAGATGGATTTAGCGAGAAGCCATTTATGGCTCACTGGGCGGGGGCTATGCCACCAAGCGGATCATAGGATACCGCAGGTGTTTGTTACATTTCAATTTGTTTAGGAGTCCCAGAAATGAAATCTTCTCAAAATTGGAAGCATGTACAGGAGAACTGCCGCTTACAACAATTTGACCGAAGCCACCGACATTTTGACGCTGTGCCTTTGTGAGCGGATCACGCGGCTGGCCATGTAGTAACCGTGGAGCATCATCTGCGCGCCGGCACTCAGATCCACTTTCAGGCTTTGTGCATGGGCCACCAGCTGGGAGGGAGGCGGGGGTGAAAAATCAGGTCAAGGCATCAGTGGGCGTGAGATTCTCGCGTTGCCTCACCTCCTTGTATTCTTGACTGGAGAAGTTGAGCAAGGATGGGTAGAGATATTCTCCAGGGTAAATTGCCTGCCGGAGGGTGTGGACTGCCTGTGCAAGCGACTGCTTCCCGCCGTGATCCACGCACTGAACCACCAGACCAAAACTTTCCGCCAGCTGAGGCAGTATCGCACCCATGTCCTACCCGCAAAGAAGAATGCTGCTCTGAGCCGTTACGTCCAAGTGTTATCCAAGTGACGCTTACCGCCGCTCCCATGGGGGCGTCGTGCGCCCTCCCAGAGCGCCAAGGTGGGTGGGTGGAGTCTGTGAGGGCCCAGAAGCTGCACAAGACGGGGAAATGAAGCCGCTGCTCGGCGTCCTCGCCATACTTCTTGCCGGGGATGAACACGGACATCGTGCGGCTGTCCAGAACTGACACACCAATGTGTGATTTCAAGGGGAGGCATTTTGTCAAATCGTAGCAGATTTGGTCTACCTGACTGAATGTCATCCAGTTTGTCCTTTCTGAAGCCACTCAAATCTCCCAGCATGCAAATGCCACCGGTGGCCAGCAAGGCGGAGCCGGCATGGATATTGGCGGTGCCTGCCCCATGCTCATCCTGGGAGAGAGACGCAACCAGCTTTCCCGAAGCCGAATGCCGCACCCCGCGGCGGGCCAAGCTTAAGCCGTATGCCATCAACCTGGCAAGTAAGTATGGTGGTGTTTAATTTGTTCCGTAACAATGCTAGAAACGCAACTCTGGAACACCGGGTTGATTGTAAACACTTGAACAATTTGAGCTTTATGATTATTCGCTGTGCGGCTCCTGGCGTGTGTGCTTTGGCCACCAGGTGGCAGTATAATGTACATACACGGAGATGGACACAATTGCTTCGTAAACTGCTGAAAAACTTTTCGCTGAGGATAAAAAAAAAAGAGTCAAAATGTGGCCTTTTGCATTGTGTCGAAAGAAGGTGCTGTGTATTTCAACAAATTGATCAATCTAATCTAGGATGGTCACAATGTGTCAAAATAGGAATTCAGACCCTTCTACCTGTCAACTATGAGCTTGTCGTCTGCCGTGACCAAGAGATCCAAGTTGAATACTGTGTTGTTGGCATCCGCTCCGGTTTGCACCAAGCTGAGCAACAAGCTGAGCTTCAAGGTGTTGAAGAGCCCCGGAGGAACCACATCCAGACCGAAGCAGTGAGCGAGCATGGCGGAAAACCTCCAAGGAGAATCACTGGTTGCCTTTAGCAGCTCCTTGAACTTGCTGTTGACTTCTTGTGGATCTACAAGTACAAGTGAGAATTTATATTTCCTAAATGGAACTGTGAATGTGAAAAAAATGGCAGAAACTCTTCAGTTAGGAAAGCCAGGAAACCTACAGACACAATCGTGAATTGGCAAATACATATGGAAATTTTAGGCGGGGTTGACTTTCCAGAAATGGCCCGAGACTGCAGTTCGGCGCTGTCAAACGAGAGCTAAATTATGTTCAAGTCAAAATTTTACTGGAACCGAATTTTAAATGAGCAACTATGCCACCTGCTGGCCAATATTTTGAAATCAGGTCGCAACCGGCAGTGTGTTCACTTAATTAGGACACGTGTGTTGCATGTTGGGAAACAAAGTTTGGATGAAAAACTTGGACCTGCCAATCGTGCCCCGTGGGCTAGTTTCTTTGATAAATGGATTATATGTGCTGTTTGGACTTTTGATGACCATGCGTGCACCCACACCTAAATACAGCAGAATGGGCCCATGGTAAGAAAAACGGAAGACATTTAAAAGTAAGTCAAACCAACTTTTTCTATCGGAGCATGTCGCCATTCCTATTGAGTGTTGAATGTGAATATTGTTGAGCTTTATTAGTTTGAGAGGAAAGGCGACAACAAAAAAATCACTTCACCAGAAGTAGATAATAACTGGCTTCTCGTGTGTCTTGGAGATGGTCGATACCACTTTTTTTTCCCAGACCAATATCAGTGCGAGTATTCACACTTTGAGTGCTCACCGATACCGCGTACCGATACTGGGTGGTGATGAAAATTTTCATTTAAAACGAAAATTTGGTACAGCAGCTTTTTATTTTTGCCTTAAGTATCGGTGGCTGGGAACGGCAAACACCTCGCGGACCCGCTAACTTCAAATCAAGCCGGTGTCAGTACTCGCCCATCCGGATTGTGTATATTTGAACTGGATTCTAATAAGAACAGCCAGCCTTACACTCTGGCTCCCAAGGCTGGACGCTGTTGGCTTCGACGCTCCAGGTGACGTTGGGCGAGCGGTGCACATGCGCAGGTATGCCGATCACTCGGTAGAGCTGACCGATGCTCATCACGTTACACAGCTCATCTATGGCGTGGAGAAGGGAGTCGGGGAGGTGGAACAAAGCAATCAGTCCCAAAGGGAATAAAGAAAGTCACATGCCATGCCAGCCAATGCCAAGACAAACAAGCACGAGGCCCTTTTCGAAACAAAGATTCGGCTGTGTGCTTGTCGAAACGAGTGTTCCTTGCACTTATTAACATGTTAGTAACGGGAAGCCGGTGGATTCCCTTCCAAAATATGTTAATCCCGGGCCGTTGAGTTTTTGCGAAACCTCCCCCAGGGGTAGCGGCTGGACGGCGTTACGAGCGGGGGCAGAAACACTTAATACCTCGCCGAGCCAGATGCAGACTTGTATTTATTTGAACTTCCCCTCTCCCTCCTGCAAACTGTCTTCCGCAGTGAGTTTCGCTTAGCAAAAGCCGGACGATATTAATGAGCGGACTCCACCGACGTGACTGTGTGTAAATAACAGAAATTAAAATCGCATTTTTCAGTGTTGGGAGTGAACGTAATGGATGAGGTGAGGTTTTTGCAAACAAATATCAGCCGTGTAAATGTTTGGCCGGTTAATTTAGGGCACGTCTTTGCTTCGCAAACGAAAGCTGATCCGCCACAACTCACCAGGGCTAATTTGATTTACTGTTCCCCGAAACAATGACATCACTGTACGGCGGAACCTCCAAAATTGTGTTATTTTTTTTCCCTAGAGTAATAACGTCAGTGAATTAGGTCCCCTCGCTGTAAAGTATTGATAGAAATATATTTGGGGGATTTTTGAGTATATTTTTACAGAAAAGTTACAGTATGGCTGTAAATACTTTTTTTGTAGTTTTAGCTTATCTTATGTAGCTTTTTAGCTTAGCTTTAGTAGTTTATACACTCGACTTCTACATATTGGGAATTTTAATTACTGTACTTTTATTGTTATGGAACATGTACAAGAAGTGACCTCAGATTCCAGGTATTCACATTTCTGTCTACAGACAGAAAAGAACCTCTCCCCGCTATTTTTGACAGTATATCCACAACACACGACATGGAATCATCCCTAAAATGGTGAAGTAAAACCATTCTAATGTCTCGTTTTATAACTTGCAAAGCTCATATTTTACTGAGCAGACAGGGCCTTTTCTGGTTATCATCACTTTTCTTGCCATGTTTCGTTTGACTTTGCATGCATATTTTCCTGAACATTGTGGTTGGCCTCCACTTTTTTTTTGCACTTTTAGTGGTACAGTGGCTTGCACACTCGCCTTTTACACCTTGGGAACTTTGACTCTACATTTATTCCTCTGGAAAACATACAATAATTACATCTGTGGCAAGATACAAGGCTTTGTGATATTTCAACCGAAACCAACTCTAAACTGACCCAGAAAAACAGAAATCGATGGACGCTTTATGTATATGCTATACAATTACCTCTGAGGAACAGTGTGACCGACTGGTATCTGAGTGAGTTCTGTTGAGGGGCACGAAGGACGTTAAGTGCATCGACATGGATCAATTCCACCAGCTGCTTGTCTGCAGAGGGGAGAAAAGTTTGATTCAAAAGTTAATGTATTTATTCATTTATGTTTTTAAATAAATTGTTTATTCTACGGCCATATCACCCAGCCCTAATATACAGAGCTTAAAATGTTGGTAAGGAAGTTTCCAGCACACTCTCTCATGCACCTCCCAACACTCTGAACTTGACATCCTCTCTGAGAGGTGAGGTGCAGGCCAAGCAAATGAAGTCGTTTCTCACAGTTGCCGACTCGGTGGCTCCGGGCGCGTGAACCCGAATAGTGTGGAAACCTGAAGCAAGCAAGCGCAGTGAAAATTCAGTCATCCAGTACGTAGTTTGTCCAACAACAGCAAAGTCTGAACCCCTTACCCAAAGAGAAGGGACAACTGTCGTTACTGCATAGGAACCTGGCCCCCCGGGTGTATTTAGTGACCCTTGTGGTAGCGATGACCAGGCCTTCCATGAGGACGAGCTTCATGCTGTGATGCATGCGAGGAAAACGGGCCAAGTCCAAGACATACTCGGGAAATGGAGGAAGATGCGTCAGCTTCAAAATGACGCTCACCTCAACAGAAGCGGAGAACAACTTGTATATACTTCAAAATATCTTTTGCACATTTTTAAGACAGTTTTAAAACCAGTTATTTTTTAATCATTCTTGTCACCTGGGTACTTCTGTTTGCTATTTTTTTTAATCATTCTTGTCACCTGGGTACTTCTGTTCAGTTACATCATACTGGGTTATGTTGTGGAATGTGCTACCTTATTAAAGACAATTATTCCCATACCTGGCACTCTGTTTGTATTTTCTCAATAAGTGACATTTTCTTTATGGCCATGAAGCAAACCTGTGAGAAGAAATAACCAGGATCAACCAGTCAGAAATGCTACAGCGTCAGTGGACGGACATTTTTATTCGTGCCGGTGCCTCCCTTACAGACTGAAACAAGGCAGTGGCTCGCTGGGGGTCGTGTAATATGCAGTCGCCCAGTTCAGGGTCCACCTCAACCACATCAGAAGGATTGACGGTGATACAAAAGCGATACACGGCCTCGTTGTGCTGGGGGTCTATCAAAAAGAAAACGAATTCTGCTAATTAGCTCAAAGCTAGGTGTAAGTCCCTAAGTACCGGCGTTCAGTTTAATTTACCGTTGAAGGAATCGCAGTCTTTGGCGAGTTTCTTCAAGCCGCCACTCGTGTTAAGATAGGATAGAATGGATTTTTTTAATGTAAATATGTTGGCCATTTGTATTTGCTAAAAAGTCGAACTTTAATTTTTTTTTCGAACTGCCGCTCGTGAATCTAGTTTCCAAGGCAACCAGGCTCGAATAGCGGGAGAAATGGTCGTGACGCCATCAAAACAGGCCGCAGAAGTAGTAGAAGTAAATTCACTTCCATTCACGCACGTCATTTTCAAATACGTTTTCTTTTAATCTCAATGCCTTCACTTGCTTAAGTTTTCTCAAAACTTTCGTTCTAGGCGACATCGTTTCCACGGCAAACCAACCCGAGCGACGCCGAAGTAGTGATACGTCATCAGAAACGACCACAAGCAGGTACATTTTCACATTTACACAATTTATCCTTACTCATGACATTTTTTTGGGCCAAATCACACCCCAAAGACTATAACAATACTATAAACGATTTTATTCGCAATGATTTGTAAACGTCGAAACTTTTGCCGAGTCTGTCTGTTCGAAGGCAGAGCCACACGTGATTTGAACGTGTCGTCATCAAAAACGGACAAAGAAAAGATAATTCACGAGCCATCACACAATTAAGAGCAAATCGTTATGAAATATTGTTTCAAATCTCCAGACAGACACTTTAACATTTTCTTTATTACTGTGCAGTAGCATAAACCCACTAAAGTCTTTGTAAAAGAAAAAAAAATACATCATTTCAACAAATATGACCTGTGATACACACAAACTGCTTTTTTGAGGTCTCAAGTAATTCTACAGCCTAGAGTTTAGAATATGAAACAGGGTTTGTTTCACAGCAATTACATGGAAATGATATAAATCTATGTTCGTAGTAAAGTGGTGACACAAACATATTTTACTGTCCAATTCTGTCCTTTAAAGTCCAGTGACTTTTTTTTTACAATACAAAGTTAAGGCACTTATGGGGTGGCATCAATGCTGAACAAATGCCCTTATTTCTTAAAATAGCATCTTTCATATAGATATATTTCTATACAATATAAATGGGTAAAAAAAAAAAAAGATTTATTTCCATCCTAGTTTGATCCCAATAAAATCAGTTTTAAGTGCTGTTCCATATCATAGCTGCTTCCTTTGGCTTTGTAGAATAAGTGACGTGATGCAATTTTCGTCCCTTTAAGACCGTCGGGGATATATTACAGAAATGAGTCCTCAGAGGGTGGGGCGTACGAGAAGCCCACAAAAGCGTCGTCGGCCTCCATCACACTGGCGTTGACGATGGAGTGTTCCTGGGTCCAACACACAGAGTTGGGCACCATCTCCTCAGTGAACTCGGGATCAAAATTTGAGATGTCGGAGTAAGAGTTCTATTTAAAAAAAAAAAAAGAGAGAGAGAGAGAGAGAGAGAGAGAGAGAAAATAGAAAGAAACACCTTTTGAAATATGTAATAAAAATACAAAAAAGTGTAAAAAAAAAATAGGCAATAGATTAATAAATTGTGGCTTTGACGTAGGGCATTTCCACACAAGCTGCTTAAATATAACACTAATAAAAAACTAAGATAAGTACCACGTTGGGTGTAAATGGGGGAGGAATCTTCTTCTGTTCAAGGTCATTCCAGTTTATGGTGGAGAAGAAGGGGTGCGTTTTGATCTCATTCTGGAAAAAAAATATATATCGAAAGATCAATGTCAGTTAAAAACATGTTTGTGAAGTAGTTGGCAATTATAGGAAAAAAAAGTGAATGTGTAAATTTTAATGTGTGCAATCTTTTATTTTTTACATTAAATAAATTTTGTATACATTTCATGTAACAATTAGAATTTCGAGGGGGATGATTTGGTTGCAATGGTGTTTGACCACTCCACTAGATGGAGCTAAAACAGCATATATTAAAAAAAAAAAAAAAAAAAAAAAAATGTGTCCACTCACAAAGTCTTCCCTGGCTCCCAGCCTGAGCGCTCCATCTTTCTCCAGAAGGCCTTGCAGCAGAGACCAGGCCGCGTTGGACGCGCCGGCGCGCATTACCAGCGGCTTGTGCAGAATGTTGTCATACATCTCATGCGTGTCCCTGCTGTAAAACGGCGGCTAGAGAAAAAGGACGGCCATTATCTTCGCAATACGGCATCTTTACAGACGTTTGGTGGACCGAAGAGAAGTCTCACCAAGCCAAATAGCATCTCATAGAGCACGGAACCCAGACACCACCAGTCGACGGTGTTGTCATACGGCTGCTTCCTCAGCACCTCCGGAGCCAAGTACTGGTGGGCGGAAAAAATAAACCATGGTCATCTCCCATATTCTTGTCAATCCGGGTTTCGTAATGACGACGGTTTGGATTGGTACAAATTCCTCCTAATCTTATTGGAAAAGTGGATTGAATTGGGAGGGTGTCCACTGTAAGAAGTGAAGGCACACCTCAGGCGTGCCACAAAAAGTACTGGTGGTGTCCGTCTGAGAAATGCCTTCCTTGCACAAGCCAAAGTCCGTCAAAACGATGTGACCCTGTAAAAGAGGAGAGGACGTGTTTTGAGATGGCATGCGCTACAACAAGCATTTTGTTGATTATACAGCAGACGACTGAGTGAGGCTATTGTCAGCCCCGGAATGTTGACTGTCCCGTTCGCAGTTCCCAGATTTTCTCCCTGCCGCTAGGTTAGGTGGCAATCATTTGAACGAGCTAATCCAATCACATGCATTCTATTCCAGATGGAACCGGACAGGATGTTGTGTGTAGAGCTAGTTAGAAGAGAAAGACTAGACTAATGTGTGGTAGTATAAACGGGAAAAAGGGGGCCACTGTTTGGTGGTGACCTCTTGTCAACAGAAAGAAAAAAATAACATCTAAAATGCCTACTGGAAAAATGTGAAAGTAACAAAAAATTATATGAAAGTAAAACTCAGATTTTCCTTCATTTTTACAATCCAGAATAACTTGACAGTCCTGTGCCGGAATTAGCAAAGCAGCCCCAAAATATAACTGAGCCTCCGCATCATATCTTTTTGTTGTCCTCCTTTAACATTAGGGTACCAACAGTTTTTGTGCTTATTGATCATTGCCAGTTTACTCACTTCGTGGTCAAGGAGGATATTTTCAGGCTTCAAGTCCCTGAAAGGAACGATCACAATTTTAGTTGATTGCTTGCTTTCACGTACCAAAGACTTGTTGAAATATCATCCTCTGTTGTATGTCATGGGACCAAGAGTTCGTACCTATAAACGATGTTGAGCGAGTGCAGATAGCCGAGCGCGCTGGCCATTTCGGCAATGTAGAACCTGGCTCGGGATTCCAGAAAGGTCCGCTCTTTTTGAAGGTGGAAGAAAAGCTGACGGCGACAAGCGAGTCTTGTCATTAGTCATCGTTCAAAACTGAATCCGTGAGATGGTGAATTGTGTACTTGCAAGAATTTAAAATGTAATTTATCTTTAAAATTGTATTTTAAATCACATTTTTAAATGATGCCTGCAAAGAAATGACGCGTTTAAATACTTTTATTTTAATTTGTGGCTGTACAAACCTACCGTTTGATTTGGTGAAATAGGTACAAAACGTGATTCGATTTTTAATTCAGATTTGAATTTAATTCTTATTTTAATTGTTTGAATACATTTTCTGACACTGTAATAAAATGTTTGAAATTCCAATTCAAAGGCTAAAATGTGAACAATTATTCAAATGTAATCCATTTAAGTGTTGTTTAAAAAAATACATTTTCATAATTTAAATTCAATACCAAATAAAAATGTAAATAATATACGTATTGTTTTAAATCAAATCAAGGAACAGGATTTATTTTTTCTAATGGAGGGTGTGTGTGTGTGTGTGTGTGTGGGGGTCAATGTTACATGACGGCTTTTAGAAGGAAGATCCACAGGGGAAGTCTTCGCTTCCATTCTGATTAAAAACGTTGACACGTGCGCTCGCTACAATTCGCCTCAGTCAAATTCCTCTGACAGCACTTGTGTGTTTTCCTTTTTCCATCATCAGCTGTTTTTAAACTCATGACTCACTACTCACTTCCCCTCCGTTGACGAAATCCAAGACAAAATACAACTTGTCTGTGGTCTGGAAGGAGTAGTGCAGGCCCACCAAAAAGGGATGTTTCACGTTCTTCAGCAGCACGTTGCGCTCAGCCATGATGTGTTTTTGCTGAGAAACCGAAAAAAAAATCAGCATGCGGTACTGGAAACACGGATCTTGTTTTATTGCAGTCTTACCTCTTTTCTGTTGAGAATGACCTTTTTCTGTAGGACCTTGATTGCATAATACTTGGAGTCCAGCTTCCTTTTGGCCAGGAACACCTTGAAGTTAAATTTAAATTAAGAGTATTTTAAAGAAAGAAAAAAAGATCAAGGTGTATATTATTCGACTGTAAAAGGCCAAACTGTACTTCCCCCGTTCTTAGAATATTTGCATACCTTTCCAAAACTCCCCTTTCCGATGACTTTTAAAAAGTCAAAGTCGGTGGGTTTGGCGCTGAAAAACAGATGACAATAAGTTCCTTGTCTACCTGTAATGCGTCACATATTTTGAACATACTGTGGGTTGCCAGAGGGTCCGAGGTTAATGTTTCTGGAAGTTGAATTGTTCTGTCAAAGAGCACAAATTAAAAAAAAACAAAAAAAAAAAAAAACATTAATACATGAGATCACAAACTGGAGTGAAGGAAAAAAAAAATCGATATAATTTTTATTATTATTTTTGGGGGGGCTCAGCAATGTCAAGGTCAGCAGTTCTCAAACGTTTTACACTAAGTAGCACCCAAAAAACCTCCACTTGGCTCTCCAGGTACCAGCACCTTGACCGATGTTTGATTGTCATTATTTTTGTTTTATGTTGGAATATTTTAACAGATAAATAAGTAAATCGGCCGATCGTCAAATTGTCAGTATTGTCCAATTCATCAGTCAGGCCTTCGCGGAATCCGATGAAAATCAAAAATATGTGAAGTACAAAATCCACAACGCTACTCGTGATCTTTATTGACTAGCTCAGAGGTGTCCAACTCAAGGCCCGCGGGCCAGATTGGACCCGCCACATCATTTTACGTAGCCGGCGGAAGCAAATCTAGTTGTCACCTTCCGTGAAAAATCTGTCCCAATTTTTCAAATGACCATTTGTGATAATAACGTTGAAATATTAAAATTGAGTTCTGATTTCAAAATTAGTTTTCCATTCATTTGTTATGTACTGAATTTTCGCCGGTGTCGGGCGGAATCCTTGAACCTCAAAAGTCATCACGGCTCAATTTCTTCAACCTTAAAATTTAATTGTCAAAGAGCGCAATTGGTCAATAATTTGTAAAAGTTCTCCAACCCGTGGACTAGAAACCCTTGCCGCCAAGCAGACATAAATATGAACATTTTGATCGACTTCAACTTACTTTGTCGTCTTCATCGAGAAACCCTTGCCGCCAAGCAGACAGAAAATATGAACGTTTTGATCGACTTCAACTTACTTTGTCGTCTTCATCTTCGGACGCGTCAGAGTTCTGCAGGTTTTGCATTTTGTCCATGAGCAGGAAACTCCTCACATCTGGACTGCACATTTTAAAAAGGTACATTTGTAAATATTAAGGGACAGGAAGTGTCACTTCCATTTTTTTAATATATCACAAATTCCGACATTTTGGATATTTGGCTTTTTTTGCTGTACTATTGAACCCCCTCAGTAATCAATATTTGTCCTTACTTGTTGCAAAGCTGCGGAAGCGACACGATGCCTTTGATGAATTCGTGCAGGCCGGCTCGTCTCTGCTTGATGAATTCTATTTCCAAAATGAACGCGTGTGAAAAACATTTGACGCTCGCCATGACGTTTAGAACAGCGGACCGATACTCACCGGGTTCAAAGTTATCCCCGAAGATCCTCTTGGCGGGAATCTTCAAACTTAAAGATGGGAACTGTTTTTTTAACTGCAACGAAGAAGAAAACCAATGTGACGGTCGCACCGACACACCGTGTCACAAAATGGCCGCCACTGACCGTGTTGTAAAGTTTATCAAACTCGGCGTAGCGTCTGAAGACGAACCACTCCTGCTGCCCCACGTTGACGATCACTTTATAAACCTGGGAAGGTGTGAAAGTGACATTTGTGGAGGGGAAACTAATGTGGGGGTCGCTCTGGTCATACCGTGTAGCGCTTTTTCTTGTCCCTCTGCTCGTTGTGGCACGGTATGCTGACGTTAGGCAGGCCCGATTGCTCCTCCATCTTGCGGACGGCGAAAGAAGGTCACGGGGTGGCGCATCGAAGGTTTGTGCTTGCGGGGACGAGGAGTCAACGATGCATCCTGCTGTGGGGACGTAGAAAAAGAACGGGAAAATCATGCGGTTTTGTAAAAATATTAAGAATACAATATTTTGAAAATATTCGACAAATATTTGAGGGTACGAATATAAAGGAAAAAAACAAAAATATGAGAAAACAATATTATTAATCTCTGAATTTGAATCCTGCGTTGAATTTTTCATTTTCAGGTTTTTGTTATTTGAATTTTTGAAAAGACGACACGAAAGAGTTTTGAAAAAATCGGACAAAAAGCAGTTGCCATTTTTTGCCCAAAATACAAAATATTGTGTACGTATACAAAATATTTAAACTGGAAAATATAGACATGAAAAAAAAGTCAAAATATTAGAAAATTGAAAATATTACACAGAAAATTTCTTAATTCTAAACAGCTTTGTTTAGAATTAAGAAAAAAACGTGTTTAAAAATATTAGAAAATAGGAAATATTGAATACATACACAAATATGAGGACTAAAATAACAGAAAAATAATACAGCATGTGAGCCAAAAAAAAGAAAATATTAGATGGAAATATGTGAAAATACTTGAGGATTAAATAGCACAATATTAGATGAAAAATACTGAAATATTAGGAGAAAAAAATGTTATATTAAATTATTACAATTAGGAAATTATACTAAATTATTAGAGAAAATATTGACCATGGCCTTGTTCACAAAATGTTTTTTTTTGTCTCCCCATCACGCTGTACATTTAAGCAGACATTCTTTCAGTAAAATGACAGGCAAAAACTGCACAAGTGTACAGTCCAAAAGTGGCCATGCGTCGCGTTACGACACAAAGCTCTTTGTGTCCACTTGTGAGCGCATCCATTGTGTGGCGTGCAGTGAGGTCAGCCTCGTTTGTTTCGGAGTCCCTTTGTCTTCGTCGCTTTGGCCGCGTGTGTGCCCGCCGTGCGTGGAGGAGGAAAAAGCAAAACGTTTCTCTATTGATGTGTCACCAAACGCATCCTGACAGGATGCGGCATTCTGCTCACATCCAAGGGGAAAGGGCGGGGGGGAGGATTGGGGTACCTCTTTAGGATGCATCCAACGTGACACTCGGGCCTCCTTTTGTTTTGGCTCGGTGTTTCACTTTGCACTGATGACGAGGTGGCAAATCACCGGCGTCACGCTAATCACGAAATTGCGATAAGAACCGGGGCGTGCTGGAGCCTATCTCAGCTAATTTATTTCTTTAATTTTTCAATCTGTGGAAATAATATCAGAAAACTACAATAATTTTTCAAAGTATAAATACACGACGACAGAAAAAAACCCCAGAAATGTTAGGGGTGGCGCAAAACGATTAGAGATGTCACGATTGCATTTTTTTTTTTTTTGCACCCAAGTGCGAGTCATTTGGTTTTGAGTATGTGCTCGATCTGTTACGTCAGAAATGCAATACAAAAGGGAAAAAAAGCGCATCTGAATTTTCGTCAAGATCTTGTTTGTGAACATTTTTCAACAAAATGTATCCCACGATGATAACTTTTTATACAGCTAGATTTCGGCATTGGTACAAATTAAAGAAATAAAATGTTTGAAATCTTACTCTAGAAATTAAGAAAATTTAAAAATGTGATCTTTTTCACGCCAGTCAGCGGTATTTAACTTAAGTACATACAATACAATACCTTTGCACTTACGAACCGTTTTAAAAAATTTTTATTGAATTTATGTGCAAGATATTTTAAGTAGCATTTAAGTACAGATTATTTTTCCTCCTATTTAAATGCACAAGTGCTCAAGTTGATTGGAATTTGTCAAGTCAATGCTTGGCTGTGTAAACGCACCCTCCGAAGAGGATGTCAGCTAGCAGCAAAATGCCTTGCATCTGTGCTCCCTTCCAACGCCTGCGCCGATGGGGGGGGGCTGGCTATCGTATGCAATCCATACAATTTCTGCCACCACGGCTACTCCTACAAACGGAATGCTACAGCTTACCACACCCACTGGCAGGCACTACTCATTGGCTCGAATAAGAAACAAAGGCGAAGAAACGTGCTGTATGGTCCCTGCGTTCAAAGCGCAGCATGAAGCAACGTGTACTGACAGGCATAAATATGCCAGGGCTACTACAAGGAATCCAAAATAGAACGCTTCCTTCCGAAGAGGACGTACTTTTTCCTGCATGTTTCTTACGTTACAAGCAATTTGAGCGTGAGCCCTTAGCAGAAATTCATTAATTAGATGTTAATTTGATGTATTATATATGAACTTTTTTTTAAGCACTGCATGAATCAAGAACATTAAGCCTCAAGAGTTGCATTTTAAAGTAGTGCTCAAAATACAACAAAAGAACACCAAAACCAAGGGTGGGGAGGGGAAAAAAGTGAAACAAAAACTTGGGAAGTGAGAGTACCACTCAGCCTTATTTTAAGGTATTGTGTCGTCATGGAGGCTGCCGATGCCACTCATACACCCCCCTGCCCCCATTGATGAAACATCTGCGTCCGAAAGAAATATCTTCATCCAAAAGATTTTGTCATTGTATTCAATGACATGTTATACATCCAAAGTGTGACAGGTATCAGTGAGTACTCAAAGAGTGAATACTTATACAGGTAGTGGTGTGAAAAGGAAAATATCTTAAGAAAATTAAGCGAGATTCAAATGAAAGTCCAGTTTCAGTTCAGTTGTATTTCCCTTTTACACACAATTATTCTTTTAAAAATGTCTTATATTTAAGAGTTTGGTTTTTAAGTACAATTTATTTGTGTGAATCAATTTCAATGAAATAATTTAAGTTGAGATTTTCTATTTCCCCAATCTTTTGGGGCAGTGTGAATGAACATGGAGGCCTACTACGCTACTGTATTGTACTATTTGCCTCCCCTTTTTTAGTACTCTGAGACCCAAGTATTTTTTATTTTTTTTCTTATTTGATGTAAAACTTTGGGGATCACACCACTCGAGGAATTTTAATTGTTAATGGGGAAATTCTGAATAAAAAGAAAATAGACTAGCTTGTTTAATTTAAGCTAATTAGCGCGAAATGAGCTTCCGTCCAAATAGTAGTAAAATAAAACCAAGTCGTGATCTGGAATGTCGGTCTTACGTAATGGCAGCGTCAACGTAAACGAATATACGTGCGCACCGACAAATACGCAGGTAAACCTTTACGTTACGAACAAATTCGGCCCCACGGCTAGCCAGCGAGACGTTTGCGATGCAAGGTGACGTTTAGGTAGAGCTCGTACCTTTTGGTGTTTCCGGGCGGTGCTCCTCCGAACCCTCGGTTAAGCCAACATTTTTGATGCTTAACTTGGTTTAAAGGGACACGCCGCCCCACAAAACCCCTCCAGTATGTCACGGGTGGTTATATTCTGCTTCTAACTGTGCGATTCAGCTCAGACAAGGAGGAAACATCAGCCTTTCCTGGTCGGGGAAAGTTCCGATGTAAATTCGTCACGGGACCTGAAGGCAACAGGCGTGTGTGGGCCACCTTGAATGCGCTTTTCTTTTTCCGGTTGTTACATTCAAAACAAAACAAAGAAATGTGTGAAGTTGCGAGTAAACAACCACAGAAGCCGAAGAATATTAAGCTTATTAAATAAACAATGTGCGAATTGTTTGCAATGTGCCTTGTAAACATTGCAAACGTGAAAAGTCGAGGACACTCACTTGAAGCGTTTACATTTTTTACACGGCTTTCCGGTTGTACGTACTTTGCTTGACACACTTTACACAGCTTGATGACTCAAAAATGCAGTCGAGTCGGAAAAAAATCTTAAACAGCGCCACTTACAGGCTAAATTATTTAAATTTAGATTGAGTACAAAAACGCTAAAACTCAATTTGAATGTACAGTATTTGAAGTTATAGCTAACTAATATAATGCAAAACAAACACAAATATTTAAAAGAAAACAAAAATGTAGGGCAAAACTCAAAAATATTGGGGGAAAAATTAAATATGAGGCAAAAATATGAGATGAAAAGTACTCGTACGTGTGGCAAAAAACACAATTATTGGATGGAAAATACACAAAAATTAGAAAAATACTGGATGAAAAACACAAAAATATTAGTCATGAAAAACAAAAGTATTTGATATGAAATGCACATACACTAGTAGGGACTATTTTGTCCACTTGGTGGCAACAAATACCTTACAGAACAGCAGTGGAAATGCAAGCAATTAAATTATTCAAAACAATTTCTTCATTTCGTACCGTTTCTCTGGGTTGATCAGCTTTCAGTACATTCGATTCTCTCTAATCAGATTTTAGTTGCCATGTCAATCTAATGTGCCCAAGGCCTTCAAAATTAATAGTGCAGTCTCTGATTTGCCCCAAATAAAGTAAAGATAGTCTGGTACCCCAGCCGCTGGGGGGCAGTGCCCTCCCCTGGGGGTGCACTGTTCCCCAGTGCCGGTCCCAAGCCCGGAGAAATGGGGAGGGTTGCGTCAGGAATGGCATCCGGCGTAAAACTTTTGCCAGGACGACCATGCGAGTTGGTAGGGCGGTTTACAGGGGCGGATGGAAATTACTGACTCGCTGTGGCGACCCCTGAATAGGGATGTGCCGAAAGGAGAAGAAGAAGAAAGTAAAGATAGTCTGGTCGGCTTTTCCTGACATTTTTTTCACAGAAATTTGCAGGTTTTGTGCCTGCTCCTACAATGTTTCACTGTCGGTTTGATGATCTTTTGGTCATGGGTAGTGTTGAGTTTTGTCAACACATTTTGTCATTTCTGTTTGGGAGATGTCAAGTGTGCTTTTTGCAAAATTGATAGAACGGCGAGACTGTGGGATTAACGCCTTAAATGGCAACTGCCAGCAGAAAATTAATTATGTGGTTGTGTCAACCCCTTGTAGGGGCCCTCTCAGCGCCCCCACAACCGAGTTTTGGGTCACTGGTTCCAGCATGAAAGAGCCATTCTGCCCCACTTGTGACAGGAGCACTTGTAAGCTTCCTCAAATTTTCCAACAATCAGGTGACTCTTCCCCCTGAACACTTTCCACCAATCAAACGCGAGCCTCTCTTGGTTCTTGACTAATCAGACGCGAGTCTCTTCTCGTTTCTGACCAATCGCAGGCGAGGCCGCCCCGTGCAGGGGGTTGAGCGCGAGAATCGGCGGGATGGACAAATATCACATCATCGAATCAAGTGAGCCGAGAACGTCCGCACGGCGAGGAACGAGAGTAAAATAATCGCGTTGTTTTTATTGTTTGTTGCCGTTTTAGATAATTTACGTTGTGGGAGTGTTTCTCCGAAAACACGAGGGACGACGCGGACGAAGTAGCAGTGTTCTTCGGATGGATGTTACCTTTCCATACGCTGGCTTTTCATGGGGAGAAAGTAAGAATGACGACTCGGTTAGCAAGATGGCTAGCCGAATAATGCTAACGAGATCCGGAAAAGAGCACCGATGAACACTTCTATGGATGAACGTCCACTCGCGTGGAATTTGAATGATCTGAAGAGCAACAACACGAAGAAGAGGTCCACGCAACCCCGCGGCTGTCATGGACACCGTGAGGTCGCCTCGCTGGTGGGTAGCGTCACTGCCTTTGATACGTCACTCAACGTGTCTGACGTTTCTCTTTTATCTCAGCACTTAACTTATTTGAGTTATTTATATTTTATTGCATCATTGAAAAGCGGTTGTATCGCCACACATTTCGAGTGGCATTTGAGCAGTGAATGTTTGTTTTTGTTGTCATTTATAATTTATTCATTTGTTACTAACATTGTACATTATTCATTTTGTTTTTGATTGAAAAAATATTAAAGGAGAAATTATAAGTCGTAAATGTAAATAGTTATTAATTTCGGAATATACAGCTTGTAAAGTTACCCATATTGGGATATAAAATGTTGTGTATTGCACACTCAATGTGACTTTACAATAACAACACGTCATCATCAGGGCTACGCTTGTTTGTGTTTTTGGACAGAAAAGAAAATGGCTGACAAATAATCAAGACCAATAATTGCACTTATAATGATTCTGCCCACATGAAACCCTCATCTTGTGTGAAAATACCCTTTCGAAAGGAGTTGCATCATGTTTCACATTGACATTTATTGCACATAAACCGATAGAAAATGTGACTTCATTAAAACAAACATGAATGAAACAGCACTTGGACTGAAAGCTGTGAGCCAAAACAAGCATTTTATTCAATGAAATTAATTTACAACCCTTTTAGCCATATGATGTTAATATTTGAACACAAACTGGACAGGGATTCGCCACACCCCAGCTTACCTCTGGAGGTGAAAGAGCCCGTTGATGGCTCGAGATTGCCCCCCCTGCACCGTCATCCCCCGTTCCTGCTTATGGCACTGACAAAAGCAGCTCCTGCCAAAATCCAAGTGACTCACTCGAGTTTCCACAGTGATGAAGAACTTTGGAGCAAATGGTGTTTTCCCTCCAAACATATTGGGCGAAAAATAAAAATATGGATCAAATATACACAAACATTAGACCAAAAAAAAAAAAAAAAAAGCACAAGTATTAGCCGGAAAAGTACACGAGGAAGGATATATAAAAAATTGGATGGGAAAATATTTTAAATATAGACTGTTTGTCCATGTGTGCAGCCACGACGAGGACGAAGAGCTGCACTCCACAGATCCCGACACTAAAGAGAGAAGCAAAGACAAGAAGGTTTTGTGCAAAGTCAAGTGGTCCCGCGACGAGGTAAGAACCGCACACTTCACTCTCAAGGTGAGCCTGTGCTTCCAAAGGAAGTTGAACTGATTTTTGTTGTTGTTGATCAAGGACGAAAAGCTGAAAAAGTTGGTGGAGCAACATGGCACAGACTCTTGGAAATTATTATCCAACTATTTTCCCGTAAGTGTGCCCTGTCACGACGTGCTTGATGTAAGATGCTTGGAAAACCTTTCACAGTGAGCATCCATACTTTTAGATGCTACTGGATGAGTGAGTGATAGGTAGAAAGAGTAGGAAACAGGTCAGAAGTTCATAGGTAGCGAATTTGGGAGATGGCGAACCGCAGTATCTACTTCCCTTCCGGCCTCGCCATGGTGCACTTCCTACAATAATTACCTCCTAAGCGTGGTGATAGGTTTTTTTTTTTTTTTTTTTGGCAGTAGGGGTGGTGATGAGAGCTCTGTTTCCACATCGGTAATGAGGTGTCTCCCTCGAATGTCAGGGTAGGACAGATGGCCAGTGTCAGCACCGCTGGCAGAAGGTGCTCAACCCCAAGCTGGTGAAAGGCCCATGGACAAAGGAGGAGGATCAGAAGGTAAGAGGATCTGGGAGTGTACTGTGTGGCACACACATTGCCGGTAAGCGATAGTGGGGGGGACAGAAGGGAGAGTCGGCGCCCATTTTTTTTTTTTTTTTTTTTACATCCCGCCAAAATAAAAATGTTCTTGGCTCGAGCCTGTGGCGCCTGTTCCAAAGGCTCCACTACATCATCGCTAATAAAAACACCAAACAAACTGGCTGCTTTTCAGCCCTTTTCCTGAAGGGAGGTGCCCCCCCTCTGTGAGATGAACAATGCCCTCCTTGAGTGAATCCGGGGTTTCACCGTACAGTAAATCGATTGTTCCGAGCAGTGGGGCCTTTTTTGCGCAGGTGATCGACTTGGTGCACAAGTACGGCCCCAAGCGCTGGTCGGTGATCGCCAAGCACCTCCAGGGCCGCATCGGCAAGCAGTGCCGCGAACGCTGGCACAACCACCTCAACCCCGAGGTGAAGAAGTCGTCGTGGACGCAGGAGGAAGATCGCATCATCTACGAGGCCCACAAGCGACTGGGCAACCGTTGGGCCGAGATCTCCAAACTCCTTCCCGGACGGTAATTCCCCACTAAGTTGAAAAATCCAAGCTTCCAAGGCGTCTGATGTCAACAGGAGGCTGTGTAAACACATTGACTGACCCAAGTGCACACACGGTATCTGTGTAGGCTAAGGACATGCACACACTGGTGGCTTACACGACTGTTTGTTTTTCTAGCGGCAAAAAAAAAAAAATCCGACATTGAATCAACACTATTTTCACACTGAACTTGAAGGCAAAGACACAAGGGTCCTCAAGGGAAGATTAAATGATTACAAATGCCTAAACTGGAACATTTCCAAGTTCTTAAAGGTGATTTGCCGCGTGGAATGTTCCTATGTCTTCATGTCAAAGCAACAACGGGGTCAATGTGTTTTTAACAGGACGGACAACTCCATCAAGAACCACTGGAATTCCACCATGAGGCGCAAAGTGGAGCACGAGGGCTACCTGCAGGATGCCGGCGCCAAGACGGCCACGTCCTCCCACGGCAGCGGTGTCAAGAGGCGCCATCACTCGCCGTGTCCTCCTCCGAGGCAGGGCGAGCCGCGGCGCTGCGATCGCAGCCCCCTGCGCCCCGTGACGGCACCCAACCAGGTCCACGTTGACTCTGGACTCCATTTGGATTGCGCTCACTTGTCGCACTTATTTACCGTTGCCGAATTTTTATTTATTTATTTATTTATTTTGTAGATGCCAGGCTATCAGTTTGATCCTCAACGGCGCCACCTGATGGACACTTCGGGTTTCATTCAGGTGACTTTCACTATTTAAATGGGTTTACAGGTAGATACAAGTGGTTGGGGCCTGACTGATTAATCAACCGGTGGATATTACGCCGTTTTAAAATAATAAACATTCATACTCGGGCTGAGCTGCGGTAAAAACAAACACTAAAGGACAATCAAATGGAAAACAGTCAAATGTTATGGCTTAATTTAATTTCTTTCTTGTTGTGTTCACCTAGGGACCCAAAAAACAATTTTTTATTCATTATATCATGCATCCTTTTTTCAGATTTTTTATTATTTTTAAATAATCGTCTGATTAATCAGTTATTCTGCCAAACGTCAAAATCAACATTGGCTTTAAAAAAATAATAATAATAATCCATCGCGGTCTACTTGTTTAGCCTGAAATATGGTAGCAGTAGTCACCACACTGGTACGTCACAACCATCGAAATTCAGGAACGCTCACTCACAGATACATTTTGGGAAGCAAGATTTACTCGATTTACTTCAAGTCAACGAGTGTGCTTTTTTTTCCCGCAAGTGTAACTTTTGGCTTGGGTGTTCAATTTCATGCTTGAACGGTGGACCGGGTTTACAAAGGACCACCTATTTGTACGCAAGATACTAAAACGACTTTTACTGCACTGACTCCTCTTTCTGTATCCTTTCATTTACGGACACTGCCCGTGTTCGTTCTGTCACTGCGGATTTCAAATGAAACCTTTTGAACGTACTAACAGGCATACGCCGCCTCCTTCTCCTGTGTCATATTTGTCCTCGTCAAATTTGTTTTGGTGTTGTGGTCTCCTGCTCTTCCTAACAACCTTCCTTTCCCCTCCCGCTGACCCCCCCGGTTGCAGCCATCCTTCCCGGATGATCCCGACAGAGAGCAAAGAATTAAGGAACTCGAGCTGCTGCTTATGTCAGCCGAGAGCGAAGTACATCGCAGAGGTCCATGTGTAAGCTCAGCACACCGCCCCCCCCACTCGTTGGGAGTTAGCGAGCTAGCATAAGCCTGCGTGCCTGCTTTTGCATGTGTGTGACATCCATACTCTGGGGGGGGAAGAGAATTTCTTCAAATCTATGTCACTTTTTGCACTATGTAAAAATATGAGTGGAGCAGGGATTTTTTTTTTTTGGTTTGTTTTTTTGCGCTCTAGTGCAGTGGTTCTTAACCAGGGTTCGATCAATCAGTCTCAGGGGCCTCTGCAATGGAGGTTAAGACACACCCGACTCAACATGTCATTTAGTAATGACACACCAGCTTGGCCATCACTGGCTGATTCATTTTGTGCACAATTTAAAAAATATATACTTAATTGTGTTTACTTTTTTCTGTTTTTAATAATGACTTGAATTTGTAAAAAAAAAAATAAAAAAATATATTTTTATTTTTCACAAATGAAGATTAAGAACCACTGCTCGAGTGTTTCTCTAGCAGCTACCTTTCCCATCTTGCTACTCATCATGACTGGCCTTAAGCTACACTTTGTTAGTCCCCCCCACACCCACCGCCATCATTTAGGATCCATCTTAGTCCTCTTCGCATCTATCGGAATCATTTTCGCCAATTGCCGCCTCATTTTCCGCATCACTTCCATCATCTTCCCAGAGCTTGGAGCAGTATTCGGCCTGGTCAGACGGCATGCCTGATACGGCGAGCAGCGACCTGGAGGTGCGGGCCGACGGGCGGTCCTGGTCAGAGCCAGAGAACTCGCGAGGAACCCCCGGCCAGCTTCCCGTGTCGCCCACCAAGTTGTTGGCTGTGGAGGCCAGCACGGTGCTGTCCACCCTGCAGACCATACGCGACTTTGCGGAGACCATGGAGCTCATTGATTCGGTGAGGAAGAAAAAAAAAAAAAGACTTTAACATTCACTCCCATTGACGTCTATAGACGTCAAAGATCCATTTGAACCGGGCTTGCGGTGGGTTTGTATTTATTTTAGATGGCGCCAATGAATCAACAGTTGTGCATTCCGGTTATCTCGCTTACATCGAGATCAACAAACATATTCTGAACTATAATCCATGTGTCATCCATGTTTGTGAAATATATGACAATAGTGCTAATGAAAGGTGAGTTTGCAGACTGTTGTAATATTCTTTAAGTATAATTGATTTTTTTAAAAAAAAAAGAAAATATATATATTTATTCGAATAGAATACTGAAATATTTGAATTAGATATATTTCGACATAAATATTTGGAAAGGTACAAAGACTATTCAACAAAATATACTAAGCTATAAGATGAAAAATAGAGCTAAAATGCAAAAATATCTGACACCAAATTATTACGATAATTTCAAACATTCAAGGGACAAATTGTCGCCAAAAATGCATTCTAAAAGTAAAGAAATGCTCGAATAAAATATTTGGCATCATATAAACTTTGGAAAATAATGGAAAATATTAAATAGAAAAATGCATAACTATCACTTCCTGTTTTAAAATACTCTCAACAATTCAATGTTGGGACAGCACCTAGCGAAGATTTTGTCTCCTCTCCCTGCAGAAATAAGCTTAGAATTGTTTTCCTCTGAATATTTTGAATGTATTAAAAATGGACCGTAGATGTGTTTTGCCATTCAGGACCCGGCGGCGTGGAGCGACGTGGCCACTTTCGACCTCTCCGAGACGGCAGCGGCGCCCCAGCACGAACAGGGCCCCTTCGCCCCGCTCCTTCAGGAGCGGAAGAAGGAGAACGACGGGTAAGTTGACGCGCACGTCGACGGTACCTCGACGTCGTAAGGTTGTTTTAGTGAGCGAACACTCACGAAAATAGCTCAAGCTAAATTTGAAAACTCATTTTTTGCTCACGAAATTTTAAAATACAAACAAAAATGCTTTTCAAAAAAATAAATGAAACTACATTTACACTTATATCACACTTGCCAAATACTCCACGTATTATAAAACGAATACAAAAGCAAAATAAAGCTCAAGTGCTTTCAGAAATATAAAAACAAACTTGCTCTAAATGTGAATTAAAACTCAACGAATTTACAAAAAAAAAAAGACAAAACAAAAGAAAAACTAACAAAAAGTCCAAAACTATTATAACCCTGTAACATTGGTGCTAATTCTGATTAGCCCGTTAGGGAGTTTCACATTATGTTAGCATTAAGCTAACTGACTTTCACACACCCCCCCAAAAAATATTTGAGTTAACATGTTGGTGCTTACCTGCACAATGTTTAATAAGTTTGTTTTAGGTGTCATATTTATACCAAAAAAAATTTTTTTTGATGTGGAGTCACTTGTGTTGCTTTTCTTTTCGCGCCTAAACATACAACCCTAATATTTACATCGACTGTACAGTATATACTGAATTATTTTAGTTCTAGGACACCCAAGTTTCGTAAAACGGTGATGATTCCAACACCGAGGACGCCGACGCCCTTCAAGAAAGCTTTGGCGGCGCAGGAGAAAATGCACGGCCCGCTAAAGATGGAAGTAAGAGTCACCAATATCAATAACAGCCGCGATATACTAATGGACCCCAAAAAAAAAGGCAATTAATAAATTAAAGTTGAGTACATAGGAATTAATTGATGTTTTCGTTGGTATTTGTATCCTTCAGCCGCAGCCATTAGCTTTTCTGGAAGAAGACATTCGCGAGGTTCTGAAGCAGGAAACCGGGGCCGACATCTTTAATAGGGTGGCCATCTTGCAGCCCGACTACAGAGCGTGGAAACAAAATGTACAACGCAAGCACTCAGAGAAAACACACTCTATGCTGGCGGTATTCTGTCCTTTCATCCTTGTGTACATCTATCTTTATTTTCAGATGGACGCCCCGGCTCGAAAAGTGCGCAAATCTCTGGTACTGGACCCCTGGGGGAAAGACTCTCTCAGTGTGCAGCTGTTCCAAGATCAACACAATGACGCACAAGTGAATCAAAGCTCTTCATCAATTCTGCCTTGATGTAGTTGACAATGCTCAGTTTGAAATTGACACCAGAGTTTGAAAGGCTCGGAAAATGCTCGAGCAACATCGCCTGAACTGAACGGAACAGGATGTTGATCATAATTGTTGTACTCCAGGTTCCCGATGTATCGCCTGAACTGAACGGAACAGTATGTTGTTGATCATAATTGTTGTACTCCAGGTTCCCGATGAGAGTCTCCTGTCCAGCTCCTCCCTGAGCTCCCCGATCTCCGAGGTGGAGCAGCAGCATGAGGAGGAGGTGGCGGCGGCAGAGAAGGAGGAAGGCGGACACCCTTTGACGGAGCACAAGGAGACGCCTTCAGTGGCGCTGCAACACCCTCACCGCCTCATCGAGAAGAAAACTCACAGGGTGGCTAAACAGGTGCTTGATATTCAGCTATATTCAAAAACCGACAGTGCGGCGTATAATCCGATGCGCCTTATACAGTCAAACCTCGGTTTTCAAACGTCTCGGTTCTCAACCAATTCGGTTTTCAACCAAGAATTTCGAGTTTTTTATGCCTCGGATGACGAACAAATTTCGGTTCTCGAACGAACTGAGCGCACTTGAATGCACCATTTGACTCCTCTCGCCTTCCTTACACGAGGAAGTGACGCTCCCTCGTGTTGCTTTCCATTGTGAGCAGACGTGTTCAGTAAACATTTTTATTTTAAAAATAGCGTGGTTTCGGTTTTCGAACAATTTCGGTTTTCAAACAGCCTTCTGGAGCGGATTATGGACGAAAACTGAGGTTTGGCTGTATATGGATCAATATTCACATTTCTAGTATTTTAAATGTTTGGTCATAATGCTCGGTTACAGCTGCAGCGATTGTGAAAGCTCGATATATAAATAAAGCTGTATTGTATTCCCTTTAGCGTAGTTCCATCTAGTGGATGCATAATGCAACCGCTTCCAATATTGTAGCTTCTATTCTGTGCGCCTTATGATGCGGTGCGACCTATATATGAAAACAGTTTTAAAATAGGCTGTTCATTGAAGGTGTGCCTTATACTCCGAAGAGCCTTATCGTGCGGAAAATACGATGTGTGTGTCCACTAAAAATCCCGATACAGTCATTAGGAAGTTGGGAATATGTGACCGATTGCAATGTTGCCTGATGTCTTCCCCTACTAACACATGCCGACTGGACCCGTCCCGCAGGTGAGCGAGTGGGAAACGGTGGTCTACGGAAAAACGGAGGACCAGCTGACCATGACGGAGCAGGCCCGCCAGTACCTGAACCAGTACCCGTTGGCTGGTGGCTCCACCCCCAGGGCCCTTGTCCTTTAAGAAGACCTTCAAGAACCCGTCCCAATCCCCTTTGCAGGTCCTCTTTTCCAAATCCTGTAAGAGTCAATCCAACGTCTTTTCTATTGGGGTTTCTGGGTTTTTTTGTGTAGTTTTTTATCAGACCCGAGTACTTGACTTTTGAGCTTCACTCCTCTCTAGGGCCCGATCGATTATTGTAAAATCGTGGTTTGGGAGGAAGACAAAGCATCTCAAATTGAGCGGGGGTGGTATTTTAGAGGGGGCTGGGTAAGAAATGAACATTTTTTTATGTGTATTTTACATGGATTTTTTATGAGAAGTGGACAGCATTCGAATGTCCTCCCCACACCCCCCGCCCAAAAAAAAAAACATACTTTTAAACATTTTTAGATATAGTTTTTTTCTGGCTGATTAATCGCATATCTGATTTTTTTGTGTCAAATATTGGAAATTGGCATTTGTCTTAAAAAAAGAAATATATATATTTTTTTAAATCACCTCGATCGGGCCTGACTGCTCTCAGTGTCAGTCATTGTGAAACACTAACCCGGTTTCAATGGAGGTCCCGCAAAATTGCTTCATCAGAGCCGTGACGCTCAATAAGGCATCAAGGCAAGATATTGGGGGGGAGGCGGGGTTGAGAGG
>NW_017806150.1:29768-74684 GCF_001891065.2 Hippocampus comes
AAATCACCTCGATCGGGCCTGACTGCTCTCAGTGTCAGTCATTGTGAAACACTAACCCGGTTTCAATGGAGGTCCCGCAAAATTGCTTCATCAGAGCCGTGACGCTCAATAAGGCATCAAGGCAAGATATTGGGGGGGGGGCGGGATTGAGAGTTGTTTGTTTTTTATTTTTTTGACTTGAGAACAAGCTTGGTAGCACTTGTGATTGTTTTTATTTCATAACAGTTGAATGTATTTCATTTTCACAGGAAGGGTACCTTGATGTTGAGGGTGTTGTATTTATTATTGTTATTGTTATTATTATTGTTATGTCTTGCATATTAATATAAATCAGACAACCACAGAGTGAGTAGTTAAACTTTTGGGCATATGGACGGCGTTTGCTCGGAGCAGGCTGTAGCGGTTATTTATTTGACTAATTTATTTATTTTGCATTTTTAAAGAGGGACTATGGAAATACTTTTTTTTTTAATAGTCGCAATCGGTCTAGAGAATAATTACAACGTGCTAGCGCGTGGCCAATCATTATTTTGCCATGTTTTTTTTTTTTTTTAATCTAATTCGATGTTCATAACCAGATTCTGACCTCTTATCATAGACAAATTGCACTTTTTTTTTTTAAAGAAAAAAAACTTTAAAATAATTTCTTTTTGTGTATCTTTTGGTGTTAGTGTGAATCGTCTGTCCTAATCCGATCCTGACATGAAATGGTAAAATGCTAATTGGATTTACAATCTTTTTTTATCCTTAACATTTTACAGAACCAAGGAATGCTTAGATACTCGTAGCTTTCCCGAAACGACACAAGAAACTCATCTTGGATTTTACGCAAAACTGCTATGGTTTTATTCTCTTCTAATCTGGATTATCCTGCATTACAAGTGAGAACAAGAAGGGAATCTTGTCAGTGAGATCGGGGGGGGGGGGATGAGAAAGTGTACGTAAATATGTTTTGCTGTATGCGTCGTTTTATAGGAATGGAGGGCATAGAAACAATTTAAAAAGCAATAGAAGCAAGACTACTGTATTTTGTGTGTAACGCTGGCTGTCCTTTGTAACAATATTACGTTGCCTTGCTCTGCATTCGGGACAAATAAATTGAATTTGCTGCTTGATGTTTTGGGTTTTAATTTTTGTAGAAATTCATCTAAACCAGCCACTCACACGCCATTAAAAAAATAAATTAATTAATTAAGCCGTCACGTAAATGATTAAATTAACCCTTTCAGGTACAGCGGTTACTACAGTGGACAGTTTATCCAGTTACAGGTTATTATTTGTGCATGAAAGGGTTAAAATGTCAATTAAAATTTCAAATACAGTACTGGAGTAAATGTAGCGTCACGGACGTTAATTTTGTTAGCCCTGCGTTAGTCGACGGCGTTTCCCATTCACCTTTTAGCATGAAGTTAGTCGGCCATAAGGCTCGTATTTTGATTAAAACAAAGAAAAAAAATCATCCACTTGGGTTGTCTCGTGACCTCAGGTGGTTGTGACAGGTGAGTGGGTGAGGGGTTCCGGGCAGGGGCGCCAGCCTCCTCAGCTAGAACAAGAGGCCCCTCCCCTTTACAGGGGTCAGCTGCTGGCCCTGAAGGGGCCCACTCAGCCGTGACTTAATGCCCCCTGTGGGCTCTTTTGTCCTTTCCACATTCACTCAATTGGCCACCAAATGGAGGGATAATGGGGACACTGGCCTGATGCTACACACACACACACACACACACACACACACACTATTTGCACGCCATGTCCTGTTCAGCAGTGCACCCGTGTGTGTATGTCTGTGTGTGTACAAGAGGGTCTTTTGTCCGGGGGGGCGACCCCAGCAGATATGCGGCGGAGCTCTTTTGCTCTTAATTGCTGCTCGCCTTCTGCCTCCTAGTTGCACTCAAAAAAGAAAAAAGACAATGGAAGCTAGCAATTTGTGTAACGAGGTTAGCTTACATATACTTAAACGAACATTAAATATAAAATAGGCAATCATAGATGAAATATAAACTTTTTGATCCAAATATATGTAGGCAACTTGTATTTGTGACTATTTTTATTTTGCACTCTTCTGTCTGACCTGTATTTTTTTTTAATCTTTTCCTTTTTTTTTTTTTCGTCTAACATGCAATTCACCGAGTTAAAAAGTGATCTTTGAATGTCTGCGTTTTGGTGTGTGCGTATGTGCTTCACCACACCCACCTGCCTATTAGTCCAACACATGCATACACGCGCACACTTTGCCTTTGTGTGCGCTAGACAGCAGATGGCAGCCCATTATCAAGCTGAACAGAGCAGTCATCTGGCAGGCATCCCGTGCCACCAGCAGACCCCCACTCGCCACCAATCGGCCCTCCCTCCATCTCAACACACTTTTTTTTTTTTTTTTTGGGCGGGAGAGTCCATGTGGTAATTTGTATGTATGTGTGTGCGGCCCCGCCCCCGAATCAATTTAGGTCATCGCGCTGGTGTGTGTCAGCGTCATGTGACCTCCGGTCACTTGGGGACCAGTCTAATTCTTTTTTTTTTTTTTTTGGGTGGGGGGGCAGTCGAGCTTTCGTATGTTTCAACAGCAAATCTGGTCAGAAACACTTCATGTTGTGTTTCCTTGGCAACCGCCAAGTCAAACATGGCAATGTTTGTCTTGAAAAGACAAGGAAGTGTTTGTAGTTTGCGCTCCAGGCCAGTAGGGGGGTCGGTAGGGATTCTTTTCCACTTTTCATATTTTAGTCCAAGAAATAATAATTCACATGTTTATAATTCCGTGAGCTTCTAGTTTGAGATCCTTTTTTGTTTTGGCTCCTGGAAATGAGAGTGCACATTGTTTTTATACCTAAAGTTCCAGGAATTTGTGGGTCTTGGTACTTTCAGTTCAGGGGTATTTTTGAATCTTTTGTAGTCGTATTTTCTGCTAAAGTTCCAAGAACTTTTGGTTTTGAATACTTTTGGTTCTGGGTACTTTCAGCTTGACGAAAGGCTCAGCCTAAGTAGCCCTTTTTTTTTTCATCCAAGTTCGACTACCGAAGGTTCGTGGCAACCGCCAAGTCAAATATGGCAATGTTTGTCTTGAAAAAGACAAGGAAGTGTTTGTAGTTTGCACTCCAGGCCAGTAGGGGGGTCGGTCGGGATTCTTTTCCACTTTTCATATTTTAGTCCAAGAAATAATAATTCACATGTTTATAATTCCGTGAGCTTCTAGTTTGAGATCCTTTTTTGTTTTGGCTCCTGGAAATGAGAGTGCACATTGTTTTTATACCTAAAGTTCCAGGAATTTGTGGGTCTTGGTACTTTCAGTTCAGGGGTATTTTTGAATCTTTTGTAGTCGTATTTTCTGCTAAAGTTCCAAGAACTTTTGGTTTTGAATACTTTTGGTTCTGGGTACTTTCAGCTTGACGAAAGGCTCAGCCTAAGTAGCCCTTTTTTTTTTCATCCAAGTTCGACTACCGAAGGTTCTGTAACTTTTTAGTCCCTGAGGTCCCCTTCTTACATAACCGTGCAAAAAAAAAAAAAAAAAGACAAAATGAGGAGTTGTTTATATATTGAGGAAAAAATAACTGACACATTAATTGGGAACTCCATATAATGAGCATGAGGTGGTCTCCCTTTAATCCCCCTCAAAGGCCCCATTGGTGGCTCCCTGACATTCGCTCTTCCTGCGACACCTGGACAGGATCTTGTGGAGGAGGCACGGGGAACGCTGAGTCTGAGGGGTGCCGCGGAGGCATAGCGGGGCCGGCGGGGGCGGGGACCTCCATGGAGTGGCCGGGGCCTCGCTGGCGTCCGCTTCCTCTCCTGACCGGCTCGCCCTCCGGAGAGCCTGCAGAACGTGACCACTAGCCGACAAAGACAAAAGGACACAAACACAGAGATGTTGTTCATTCTAACTGATGTATGCTTACAAATATAAGAAAAGAACAAAAAAACACATTATTTTACCAGAATGAACTAACATTTTTCTGCCAAAGCTGGTGATTTGACAATTGTGAAACAGGTGAGAAACTCAACACCATTTTACTTTTGTGGCAGTGGGAGGTTACTAAATTAACCGACTTGACCAAAAGAGAATATTACCCGCAGGCATCCAAAGTCGGTCCTCAAGGGCCGAGGTCCTGTCTGTTTTCCCATCTTTCCTTGCTGACACACACCTGATTCAAAAGGCTAATCAGCAAGCTATGAGGAAGCAAGATAACGATGCTGCTCATTTGAATCAGGTGTGTTGCTCCTGGGAGTGATGGAAATGTGACTATGGACATCCCTGGGCGAGGACACTTCAAACCCAATGTAGTCCACTTTTTGCCAAGAAGATTTTTTTTTTCCCCACAATGGGTCTCATTTGAAACCTGATGAAGCGTACAGTGTGAAACAGGCGAGAAACCCGTTTTTCTTTTGCCCCAGTGGGAGGCCATCGAAATCGGCAATTTGACGCAAAGTGAGTGTAGCCTCTGCAGTCAAAATGACAATGTACACATCGACTAGCTAAAACGTCTGGTGTTTTCTGAAGTTATTTTTACTTTTCTATGGCTTTGTCCAGTTTAAGGGACAGACTGTGTACAAATGTGCAACGTTCATCTGTGACTCAACAAAAACTGTTTTCGTGAATTCCACCAGTGAGCTCAAGTGATATGCTCGGCCTTCAAAATGAAAGGTACGTGAAATTAAGTGGGAGTCAAGGTAAGTAAACTTCAGTTTTGTGTTTGTGTATTTTTATTGTTTAGCGCAGTGCTTTGGGAATAATGTCATCTCATTAATTTATTCATTTAGATTGAATAAAATAATTTCAAAACGAAATATAAAGTGTCTCGACTTACAAAGGGCTTGTCAGAACCCATTGCAGTTCCAAGTTGTATTCCATTTTTTCCCAATCAAGTTTTTCATTTGGGATCTGTTTTGAAAGCTGGGGCAGTGTAGAATGTAAAACAGGTGATCAACTCAACGCCGTTTTGGTTATGTAGCAATAGGAGAACGTTGATTTGTTTTTGTTTTCAACTGGAGAAAAATGAGAAAACCGGCGTCTTCGTTCATTCTAAACTGTGGAAAACATTGCCACCTAGTGGCGAGAAAGTGCAATTGCTGTTTCGCGTGTGAAATCGGTGTGCTTTTGTGTCAGCGAATGAAAGGCCAGATAGGCCACCCGTTTCGATTGTGGGGGTGTTTGTGGGAGTAAAGGGTGTTGGGTGAATTCCACGATGGGATAGCATGTCCTACCTGGCACTGTTGCGCCGTACGCATCCTCCGTCCCCCTCCGAGGACGAGGAGGCTCGCTGGGACGCGCTCCTCCTCCTCATACGTGCTTTATGTGGTACATTTTCCTGTAAAAAAATGTCATTATCACCATAAATAATCATTCCAATGTAAAAAAAATTCATTTGTAATACTTAATCAAAACTATGATCATATTTGTATTTCATTTTATTCGTATGGGACTGATTTTCAAAAATACTGTTCGCTTCATCCGAGCACACTATGGAAAACATGATAGAGGAGCTCACGAAACAAGCAGTGAACGAATTGGATTACGTGTCGACAGGATTAAGGTGTGCGCTGGTGAAATAGAACACCTAAATGTGGGGCCTCTTAAAGCGTCCTTACTATCTTGTCTGCGTGCTATCTATCCAGCTATCTATCATCATACATCATCATCAATGCTAGTTTCATTAGCCTGTCTATAGTACATTGCATTGTGTGTTAGCATTAAGCTAGTTCACGGTCCTGAGTGCAAGTCATGTGTCGGTTCTCTGTCCAAGGCTTAGAATATGAATTTTGCCCTCAAGACGAAAAATTGATTGTGATGGTTTGTGTTTGGATGAAAATTTGAAAAAAATAAATAAATAAAACTCGCCTTGTCATCATTGCATCCATATGGATCTTGGCCTGTCGGGTGGAGAGCGATATTTGTTAGAAAAGCCTTTCTTTAATAGCCCCATTGAATCATCGTTCCTCACTTGTTTCCTTCCTTCCTTTCATAACATTCTTGTTTCAATGCGTCTTTCTGAGCACCCTCATCCAAGTACCCTTCATCCTCATTTCCTTACCTTCTTTCATACTCTAATTTCCCCTCTTCCCCACATCCTTGTCTTCATCCTTCCTTGCATGCAATTTCTGTTCCCTACCTTCCCTCCAAGATCCCTTTATCGAACCTTGTACCCTTCCTTCCTCATTTGTTACTTTTCATGTTACCTCGTTTCCTTGCTTCCTATCCTTGTCCCATTCCTCCCATTCTATAGACGACCCTTGTTTCCTTTCAAACCTCCTTTAAATAATTTTATGGAAAGACTTAATACCCCTTTTTGTCTCACCCAACATACTATAGGCACATAAATTTGTCCTCTACTCACCAACAATCTCCCCTCCCATCCTAACTTCAATCAGCGGTGGTTAACCTAAGGCACACGGGACCAGTTTTGGTCCGATCGTCACTGACCTTGTGGCGCGAACACGGTGGTGAACACCTCCAGGTGCTCGTGGTGGCTGTGCATGTAGATGTGCTGCATCTCCCCGAGGCGGCCGGCGTCGGACTGGCGGCGCGCGAAGAGTGCCGCGTAGCGCAAAATAAAAATAAACGCCGCGCCGCTAATCCATTGCAGCCACTCGACGAGCGACAGAGGGAGCCCATAACATTTTTCTGCCAAAGCTGGTGATTTGACAATTGTGAAACAGGTGAGAAACTCAACACCATTTTACTTTTGTGGCAGTGGGAGGTTACTAAATTAACCGACTTGACCAAAAGAGAATATTACCCGCAGGCATCCAAAGTCGGTCCTCAAGGGCCGAGGTCCTGTCTGTTTTCCCATCTTTCCTTGCTGACACACACCTGATTCAAAAGGCTAATCAGCAAGCTATGAGGAAGCAAGATAACGATGCTGCTCATTTGAATCAGGTGTGTTGCTCCTGGGAGTGATGGAAATGTGACTATGGACATCCCTGGGCGAGGACACTTCAAACCCAATGTAGTCCACTTTTTGCCAAGAAGATTTTTTTTTTCCCCACAATGGGTCTCATTTGAAACCTGATGAAGCGTACAGTGTGAAACAGGCGAGAAACCCGTTTTTCTTTTGCCCCAGTGGGAGGCCATCGAAATCGGCAATTTGACGCAAAGTGAGTGTAGCCTCTGCAGTCAAAATGACAATGTACACATCGACTAGCTAAAACGTCTGGTGTTTTCTGAAGTTATTTTTACTTTTCTATGGCTTTGTCCAGTTTAAGGGACAGACTGTGTACAAATGTGCAACGTTCATCTGTGACTCAACAAAAACTGTTTTCGTGAATTCCACCAGTGAGCTCAAGTGATATGCTCGGCCTTCAAAATGAAAGGTACGTGAAATTAAGTGGGAGTCAAGGTAAGTAAACTTCAGTTTTGTGTTTGTGTATTTTTATTGTTTAGCGCAGTGCTTTGGGAATAATGTCATCTCATTAATTTATTCATTTAGATTGAATAAAATAATTTCAAAACGAAATATAAAGTGTCTCGACTTACAAAGGGCTTGTCAGAACCCATTGCAGTTCCAAGTTGTATTCCATTTTTTCCCAATCAAGTTTTTCATTTGGGATCTGTTTTGAAAGCTGGGGCAGTGTAGAATGTAAAACAGGTGATCAACTCAACGCCGTTTTGGTTATGTAGCAATAGGAGAACGTTGATTTGTTTTTGTTTTCAACTGGAGAAAAATGAGAAAACCGGCGTCTTCGTTCATTCTAAACTGTGGAAAACATTGCCACCTAGTGGCGAGAAAGTGCAATTGCTGTTTCGCGTGTGAAATCGGTGTGCTTTTGTGTCAGCGAATGAAAGGCCAGATAGGCCACCCGTTTCGATTGTGGGGGTGTTTGTGGGAGTAAAGGGTGTTGGGTGAATTCCACGATGGGATAGCATGTCCTACCTGGCACTGTTGCGCCGTACGCATCCTCCGTCCCCCTCCGAGGACGAGGAGGCTCGCTGGGACGCGCTCCTCCTCCTCATACGTGCTTTATGTGGTACATTTTCCTGTAAAAAAATGTCATTATCACCATAAATAATCATTCCAATGTAAAAAAAATTCATTTGTAATACTTAATCAAAACTATGATCATATTTGTATTTCATTTTATTCGTATGGGACTGATTTTCAAAAATACTGTTCGCTTCATCCGAGAAAAAAAAATTCAATATCACCATAAATAATCAATCATTCCAATGTAAAAAAAAAAAAAGTTTCATTTGTAATACTTAATCAAAACTATGGTCATATTTGTTTCGTTTTATTCGTATGTGACTGATTTTCAAAAATACTGTTCGCTTCATCCGAGCACACTATGGAAAACATGATAGAGGAGCTCACGAAACAAGCAGTGAACGAATTGGATTACGTGTCGACAGGATTAAGGTGTGCGCTGGTGAAATAGAACACCTAAATGTGGGGCCTCTTAAAGCGTCCTTACTATCCTGTCTGCGTGCTATCCAGCTATCTATCATCATCAATGCTAGTTTCATTAGCCTGTCTATAGTACATTGCATTGTGTGTTAGCATTAAGCTAGTTCACGGTCCTGAGGGCAAGTCATGTGTCGGTTCTCTGTCCAAGGCTTAGAATATGAATTTTGCCCTCAAGACGAAAAATTGATTGTGATGGTTTGTGTTTGGATGAAAATTTGAAAAAAATAAATAAATAAAACTCGCCTTGTCATCATTGCATCCATATGGATCTTGGCCTGTCGGGTGGAGAGCGATATTTGTTAGAAAAGCCTTTCTTTAATAGCCCCATTGAATCATCGTTCCTCACTTGTTTCCTTCCTTCCTTTCATAACATTCTTGTTTCAATGCGTCTTTCTGAGCACCCTCATCCAAGTACCCTTCATCCTCATTTCCTTACCTTCTTTCATACTCTAATTTCCCCTCTTCCCCACATCCTTGTCTTCATCCTTCCTTGCATGCAATTTCTGTTCCCTACCTTCCCTCCAAGATCCCTTTATCGAACCTTGTACCCTTCCTTCCTCATTTGTTACTTTTCATGTTACCTCGTTTCCTTGCTTCCTATCCTTGTCCCATTCCTCCCATTCTATAGACGACCCTTGTTTCCTTTCAAACCTCCTTTAAATAATTTTATGGAAAGACTTAATACCCCTTTTTGTCTCACCCAACATACTATAGGCACATAAATTTGTCCTCTACTCACCAACAATCTCCCCTCCCATCCTAACTTCAATCAGCGGTGGTTAACCTAAGGCACACGGGACCAGTTTTGGTCCGATCGTCACTGACCTTGTGGCGCGAACACGGTGGTGAACACCTCCAGGTGCTCGTGGTGGCTGTGCATGTAGATGTGCTGCATCTCCCCGAGGCGGCCGGCGTCGGACTGGCGGCGCGCGAAGAGTGCCGCGTAGCGCAAAATAAAAATAAACGCCGCGCCGCTAATCCATTGCAGCCACTCGACGAGCGACAGAGGGAGCCAGGTTCTTTGCCGAGGCGAGACCAAACACAAAACTTCCGTGCACGCGTTTGAAAATACATTTAGCAACAAAATAAAAAATTTTAAGCTGGGGTTTTTTTTTTTTGTTCGTTTTTCCTGCCAAGTGCGAATTGGTGTGAAGCTCGGGTCATCGTGAACTGAGCTCAGGCCAAAAGGTTTACGTAAGGAAAAGTCACGGTTAAGCGGCTTAGAAAAGCGATCTGATTGATGAGGAGCAATTCTTAGAAGAGCAGGTCATGCCACCTTCATGAATGAGCAGCATTTACTGGAAATAATTCAATGGTTGAAGACTTTCCATCAATTTGGGAACGGAGACAATTTGTCCAATTTTAGCTCCAAAAATTCGTGAATCTGCTGAGGACATTTGTTAATTTATGAAGAATTTAGGTAGGGTTGCGAAAATTCAAAGTGAATTCTCCTAAATTATAAGAAATGACAGTAATGGGAATAAAATGGACATTTGTCCAATTTAAGTTCCAAATTTCCTGAATTTTGCATGGATCATTTCGACAAATTTGTCACAACTTTGAGTGGCGTTGCGAAGTCATGAAATATTTCTTAAAATAGATGAACTAAAGCGGAAAAAAACGTCCTTAATTTGTATTCTCACGAAACTATAAGTTCAGTTGCAAATATTTTGAATGAATAGCTTAGAAAATCCTCACTTCTAGCATGAAAAATTTGGTTGCAAAAATCCTAATTGAAAACTTTTGGGCATATAAGAAATTATAGTACTTAAACTAGACATTTGTCCAATTTTATGTAAAAATTATTTACTTCCCTTAGAAATTTTTTATTAACGCGTTATTTTCATTTTTTTACAAAATGCACTAAGGAGTAGCACCAAATTTCGTTGTATGTAATACAATGACAATAAAGGCGATTCTGATTCAGAAAAAATTTGGACATCTTTATGGTACATATATTTCGGTATGGTTACAAAACTCTGAAATTGAGGATTTTTAAAAAACATTTATTTGCACTCAGACGAATATGACATGAAGTATCCAGGTTTTTTTTTTTCGTTGTGATAATTTACAAGTTCTTGCAGTTCTTCAGTCACCGCTTCCCTGGCTTGGATTTCTTCCCTCCTGAAGGTTTTCCTCGCTGAGGTTTCCCCCCCGCCTTTTTCCCGCGAGCCCCCATTTTTCCTTTCCCCTTGCCGGGCGCCGCGTTATCCCTGCGTCCCTTCCTTCCGGCCTGCTTGCCCCTCTTGCTGTTCCTGGCTGCCGCCTCCTCTCGGTCGTCCTCCCTCATTTGCTTGTTGACCGCTTTGGTGACGTTCAGCTTGGGCCTCTTGCTCTCCATCATTTTGAGGAGCTCCAGTTGCTTGTCCTTCTCCGCGGAGTTGTTACTTTTCATGTTACCTCGTTTCCTTGCTTCCTATCCTTGTCCCATTCCTCCCATTCTATAGACGACCCTTGTTTCCTTTCAAACCTCCTTTAAATAATTTTATGGAAAGACTTAATACCCCTTTTTGTCTCACCCAACATACTATAGGCACATAAATTTGTCCTCTACTCACCAACAATCTCCCCTCCCATCCTAACTTCAATCAGCGGTGGTTAACCTAAGGCACACGGGACCAGTTTTGGTCCGATCGTCACTGACCTTGTGGCGCGAACACGGTGGTGAACACCTCCAGGTGCTCGTGGTGGCTGTGCATGTAGATGTGCTGCATCTCCCCGAGGCGGCCGGCGTCGGACTGGCGGCGCGCGAAGAGTGCCGCGTAGCGCAAAATAAAAATAAACGCCGCGCCGCTAATCCATTGCAGCCACTCGACGAGCGACAGAGGGAGCCAGGTTCTTTGCCGAGGCGAGACCAAACACAAAACTTCCGTGCACGCGTTTGAAAATACATTTAGCAACAAAATAAAAAATTTTAAGCTGGGGTTTTTTTTTTTTGTTCGTTTTTCCTGCCAAGTGCGAATTGGTGTGAAGCTCGGGTCATCGTGAACTGAGCTCAGGCCAAAAGGTTTACGTAAGGAAAAGTCACGGTTAAGCGGCTTAGAAAAGCGATCTGATTGATGAGGAGCAATTCTTAGAAGAGCAGGTCATGCCACCTTCATGAATGAGCAGCATTTACTGGAAATAATTCAACGGTTGAAGACTTTCCATCAATTTGGGAACGGAGACAATTTGTCCAATTTTAGCTCCAAAAATTCGTGAATCTGCTGAGGACATTTGTTAATTTATGAAGAATTTAGGTAGGGTTGCGAAAATTCAAAGTGAATTCTCCTAAATTATAAGAAATGACAGTAATGGGAATAAAATGGACATTTGTCCAATTTAAGTTCCAAATTTCCTGAATTTTGCATGGATCATTTCGACAAATTTGTCACAACTTTGAGTGGCGTTGCGAAGTCATGAAATATTTCTTAAAATAGATGAACTAAAGCGGAAAAAAACGTCCTTAATTTGTATTCTCACGAAACTATAAGTTCAGTTGCAAATATTTTGAATGAATAGCTTAGAAAATCCTCACTTCTAGCATGAAAAATTTGGTTGCAAAAATCCTAATTGAAAACTTTTGGGCATATAAGAAATTATAGTACTTAAACTAGACATTTGTCCAATTTTATGTAAAAATTATTTACTTCCCTTAGAAATTTTTTATTAACGCGTTATTTTCATTTTTTTACAAAATGCACTAAGGAGTAGCACCAAATTTCGTTGTATGTAATACAATGACAATAAAGGCGATTCTGATTCAGAAAAAATTTGGACATCTTTATGGTACATATATTTCGGTATGGTTACAAAACTCTGAAATTGAGGATTTTTAAAAAACATTTATTTGCACTCAGACGAATATGACATGAAGTATCCAGGTTTTTTTTTTTCGTTGTGATAATTTACAAGTTCTTGCAGTTCTTCAGTCACCGCTTCCCTGGCTTGGATTTCTTCCCTCCTGAAGGTTTTCCTCGCTGAGGTTTCCCCCCCGCCTTTTTCCCGCGAGCCCCCATTTTTCCTTTCCCCTTGCCGGGCGCCGCGTTATCCCTGCGTCCCTTCCTTCCGGCCTGCTTGCCCCTCTTGCTGTTCCTGGCTGCCGCCTCCTCTCGGTCGTCCTCCCTCATTTGCTTGTTGACCGCTTTGGTGACGTTCAGCTTGGGCCTCTTGCTCTCCATCATTTTGAGGAGCTCCAGTTGCTTGTCCTTCTCCGCGGAGAAGTCACCTATGACAGGCTGGAACTTGCGCCTCTTGCCTAGTAGGGTGAAAAGAAAGTGGACGATTTATGATCGATCTCCATAGCAATTAAAAATGATTGAATTTAGCATAGCAGCTTGCATGCAAAAAACTAACCAGTGCCCTTGGCTGGTTTCTCCTTTGGGAGCCTCTCCTGGAACTTCCCTACGGAAGCGGTGGAGGTCCGCGCCACGCTAGCCGCTCGAACCAGGTCATCTTTGGACTGACGGGACACGGGAGTCAGGCCCATGCCGGGGACCTTGAGCTTCTGCGCCCGGGCGATGTTCCGCAGCCGGTTCAGCTCGTTCTTGGCCACACGCTCCTTTTTGGCAGTGATCCGCTTGACGAACTGGTCCTCATTGGGGTCGGCGGTCTGCGGCACCTCGATGAGCCACTCGTTGGTGTTATCTTTAGCCCGCTTGTATCCCCACCGCCGCCGCCACTCTTTGGCAGTCTCGTCCCACACCAGGTTAGTCTTCTTCTTCTTTTGGATGCCCTTCAGCTTGGCAAACTGCTCCCACTATGGAGGGAAGGATTACAGAGTCAAGGAAAATGAACCAAAAAAGGAAAACTACAATTGTAACAGAATAGTTTGCTAGCCAACTAGCTCCCTTTATTTCCAACCACTTTAGCGAATGTAATGAAACATTTTATTATCATTATTATTGCGAATATATACCCCAAACCCGAATAAAACCAACTGAATTTGTAAAACCAAAATTTGAAAACAAAGTAAAGTGGACCACCGCTATTTGCCAGGGGTCGAGACCGCGACTGCCGAACTACGATATATTGTAAAACCAAAAACCTCGAACCTTGGTCGGAGGCCGGGGCCTGGGCGGGGGCTTCTCCCGAGGTAAGGGGGTGGTCGGCTCGGGTAGCTTGGCCACCACGGCCTCCTGGATCCTTTCCGTGGGGAGCTTCCACAGCTCGTTGATGAGAAGCTGCGTGTTATCGCGGGCCAGGGAGCGTAGAAAGTCGTGCTTCTCCTCCCCGGTAAAGTCGCGAGTCTCCAGGCGGTTCTTGTCGCAGGCTAACAGATTACCCAGGTCGAATTCCAGTTCCAGCTCCTTGTCCACGGCGATGCTGCGAAGCTTCTCCGCTTCGTCGCGCTCTGCCTGGGCGAGGAGCTCGTCGACATTACAAGAGGCTGTCGCCATGTTGGACATGGACGGGAACGACAACTCTGCACCACCTTTGCACGTGTCTGTAGCAAAACACTATCGCTTCCGTGTTGGATCACTTCCGGGTTAAACTTGTACTTCCGCAGTTTACACGCAAAGAGAAAATACATTTACCCTGTGGTAAACGACAATCTTTAGTCAGAGAATCGCATACAATAAGATACTTTACAGAATCACATGTATAGTAATTATTCACTGTGTATGTGTGTGTATATACTATATACACACACACACAGTGATTAATTAATTTAGATAAAGTTGTAAATGTTAAAGAGACACAAACACGTCGAATAGTTTGTTGTCCCCCCATGTATTTATTTAATTTTTAAAATTTTTGGAATAGATTGTCCGTCCGTCCGTGCTGGAGCCTATTCCAACTGACTTCGGGCAGTTGGCGGGGTACACCCTGAACTCAGTGGCGTAGCCGGGCTGTATTTCTCATATCCCCTGATATATGATAATAATAAAAAATAATAATAATTTGACCACAAGAGGGGCCATGGTTTTACAAAACCCACCAACCAGTATTTAATAAATTAAATACTCCAAATTTTCAAGTATTTCAACGCAATATTTTTCTTTGAAGTTATTTAAAAATAAAATGCAATAAAGTAATTACAATATAGTATTCCATCCATATTTATAGAGGGGTTTTTTTTTTTTGTATTTTGTTGTTTTCATAATGATGAGTGGGTTTTACCGGTGATTGCCTAAATGTGATACACAGGCTTGCCAAAGATGGAGTGCAATTCAGTTGTATTTCACTTTAAAATCCAATAAATTTGCACTCAATCTTTAAGAACTGCTCTTCTTTAAATACTTGTTTACTTTTTTCCCAATGCATTTTTAATCTTGATCCTTTTTTAAGAGGTTGTACTTTGTAAGAAGTTTGACAACCACTGGCTTATACAATTCCTATTTCTATTTTAGGACATTCATATGACTGATTAATGTTCCCTCCGAAAATGACAGACTATGATTATAAATGCTTTGTCCCTTTTGTTTTCTCATCGTGCTTGTGTGACTCAGAAGTGGCTTTGCTAAACTTTGGAATAGGATTAATGTCAGCATTTCCACTGAGAATAAATCTACTGATGTATATGTGAATAAAAATACACGAACCATCAGTTCAAGGCTTTTATTTTGGTCTTTTTCTGCACTAATTTGTAGGAGGATGAGGGTGTCTGATGGCAGCACATTGATGTTTCTATTTGAGGGGGGGCAGAGATAATTACATTGGTTGGCCATAACGCATCGCCTGAATACTAACGCGCTTGACAGGCAAGCGGATAAGGTCACAAGCGAGTGGAGGGCAGTTAATTGGTGGCCCTAAGTCCCTTGTGGGATTTAAAAAGACACCTTACGTCTCTAGTGACGAGGATGTATGGCGTGTGCAAGGCAAATGCTGAGCAAAGTATCATTTTAACATTCATAATTTAAGGCAATTAGCATCAAGTTAGCAATACACATCGTCCTGTATGTTTCTTGTGTCATAATCACATGACAAATCAGAAATGTCTCAATCCACTTGTCACTCTGTTGGGGGTCGAAGAAAAAAAAAAAAAGGAATCCAAAGATAAAGCAAAAGGCAAGCACTTCATCCCAAACAGGCATGTTTGGGATGAAGGCACCAAACAGGATTACTTTTCCACACGGTTTCTTTTATAGAACACAGGGCATACGTCATTTTTGCAGTTTTTCCTCCAGGATGTATTGAAGCTTTTCATCAAATGGAAATCCTCACACAGGTTTCTCTCCGTAGTGTCTTTGAACGTTTCCAGTGAGCTCTTGGTAAGAATCAAAGCCGTTTGACGGCAATGATACACCTTCAATCGGCCTCTTACAAATTTGAGAGGACTTTTTTTTTTTTTTAAACCTGCAGTCATGCTCCAAATGTGTCAGATTGCCAAGCTTTCTCCTGTGAATAGGCCAACACCTCATGATGTTTCTTTTAATTTGAAAAACTCTCCCGGCGTCGCTATTTCTTTAATCTGAAACTTTCTATCCGAAAAAAAACCCCATAATAAAACTCAAGGGATGGTTGTGCTATCCCAAGTGCAAATTTAACTTAATACATTTATTTTTCAAAAAATTTCCAGTGAATTATTACTCATTTAACATAATACTCATCTTTATTCTTTACTTTTTTGGATTCAATTTAGATTTCATGTAGTTGAATACAGGATTTAATTTAAAGTCTTTTTATAACTTTTCAATTCTCATTTTCTGTTGTAACACACGTGCTGAATTTCTAATTTAACTTAACACATTATCGCTTAACAGCCACAAAGCTTTGCCGGAATAAATTCATTTTAGCATAATGCTAACAGGGCGGCACGGTGGACGACTGGTTAGCATGTCTGTCTCACAGTACAAAGGTGCAGGGTACGATTCTGGCCCCTTTGTGGAGTTTGCATATTCTCTCCGTGCCTACGTGGGTTTTCTTCATGTACTCGGGTTTCCTCCAACATTCCAAAAACATAAATGGCTGGTTGGTTGGGAACTCCAAATTGTCCCTAGTTGTGATTGTGAGCGCAGATGGTTGTTTGTCTGTGTGCCTTGTGATTGGCTGGCAACCAGTTCAGGCTGTAACCCGCCTACTGCCCGCAGACAGCTGGGATAAGCTCCCGCATGCCCACGACCCGTGTGAGGATAGGCGGATTAGAAAATGGATGGATGGATAATGCTAACAAGCAATCCAAAACACCATCGATGGGATCGCAGGTAGAATCGTTGTTGTCGTGTTGTAACCCTTAAGCAACGGATATTTGAACGAAAAAGGATGAGCAGCACGTACAATATAACGATGCTCACGGCATATATTCTTGATCCTCTGCGATGAATGAGGACATGGTTGTATCATACTGCCCCCAATTTGCCATGGAGCACCCACCAGAAGGAGCGGCCCAATGTCCAACTGCACTTAACAAATGTACTGCACCAGAGGAAAACGAAAATCTTCACGCCACCTTAACGTTACGCACAGTTTGATTATTTAATCAAGTGATACTTGGCATACCAGTCGGGCAATATCGTTGTTGTCGTGTTGTAACCCTTAAGCAACGGATATTTGAACGAAAAAGGATGAGCAGCTCGTACAATATAATGATGCTCACCGGCATATATTCTTGATCCTCTGCGATGAATGAGTACATGGTTGTAGTATACTGCCCCCAATTTGCCATGGCGCACCCACCAGAAGGAGCGGCCCAATGTCCAACTGCACTTAATAAATGTACTGCACCAGAGTAAAACGAAAATGTTGACGCCACCTTAACGTTACGCACGGTTTGATTATTTAATCAAGTGATACTTGGCATACCACGCGCTAGCGGGACTCTGTACCACACTTTGAGAAGCTTGAACGATTCCCTGGCTGCACAGCGAACATCAGTATGTACCGTAGCACACTTTCCACTCGCATGATGTCCGTGGTAGGGAGGGAGCGCGGGCGGATTGCGTTTGTCCAAGTCACCTCTAAACTGCGCTTGCACAACAAATAATTTTCACCTAGCTGCTCGGGGCTTAGGCACTTTTCGTGTAATGCGCACAGACACCAATTCCTCCTGGGAAAGGGCCTGTTGGTCACAGGAAGGAAGAATTTAGAATTTAGCTGTATTTTGTTGAGTTTAGTTAGAAACGTAGCAAGGTGTTTTGCAATTATGTTTACATTTTATGACCAAAATGTTGCCGTCGTTTTCATTGATTGATTTATTGATTTAATTTGAGTTATAGTTTTCTTATTAGTAATATTTTTAGTGTTAATTTTAATTCTCATCATTTAAATTTTTTTTTATTTTAATTGTTAATTTTAGATTCTATTTTAGCTTATTTATTTTTTTGAAAATGGTTTTCTATTATATTATGTGCATTATTTATTATTCGACGTTTTTTTTGTTTGTATTTTATAATGACCTTGTTTGTTATTCATTTACTTGGGTCATTTGTTTTTTTTTTAATTGACTCCATTACTTCTTAGACTTTTTAATTTTAATTCGAGTCATTTAAATGTTTTTTAATTTATTGTTAATTTTAGATTGTATTTTAGCTTTTTATTTATTTTTTTTGAAAATGGTTTTCCATTATTACATTATTTTATGTGCATTCTTTATTATTCGAGGTTTTTTTGTTTTTGTTTTTTATAGTGACCTCCTTTGTTATTCATTCACTTGGGTCATTTGTTTTTTTTTTTTTTTTTAATTGACTCCATTACTTCTTAGACTTTTTGTCATTAGCCAGTGAAACTTTTTCAGCGGACCTTGCACAAATGTCAGCTTCCCCGCTAATTATTGATGACTCAGTAGCCACAAACAGCAACTTAAATGGATATTTGTGTGGGTATTTACACTTGAAATCAATCCGAAATACGTGTTCGTCATGGAAGTGCTCGGAACATAAACAGCACTTCACTTATTTTTGACACGAGGGAGTTTAAAAATGGCAAAAATTGTGCATTGCAGTGTAAGTCCAGCCCAACGTGACTCAGTTGGATCCCCTCCCTTGTCCACCTGATCAATGGGCCGATTAAATGGCGGTCACGTCCCCTTTAGCCCGCCGTGATGCAACCGTGGCAAAATGAACGTCGCTTGCACCCAAGCGTCCCCGTCGAGGCCGTTTGACAATTCGCCGAGCGCTGCGTATGATCCCCCCGGAGGGATGATCCCGAGCTATAAATAATATGGATGGTATACGTCTGCGCCGAGGCCCCGGAGCATCGCTGTAATGGCTTTTGATATGGAGATTAAAACCCACCACCTCACCCCTGGAGTTTGAGTGAAACAACTCCTTAGACGAGTTTCACCGCCGACGCATCAGGTAGAGAATACATAAAAACCCCGAGGCGCTCTCGAGTCGAAGTCGCTCAGCTGCTTGACTTTCATTGTATTGAACTTTGGTTTAGAGCAGGGGCGTCAAACTCATTGTTGTCGCGGGCCACTTTGGAGTTACTTCTTCCCTCGGAGGGCCGAATAAATGTTTCATCATCACATCATATTAGTACTTATAAAAAAAGAAAATAAAATAAAAATGATGACTCACTTGTTTTGAAATCAGTCCAGTATTGTTCACTGATTGCTCATGTGAGTGTAAACAGGGTAACAAAATTATTGCAAAATGTCACCGTTATTTATTACGTATGACAATTTGAGATTTCGCCACGGATTTACGCAAGGATCAGGGAAGTTGACGCAGATGATTTGCTTTCGCGGGCCATGTAAAATGACATGGCGGGCCGGATCTGGCCCCCGGGCCTTGACTTTGACACCAGTGGTTTAGAGGGAACGAGCGGCTTTGTGAGGATGTGCTTGGAAATTGCGCGCAAAGTCGATTTGCGGACATGGCAGCGGAGCTCTGGAAACGTGACGTGGGGCGGGGGGGAGTGAATCACTCCACAAATATGACGGAAGAAGCACTTTGTAAATATGGCGGAATTATTTGACCATTTTATCACCTACTCCACAAACGAGGACGAATCACTCCATAAAATTGATCGAATCGCTCCCTATTAGTTCAATGTTTGTGATTTAAGATCGTAGCATGACGTAAAAACATTTTTTTAAAACAAAAGGATCATTTTCAGGACTTTTTTTTTTTTTTTTAATGCCAAAGTCTTTATTTCTTTCTGTGCCCGGTGACGCGAAACGGAAGCGTCAAACGCGCCAATTAGCATTTGAAAGCTCAACTCCGCTCGAGTGACCATAAAAGCAAAATGTAGCACGTCGGACAAAGCACATCCGCAATGATTCTTTCTAATGGACACTTCACTCACCCCCAAAGGGTCAAAAGTGGATATTCTGAAGTGTGCTGCCGTGACCTTCACACAACAACGGTGTGAAAAGATGCGGGCGCCGCCGTCTTATATGTGACGCCTGGGCACAAAGAGCTCAAACGCGGCATCAAAAGAGCCCCGCATCAAGAGACTTTGATGCGGAATTTGGGATCCCAGCATGGAAAGCGCATTTCCGTCACCCTCCAGCCTTCAAAGCGGGAATCGTGTATGCGTTTCAGGTAGCAAGAGAGGAAGTGGAAGTTATACAGCCCGTCAATATATATAGACAAGAAAAATAAGGAAAGACAACTTGATCAAAAAAAATAATAATTCAAGGAGCAAACAAACATGGCGGAATTCCCTCCACAAAATGCAACTTTTGAGACGATGGAAAGGGGGAAAAAAAAAAGCTAAATCAAAACTGAGTACCTGAACTGACCTGTACTTTTTGTTGGAAACTGAGCGATAAGAAGCAAATCAAGCGTGACATAAAGAGTCGCCGTTAATCCTCGATCGTAAAACATCCCTTCGCGACAACTTGTGAAAGTCAAAATAAAACAAACTCATGGCAGGAAGCCCAGAAAAGTGAGATGACAGACCACAATGTCTAATGTGTTGATGACTTAAACAAAGGAAGAAAAAAAAAAAAATGTTATAAGGCCTCAGTTCAATTCAGGAATTTTACAGTTTGTTTTGTCATTTTTACGTGTTTTTGCAAAGATTGTCCATTGTTGCTAGCCGTCGACTGGTCAAGAAAAAAAAAAAACACGTGTTTTTGCAAAGATTGTTGCTGGCCGTCGACTGGTCAAGAAAAAAAAAAAAAAACTCCTACCTTACAATTTACAAAGAAACCAAGACTCATTCAAGAAACCACAACAAAAACAAAAAAAAAAGTCGCTTTTGAAACATGGAGACAGAATCACTCGATAAACATGGCGGAAATAACGTCACAAAAATGGCAGAATCACGCCACAAAATCGCAGAATCACGCCTCAAGTCGCTTTCGAAACATGGAAACAGAATCACTTGGTAAACATGTCGGAAATAACGTCACAAAAATGTCAGAATCACGCCACAAAATCGCAGAATCACGCCTCAAACCCAAACGACTCAGACGCTCTGCTTCATTATCGGTTTGAATTTTTTAACAATTTTTTTTTTTCCGCCGCTATTCGCCCCCCCTGTAGCTCACACTGACACGCGGAGAGTGATGCAGAGTGACAGGCACCGACCGGGGCGGCCCGCCGCCGCCACCGCTGATGATTCGGAACAGATAACAGATGAATCCTTTCGGGAACGTGTTCACCACCGCCGGTTATTTACCACTTGCGTTCACTGCTGCCCATCAAAAATAACCGCCCCGAGGCTCCGAGTTACATCACAAGACCTCACGCACACGTGCATATACTGTAGGTCGATATGCACGCAGAGGAGTGTGCGACTCGGCGGGGGGGGGCGGGGCCACCTGATGTTACACACAGCGAAGTGAGCTGAGCAATTAAACGAGAGTAGTCATTAGGAAACGATTAAGGTCCTGGGGTGAGTCAGATAACCGCCGTCGAGGGACATCTACCAGGCGGAGAATCATGGCCGGGTGAAGCAGCATGTGGTTGAACGTTTTAACCGTTTATCACCATCAGGCGCATTTATGAGAGGCGCGTTGTTGTTCCGAAGACCTGGTCCGTGGTTTTTGAACCTCCATCCATCCGTTTTCCGATCCGCATGTCCTCACAAGGATGGCGGGGTTTTTGAACCTGACAAAGATCAACATATTTTTGTGCTCTCTGTGTGGCGGAGATTGTCATGGTCGTGTTCCGTTTTGTTTGTGACTTTGTTTTATTGGAGTGTTCAGTTTTTGTTTTTCATTTTGGATTTAGTTTCCCCACATGCACTTTTTTTTTTTTTGTGTGAATACATTTTGTTCAGGAGACTCTGGTTCTTCTGCTTTTTTGGGGGGCGTTTGGGGGGCGTCAACTACTATCGCGCACAACCTAACAGATTAGGAAGATGGTGTCGTCGTGTGGAAGTTCTGACAGAGATTTCCGAGGACTGCTACTAAGCGGATTATGACAAAAGTATGTTTAAAAATTCAGTTCAAAATTAACAGCGGAGCCAAAAGTAGAAATAATACACCATGTCCGAATGATAACGCATATGCTACTATTGTTCGCGCGGCGTGTTGGAGGCTATCCCAGCTGCCTTGGGGCAGTAGGCGGGGTCACATCCTGAACTGGTTGCTAACCAATCATGGATTCCGATCATTAATTAAAAGTTGCTTCCAAATGTTTAACAACATACCTAAAATAAATGCACTTATTATTATTGATCGGAAAAATAATTCTCGATCCACATGATGTAATGTTTGTCCCTTTTTTTCTTAAGGGAGGTGGAAAGAAAAAAAAATTGAATCGGCCTGTACATTGTTGTATCTTCTCATCTCGTGTTGCTTTCTGCTGCCTCGCATTTGTCTGCGTCTCGTCAAGACAAAAAGAGGGGGGGGGCGGGGGAAGAGGTGGATTATACTTGTTCTAATGAGCCTTTTTCTTCCCCTTCATGTGAGCGTATTCTTATGCTCGCTTCACAAACAAGAAGGTTTTCTCTCATTAGGACGTTGCACATCGGCTTTCTGGAAAGCATCTTCACTGACCTGCATCCCCGCTCGGTGCATTGTTTGCTCTAAAAAAAGAACATTGGTGCACATTTCAAAAAGATGATCCCTTCTTATGGGGAGAAAAAAAAAAGTCACTGGAAATAAAAGGCGGCTTATGAATTGACCCCAGTGGTGTGTTACACCCCCAGCCTACCCCCGCGATTTATCACGCAGGGCGGCTTGTCCTCGCGCCGACACCGTAACTCGGTGTGACTGCTGGCATCTAAAAAAGGTTACATGCTTGGCCGACGTTAAGGATGCGGAAGCTGCGCCGCCCGCAGTCTTCTGACAGTTGTCGTTCATTAGCTTGACAATAAGCTTTTCGTACATTTTTTTTTCACCCATTTGTGTCCCCCCCGCTAAGATGTCCGCCGCTGCCGAGGCGACATTTTAGCATCCGTGCCTTGGTGATGGTGACATGACATGAGTGGGAGTAGCAAACAATGTTGTTGTTGTTTTTTTTAAGGTCAGTGAAACTCAAAGGGACGAAAGCACGTCGGAAATAAGAAGGGATTTTCCGCTTGATTTGTGACACTTGACTTCAAGAAAACATTCTTTTACAGACGTTTTTTCCCCCTTGCTTTTGACAGGGTGTTAGGTGCATGCCACAACACCAGGTGGCGCTTTTCGGCCAATCACGAGCCAGTCGAAAATCATTTCCGGAAAAGGCATGAAAACAAAATATCGTCAATTTGTTAAAACAAAAAAATCAAAAATAACATCAAATACTAGTACATTTAGATCTGGCTTAAGGCAAATATTTAAAGATTCAAAAACATTCATGTACCGGCTCGTAAATTTTGACTCCGCCCTGACGTCTCATTTTCTTTGCCATTAACGATCCTCATTCTTCCGAGCGACACGCTCTTCCTCAATGACGTTGCTGAATAACACCAAATCAAGCGCCGAGGTGGAAAGTCAAGCTTTTATCCACATATCCTCCTCCCCCGTTTTTTTTTTCCAAATTCGTACAATAAGACTAATGCCCCGATGGCCGCCCCGCACACACGCTCATCCCATATCTCTGATTTACATCATAAGAGCAAAGTGCGGGATGTACGAGAAAATCAGGTGCAGGCAATCTCTTCCACGGCCCTGATGTACCTGAAATTTATTCCAGAAAAATTCCACTTTAGACCAGTGTGGCAACGATATGTATGAGTTTCATTTTTTGGATAATAGTCTTCAAATCTTGTTGAATCACGTTGCGAAATGGGTGCAATCGGCTTCACGCCTCCGCCTTTCGCCATTGATGACTGAATGGAGTCCCTGCGTGTGTGTGTGTGTGTGTGTGTGTGCATGTGTGTGTGTATTATATGCACACAAAAGCTTGCACACTCGCTCCTGTTTTATTACAAGCCGCGCACTTTTACCCCTGTTGAATATTTCAAGTGAAGGAACTTCACACAGAAATATTGATCCATTTTATTTGATCACATTCCCCCGTTTTGAATACATAAACGGTGCACATTAAAAGAAAAAAATGTGCAAGTGGGGTTCATCGTGCATAATTAACAAGCTTGTTCCCAGAGGTTCCGTACTGTACAGGCAATGTTTTCATTGACGAATCTTTCAAATGATCCCGTTTTAGCGTCCTGCAACGAGGCCCGCTTTGGAACACTTTTGTTTTACTTTCGATTAATTACATCTACCTGCAGACAATCTGTTTAATCTGAGTGGGGGAAAAAAAGTGGTGCCCCTCAGGGCTTTATTCTTTGGCCCCTTTTGATTTGACTTCATTTCAACATATCTGCTCTCAACCAAAAAAACAAAACAAAACAGATGATATACTTTTTTTAAATGAACAGTTTTGAAGATTTTTCAACATTTTTGCCTAGATTCAAATGTTGCTTTTTTTCCCCTTAAAAACGGACTCCCGTCAAGCTGTTTGTCCCATCTTATTTTAAACGAACCACTCATTGTGTTACTGCATGTTACCAGCAAAGCTGCTGTTTTGTTTTGTTTTGTTTTTAAAGCCTGAAATGTCACTTCTGTTCGCTTGGCTATCCTCAATGCGAAAGGTCAAAAAAGTTTTTTTCAATGAACAGTTTTGAAGATTTTTAAACATTTTGCCTAGATTCAAATGTTGCTTTTTTTCCCCTTAAAAACGGACTCCTGTCAAGCTGTTTGTCCCATCTTATTTCGAACAAACCACTCATTGTGTTATTGCATGTTACCAGCAAAGCTGCTGTTTTGTTTTGTTTTTAAAGCCTGAAATGTCACTTCTGTTCGCTTGGCTATCCTCAATGCGAAAGGTCAAAAACCTCGCCTGGTGGGCGAGATATTTAATAGAGCAGAGTGAGATGTCGTAAAGTGAAAAAGACACCTAAGCAGGTGGCAATAAGCACACGAGCACCAAGTTCTCAAAAGGCCGCAGCGACCTCCTTGATTAAAACCTGGACGCTCAAATTAGTTCGGGAAACGATGTGGCCTTTCTCGTTGTGTGAAAGTCACACGATCAATCAGTCGCCGTGGAGAAAATGGAGAAAACGGTCTCCAAACATCAGGTCAACATTCCAGGTCCCCTCATCACATTTATCTAACAGTGGCTCTAATTACGGAAACACCGTTTAAGCCGAATAATCTCTTCCGCCGGCGACGACAGAGTGATTTGCAAAGGATGCGACGTGCGTTGACCACAAGGTGTTTGCTATTTGTGTCAGCCGAACATGTGTTCCCGGTGATGGGACTTGACGCCTCGCCACCCTGGGGCCGCCATCGCAAGACGTTACAGCAGGGAAGCATTTACGCGGATGCCAATTCCATCACTAGGCTGCAATGATTGACGGACATCGCAGGGAACTGGATGTCCCAAGGAAAACTGAAAGAAGAAGATGAGAAGAAAACTGGGCAGGGAGGCTCCAAGATTAAAAGTGCTGCAGTGTCCAATATGTGACAACAATCTCCTGTAGTTTTCGTAGGTCTGGGCTATGAGGTGGGATGGCAATAAGGAAGCAAACATTCAAGCCCAGACCGACAGCAACATTAAAAGATCTGCAGGAATTTCTGGCAAGTACTGGAAGGGCCCTACGTGTGACAGCAATCTCCAGTTTTTATCATAGCCCCGCAAAATTGTGAAAATGAAATTGCCAAGAACTGGATATCTGTCTAAAAATGATGAAAAGACAAGAAAAAAACTGGCCATGGAGGAGATTTCTGGCAAGTATTGTCTCCATTTCCTTCAACAGTCTTCCATACATTTCATATACCGAGGCTGTGATGTAAAATTGAGGGGAAAAAAACCTGGTCAGGGAATCTGCAATGAAGGCTACGGCTACCTCAAAGGAGGTTACATGATTTCTGGCAAGCACCATCTGTGCCCTACATGTGACACCAATCTCCTGTGTTACTCCATGCCTGGACTGTGTTTAAAAAAATATGGGAAGAAAACTGGGCGTGGAGGCTGAGAAGAGGCCCACAGTAAGAATGAAGAGGTCGCAGCGCTTTCTGGTCAGCACTGGGTATGTCATACATGTGACAACACGCCATTTCCACCACCAATCTACCCTAATTAGTGGATTGACGCCTACAATATAACACAAGACTGGAGCCTAATATCCACCCGCAGCCTGCTGGAATGGAAACCCAGCGGCATTATCGCGAGGATGTGCTTGACAAATGTGTGGTATGCAAAAAAAAAAAAGTGTCACCATTAACAAGAGAACAGAAAGTTAAGTGATCCCTCCAATTGCCCCCTTTAATTGCTTTGCACTTAGCGTGTGAAAACAGCATTTTCCTTTTTCTTTCTTTTTTCTTTTTAATCATCGTCGCACTGCTTGGGATTCTAATGGGTCCTCTCATCCGGGATGGAGCGTTCCATCTTGAGAGTGTGATTTGGCTCGGGGCCCTCGCTGGAAGGCGAGTGGCCCGAGAGGCTGGTGACGCGCGTATATACGTGCGGCAATGAATCAACATCACCCCCCCCCCCCCACACACACACACACACACCTCCGCACATCCCCTTCCTGACTTGGATGCAGATGCCGATTCATTCATTAAGTGCAACACGGAGAGGGTCAAGTATTAGAGACGTCACTGCGACGGCCAGAACATTAGGTACACCCATAGGTTGAATATTATTGCGGCTGCAGTGTGGATCGGCCATTTTTAATACAGTGGTGCCTTTCACTCGTTTCATGGTCTCTAAAAAATTAAACGTTTTTATTTAACGTGAAAAACGGCTCCCGATAATACTGTGCATTGTAGAGACATACAGTTATGGCGTCAGTGGAAAAAAAAATCGAACAGTTTTGGTCACACCGCATCGATTGAATGGCTATTGTGCCGCTTTTCCTGGTGTACCCGCTTTGGCCACCGGGGGCAGCAAAAGACTGACAGACTGCTGTATTGTACAACGGCCCGTTTAGAGAGTTACGATATTGACAAATCATGTGCAACCACTCGAAATGAAAAAATGTAAATTAAATTTAACCCAGCAGCTTTTGAGTAATTTTTTTCAAACATGTTAATCAGGTTTTGTACTAAACGTGCCTTCTTTGTTGTGCAGACTATGGACTCTTGGCATAAATGTCAATCATTCATATTTTAAAGTTGCTCCAACTTAAATGAAAAAAAAAAGACAGTGTTGTCATGTTGGCTAACTCGTGCTAAATTTTGATAGGTGCACTAAAAGTACAATTTTTTTTTTGCACGTGTTTCGTGCGAAAATGCTCGCAGGTGTGGTATCTTTATGTCTATTATTGGAGAGGACACACACAGACACACTCATATGAGTCATCCCGTTTAAACTAAAGCACTTTGTCGGGGATGGTGAGTTGGAAGGAGGGATGGGGTGTGATGGTGGTGGTGGTGGGGGGTGTCAGGCGGCGAGAAGGGGGAAGGGGGGGGGCTTCCATTCACGCAGACTCAATCGAGGCGCGCACTATATATACAAGTCAACTCATCACATCTTTCCCATTTAAAAGTAACCACCACCAACACCACGCAACTGAACTCGTGGGGGGAGGAAACAAAAAAGGAGGACGGCGGGCATCGCGCCAAGCATAGCCGGCAACCAACAGCCAGTACCACCGCGTTGGACCTCCTTTACACAGTGAAGGTATGACGAGAAATTTGCGTTTAGTTTGAAATGAGCACCTAAAAATAAGTAAACGGCAACTAGTTTCTCCAATCAATACAATAAAAAAAAGCGATGCGTAATTGCGCATGACGCAGCACTCAAAACGAATTTCTTCCACTTCCCCCCCCCACCCCCTTTGCAGATTTTTTGCTCACGTCCTGACATGAAGCTCAATTTACTCGCTACCACCGTGATTCTGTTCGTCGCTTTCCTACCGCGCCGCGAATGTCGGGCTATTGAGAGCCCCGTTGGAGCCCCGCGCCCCAACTTTCAGCAAGTGGAGCAAAAACAACAACAACAGCAACAGCAACAGCAGCACAGGTCGCCCTCGGGTCCCATCCTGGAGCGCCTCGGGGAGGAGTACTTCATCCGGTTGGGCAACGGCGACTCAAACTCTTTCCCCCCTTCGTCCATGTACCCCCTGGGAGCAAGCGGGCTCTTGAACCGGGCGCTGAAGCTGCAGCTGACTCGGCGGCTTTTGCAAGGCAAAGCGGGCAACCTTCGAGGCGGCTTCAAAAATGACGACGATGGGGACTCGGTGGAGCGGGGACGCCGGTCCGAGGACCCGCCCATCTCCCTGGACCTCACCTTCCACCTCCTGCGGGAGATGATGGAGATGTCCAAGGCGGAGCAGCTGGCCCAGCAAGCCCAGAACAACAGAAGAATGATGGAGCTTTTCGGGAAGTGAAAACCAAAGACCCTTAAAAAAATAAATAAATAAAAAAATAAACTATATTTATTTATTTTGCTGCGCTATCATTTACAGCTCAAACTGGATGTTCACATATGAAAAAGAAAAAAAAAACACCTTTGTATCCCAGGAGAAATTGCTTTTTTTCCCCTGTACATATGATACTTTTGTTTGTTAATAAACTGATGTGCAAGCAGTCATGTGCAGGAGAACATCGTATATATGAAACCATATATTTTCTAATAAAAAAAAAAAACCCAGCAACTACTTCAAGCACGTTTTTTACATTTCTCTGTGGAAATCCGTACACGCGATGGTAATAATCCCCTTTAAAAATGATTCTATATCACGACAATTCTCAGATATTTGACAGCAAATGTTGAGTTACAGATACATACGTTGAAGTGGTTGAGTCACTGTCCAATTTGAGGCAAAGTCTATCTGGGTAATAATTATTTTGTGAACTTTAATGTCACAAATTATTCCAGATATTAAATGGGAAATATAGATTGGGGCTGATAAGTGACTGTCACTAATATTTCCACATCCTGTATTTAATGGTAAATATGGCGAATCTGTTAAATAATATCCAAACAATGGTTAAACTGCATAAAATGGCTGCAAAATTATGAATAAGCACCATCTTGTAAAGCCTCCACACCTCAGTCACATCTTTCTCCTTCCGATAAAGGCAAAATCTTGCTGTTTGTAATATTCATAAAAAAAAATAATAATAAAAAATAAAGAAATTAATCCCCCATTTGGACAAATATAATAGTCGACATGGCAGCGAGCTGCGAAGCCAGCAGAGATGCATCTTTCCGCGCAGTCTTGCCTACACAGATATTGATTCATATAGAAGCCAAGTCGTGGGTTCACGCCGCATGCGGATTTGCTTCCAAAATTAAAAAGAAAACAAAACGTTAACATTGTTGTCATACATTCTTCTCAACCTTCCGCCTCTTCCTCGAGAGGCAAGTAAAGTGACAAGAAGCTTGAATGGAGTGTTTAATGAGCTGTTTTGAAAAAAAAAAATTATAAATATACATGCGGGTGTTTTTGCTGATCCTTCAGCGACACTCTCCGCGCAGACTAAACAAAAAGGCTGTGAGTCATCCTTCTTCGACTTGCGGCTCAGTGTTGCAGGCTTATCTAAGCCGGAACAAAAATGAGAACCCCCCCCCAAAAAAAAGTGGCCTCAAATGTTTTGGTCTGCCCCTCCCAAAAAGAGTGCACCCAAATTTTTGTGCCCCTCAAAATATTTGTGCCCTAAAATGTTTTGGTCTGCCCCCTCTTCCCCCAAAAATGTGCCCCCAAATTTTTGGTGTGTCATCAAAAATGTGTGTGCAAAAAATTTTGCACACACTCCCCACAAAAATATGCTGAAAAGTTTTTGGAATTGTTTGTCGAGTGAAGACCCAGAGGTGGTTTTGCCCAATTCCTTAATAATCATTCTCAAGGGCATAGGGGTCATATGAAATACTTGAATCTCACAAGGGCCTATTAGTTACTTCTCGAGGTACAACAATGAACAACTACTCGATCATCAAACCAATCAACAATTATTTTGATGAATTTTTTTCAACATCTTGTTTTATTTTTAAATATTTTGGAATTTCAGCCTCACAACAGTAATCGTTAACAGATTTCTGGAGTCATCCGTGAAAGAAGACTTATTAGCATTCTTTTATTCATTTATTATTTAATAAAACATTTTGAAACATCTGCTTTTACTTTGGAAAACAATAATCAACATTTTTGCCCATTTTCTGACATGTTACAGAACAAACCAGTCAATGAAGCATAATCAATTCATCTTTGTGCACTGTCAATTTGAAATAATATCCTGTTTTGGAATAAAGGCATGGACATTTAAAATACTTTTTTTTAAAACTGATTGATTGACTATTTGACAAAAATAATCAACAGACGAATCGATTATTAACCCTTTGAGGGACAGCGGTTACTGCAGTGGACAGCTTATTGCGTTATCCGGTTACAGGGTGTGTGAAAGGGTGAAAATAATCGTTCGTTGCAGCTCAAGTTATCGGCTCCACAAAGGTAGGTTTAAAAAACAAAAAAAAAAGTACGTAGTTACGTGCTTTTGATGGTTGCTAAAGTAGTAAACATCAGAAGAAACGCTCCATCAATCGAGAGAAAGACGCACGGAAAACACAGGGGGGGGTTAACAAGTTCAGTCATTGTGCTTTCCACTTGGTTTATCTTTGTCACTTTTGCCCCGCCCCCAGGGTGTTCTGACCGACTGGGGCAACGCTCAAGGCGGACGCCGCACTCTTAGCTGCGACGGGGACGGGATTTGTCTGCGTGGTCGGGGCAGGAAGCGGCGGTACGGAAGAAACGGCGGGCGTGCTAGCGGCGGAGGTCGCAGGCGCCGCCACCTCTCCTTCCGCCGCCTCGTCCTCATCCTCCTCCTCGTCATCATCGTCGTCTATTGCAGGAGGAGAGGTGTCAGAGAGAGGGAAAGACGTGACGCGGCGTTGACGTCCACGTTACCTTGGAGGAAGTCGATGCTGCCCAACGCTTTGCGCTCTCGCCGGAAATCGGCGGTGAAGTGATCCATGTTCTCGTAGCCTCGCTCCACTTTGTCCAGGTGCGATATGCTACACGCTTCCGCTAGCCTAAGTGCGAAAAGAGGCTACGTGTTGCTTCAATTTCGCTTCTTCTATCAACCTCGTCATACTCACTGTTTCAGGAGGGGTTTTGTGTTCTAGGAGAGAGAAAGAAAAGGGAGTCAGCGACCGGGAGAAACGGATCGCGGCCATCGTTTACGAAGTCCGACCTGCAGGAAGACGGCCATCTCCTGCTCCTCCATGATCTCCAGCCCTTTCTCCACAATCTTGCAGCTCTCCTCCAGATGGTCTCCGTACTTCCTGGTCAGGTTCCTGATGTAGCTGACCTTCTCCTCCTGCTCGGCCGTCACCTTGAGACTCATGTCGCGCTTTTTGTCCTCCAGGATGGTGTACAGCTGGTCGAATTTCTCGCACACGAGATTCTTCTGACGCCGGCTGTTCTCCTTTTCACCGGCGGGAAAGAGCGACGCGCGAAATCATTCGAGGAAACGATCGAGTCAGTGTTCATTGTGAGGCAATGCGCTCGAGAGTCGGAGTGACTCGGCTCACTTCGCATGGCGAGGCTGGGATAAGATTCGCAGCCACTTTCAAGTGATGGACAAGCTGCATTGTCCATTTGGTGTAGACCAGCTCATCACTGCGGCTTTTTACACCGCAGCGGCAACGTTCATAACGCATGAAGGCCTTGCGCGATCATCGCCGGGCCCGCAGGCGGAATAACGCGTAGTAAGAACGCGTCGGTGCGACACAGCGTATAAAAAGGCAAACCACAGTGTGAATATTCGCCTCTCGGGCAGATAAAAGCTGAGAGCGGATAGAAAAGCTTTTTTTTCCGCCCCTCCCCTTTCCGAATAAAATACGACATCACAGAATAATTTTAGAAAAAAAATCTATGACATAAAAATATGAAAATAATAGAGAAAACAGAACGATATTTGACCAAAAAAATACATAAACACAGAAGTGACTTGATTTACGACTAGTCTGACTTTAGACAAATGTTACGACAATTATACAGGCTCACTCATAGTTGCTTGTTACTGCGATACTCGCGCGCGGCTCATCACAGAGACAAATTCTTCGCGTTTCGACATACTCGGCCAATAACGATGATTCTGATTCGGGTACTGGATGGAGTACTGGATGGATGGATGGATATCTGAGAGGAAACTGACCTCGATGGCGCGACAGGCTTCCTCCAGTTGACTGATGATGCCTTGCAGCCGGTCGTTGTTGCCCAGCATCATGGCGATGCCGTCGTTCAGCTCCGTCTGCGTGAGATGATCCCTTCATTTTGCTTTTGTATATCTTACTTTAAAAAAAAAAACAAATTTTAGGGGGCTTGAGCCTCACCTTCTTGGTCTGGTAGATGCTGTTGATGGGCTGCACCTCGCAGTCCTTGTGCACGCCAAACACCTTGCACATGGAGCACGTGGGCACGTTGTGGCTGATGCAGTAGATGTTGATCTTCTCATCCTTGTGAACGTCGCACATGGGCGCCGCCGCCTCCTTGCGCTCGGGCGCCGGCGCGCCGCCGCTGTTTTTTTTTAATAAGATGGAGAAGAGCCGTGTCCCTTTTGAGAATGTCACAGCTTTTCGCGTCGCCGGAAGTGTATCGACGAGTCGTCAGGTCTCGGCCGTGTGTGGAATGTGAGGGGGGGCAAAATGGCATCGGCGGAGTCAACTTTGCGTGCAATTGTGTATTAAAATAAGCTCATCCATCACATGTATGTCCCCTCCAAAAATGAATTAGTTAAAATAGTTTTGCTCGAGACTGAAAATACTTGAGTGTGACACGTTTTGTTACTATGTGAAACTTATCATGTTAAAATGTGGGTGGCAGCCAAAGTATTCAAGTGACCCTGTACAGTTTGAGTTTATGACAGTTAGACCCCGGAACGTATTATTTATAGTCACGTTCATTCTTCTGGGAAAATGGACCCCAAATACAAAGAGGATATTGATTTCCTGTCGTTTCCCAACGAACCTGCTGGACCCCTGTTTGAACATGTCGATGATGTTCTCCACCAGCAGGTTACGCTGCAGCCCGTAGACGCCGTGGCGGTCCAGGACCACCTCGTGCCGGCAGGACGGACAGCGGAAGCGGCCGCCAGATGCCAGGGAGCCGCTGCGGGTGGTTGGCAGGTACGGGTTGGAGGCCTGTTGACAATGAATGGCGCCTCTGTCTTGTGTCACGTAAGTTCATATACAGACACACGCCACTCTCATTCTTTGACATCACAAAAACCTGGCATTTGAATAGGGGTGTGTAGACTTTTTATATCCACTACATAAGGTAGAAAAAAAAAACAGGGAGCATTAATGATGATAATTCGAAGAGACAAGCTAAACCCCATCCATGGCCTTACTTAACACGCTAATTTGGTGTTATCAGCTCCAAGAAGGATTCTTGTTAAGTTTGTTGGGGCACCCTCAAATCCACAAGCTTCTGACATTTAAGTGAAATACATACCTGTATAGATGGCATGTATCTTTTCAGATGTCATCATGCGCTATTTACGTTCACAGAAATGTCAAATGTTTCACAATGACACAAGGTTAGCTTGAGATGCTAACGTCAGGTAGCAGTGCGCCAGATGGTCCCCCAATGGATCACGGCGATTCAAGCCTGTCCGCTGGCTTGTTTCTTACCTGGAAGACGTCGTTGGCGCATTTCCTGCAGAGGTTGTGTTGACAAGGCAGGATGACCACGGGCTTTGTAAACATCTCCAGGCATATCGGGCAAATAAGTTGCTTCTCGAGGTTCTCCATGGTTCACCAGGCTTCCGGGAACGACACAAACAAAAGCTGGGTTAACGGCAGGAAAAGATTGTTTTATGAAAAATATCCCCAGGCCCAAGAGTACATGGAGGGTGTGTTGTTCCTCTCTCTCTCTCTCTCTCTCTCTTGCTGCTGGTATCACGTCTGTTTTTAGAAGCTAGTGCACTCACGTCAATGCCATTTATACCTTGCCCATATTTGAAACTGAGAAGGGAAGTGGCTGACAGCTGCCGGTTGCCAACACTCTTGCCTTTTATTTACACAGTAAAGGCTTCAAGCAGTGCCTATCAGTAAACGCGCTACCGCAAATAATATTGGCCAGAGTAATAATGTCAAAAGAGGGCAGCTAACGTTCTTAAAATTGAGTTGTCATTTTGACGGGCTAGCCATTGTTTCAAAGGGGACATACTATAGGAAATGTGATTCGTACTTCTTAATCGGGTTTATATGAATAGTTGGCTCTCTGGAGTGTCTGCCGGCTTGTTAAATTTAAAATTAAACAAGCAAGTTAATCTGTGTAAAACCTCTACATTACCACAAATTTACATAACTACCAAACACAATCACACTGAGATTCTCAACCAGTGACTTGGCAGCCAGGCTGGGGGAAAGATCATTCTCGAGCAAAAGAACGACTTTGAAGCGACACTTCAAGCGCTATCATGTCAAAACCAAAAGGTTAAGCAGAGCAGCAGTGTTAATATGGATTAGCATTCGGGCCTAATGAATGAAAAGTGTAAAAACTTATGGCTTGGTGATGAAATGCTTTATCCAACAGTTATGCAATGGAAATCACGATGGATGGATGGATGGATCGATGGACGGAGGGACGAACGGACAGACAGGTGACACAGGTGACCCACACAGGACTGTTCTGGTGAAGTGCAATTGAACATTGCTATTGTTAGCTTCCAATGCAAATGCTAACGTCCATGTCGGGTCATCTGCTGTGTTGGTGTGTTAGGTTTAGCTCTCGAACAGATTGCTTTAAAACTTGTGAACGCGACTCACTTGTGAAATGAACGTCGTTCTACCATCCAAGCTAATTCCCGTAAAGACAAGCGGAAGTATGAGTCCTGATATTTTTCGAACATTTGACAGCGTGTCGAGGTTTGCGTGTCCGAATAAGACGTTGTTTTCCTCGATTCATATTCGTAACCATTCTGTTTCTGTATTCAAAAAGCTAATATTACAATTAGGCGAGAAGCTCCTTCGATAGCTCAGTTGGTAGAGCGGAGGACTGTAGCGGTAACACGGTGATCCTTAGGTCGCTGGTTCAAATCCGGCTCGAAGGAAACTTTTTCTTTTTTTTTTTTTCTAAATTTTTCAAATTATCACGAAGGTTACGTTATTTAGTACCGAAATTCAAAATTGTTTATATTGTGAGCGTGCGAGAGAGAGGGAGAGTCGAGAGAGATATTGCTACAATCGCAGAAATACATCATCACACAAGTTTTGTTTTTTTTTTTTGGGAGGGGGGCGGGGGGACTGCTACCTGTCCACTCATAAAACGATAATTGCAGATTTAAATGTAATAAATACACAGTGTTTATTTCAAACGTTCTTCTTTAAAAATCCGGTGACTGAAAAAAAAAACAGTCAATTACTGCCATCTAGTGGCGAGACTTTTCTACTGTACGACACAATCCATTCCGGTCTGCACAAGAAAAAAAAAACAACAAAAGACGTTTTTGCGCATTTGGAAACTAGCACATTGTAATATTGTACTTTATAAAAACAACACTCAAAATAGTTTCATAAATTGCTCATAATTCATTAGTTTGTGCACGATGGTTTCATGGTTCAATTCAATGCACTGTGGTCCTCCTGCTAGTGTGACTGCCTTGGCCTTTAGGGCAGTATAATATAGTGACCACTACCTTAGTGGGACAGTACAGTGTAAAAATGTTGGTTGTATTTCGCAGATGATAAAGAATACATGCCTGTGAGTACACTTCCATTGTGTAGTGACGTGATTTATTCCAACTATTTATGTTCATCGTTAGTCTGTCAATGGCATTTTCCATTATGTGTTAGCATTAAGCTAGTGGGGGCGTTCCCCTGGCAAAGTTGTTAAACAGTGTGTAATTCGGTTTATTTTCATGTTTATTTTGACAGCAAATTTCACCTGAAAGTGGCAGAAACCAGCACGAATCCAATTTTTAGGAGGGATTGTTCACTAGTGTCTCCCAAACTGCTGCTTCTTGTGTGGTGAGTTTTTATAATTCACTTAACATCATATTGTTAGTTGTTTTTTTTCCCTATTGTTGTGCATTTTTAATATTTATAGGGAATTCACATATATATATATATTTGTCGTGTTTTATTTGAAAAATTAATTAGTAGCCTTTTTTAATTAAAAAAAAAAAAAATATCAGTTTGGTCATGTTTTCATCAATAAATAATTTACATTAAAGTTTTACATTACATTAATTTACATACGTGGGAATTAATATTTTAATTAATTAATTCGTTCATTTACTTCACTCAGGCATAAGAGAGTTGACCAGAAGTTGATCGAAAAAGGGTGCCCCACATCTTGTCCACCTCTGCCACAAGATGGCACAAAATTCCCAGTTCAGTTGCAATGCAGTTTCAAGTTTTTTTTCATTTTTAAAGTAATTTTTAATTTTTTTTTTAAGCTATATCGTTTTCTTTTGTACTGTCAAGTTATGCATTTTTTTCTTATTGGAAGTACTTTATGGTATGTAAAAAAAAGTGTTTTTTGCTCTTGTTTCATGGTTTTTGAAAAATCAAATGTGAATTCATTTTAACTAGGTTATTAATGTAACAATGCATATGTCAGGCAGGTAAAAGTGAATGAAATAAAAAGTCTGATCACATGTTGGAAACAAAGCCAACTCTATTCATCTTAATAATAAAGATTATACATTGCATTTCATCGAAACAATTCGACTTTTACCATTTTACCAGGATGGAATGTTCCATCCGTGAAATGCACGTCCAATGGTACAAAACTGCAGCCCGGCAACGTTAAATGACTCTCGCTGGGTCGTCATGAGGTAACGACTGAATCAATTCCCGCAGTTGATGGAGCGACGGGACCTCATGGGATACTTCCCTCTCTCCCCTCGAGGGCAATCAGCAGGTACGTATGCTCACCTGGCAGACCAAAAAAGCTCCCTTGCCTGATTATCAATTAGCTGTTGTGCATGTTTCTTTCACAGCCTATTTCCTCTAAGTGGACTGAAAGTAGTCATAATGAAATATAGGAGCAGAAAAAAAAATCTCAAATGAATCTGATTATTGCTTCATGTGTCCCTTGCCTTAAATATTAAACAGGTTTAACATTTACGATTCTTGCCCCAACTGGAAAAAAATCTGTCTCAAACACCCCACACCACAGACTAATCCATCAGGATAATCATTTGGAGACATTCCACAATCTGACCTTTGCTACTTTTTATTGCAACATGTTTTCATCAATAAATAATTTACATTAAAGTTTTACATTACATTAATTTACATACGTGGGAATTAATATTTTAATTAATTAATTCGTTCATTTACTTCACTCAGGCATAAGAGAGTTGACCAGAAGTTGATCGAAAAAGGGTGCCCCACATCTTGTCCACCTCTGCCACAAGATGGCACAAAATTCCCAGTTCAGTTGCAATGCAGTTTCAAGTTTTTTTTCATTTTTAAAGTAATTTTTAATTTTTTTTTTAAGCTATATCGTTTTCTTTTGTACTGTCAAGTTATGCATTTTTTTCTTATTGGAAGTACTTTATGGTATGTAAAAAAAAGTGTTTTTTGCTCTTGTTTCATGGTTTTTGAAAAATCAAATGTGAATTCATTTTAACTAGGTTATTAATGTAACAATGCATATGTCAGGCAGGTAAAAGTGAATGAAATAAAAAGTCTGATCACATGTTGGAAACAAAGCCAACTCTATTCATCTTAATAATAAAGATTATACATTGCATTTCATCGAAACAATTCGACTTTTACCATTTTACCAGGATGGAATGTTCCATCCGTGAAATGCACGTCCAATGGTACAAAACTGCAGCCCGGCAACGTTAAATGACTCTCGCTGGGTCGTCATGAGGTAACGACTGAATCAATTCCCGCAGTTGATGGAGCGACGGGACCTCATGGGATACTTCCCTCTCTCCCCTCGAGGGCAATCAGCAGGTACGTATGCTCACCTGGCAGACCAAAAAAGCTCCCTTGCCTGATTATCAATTAGCTGTTGTGCATGTTTCTTTCACAGCCTATTTCCTCTAAGTGGACTGAAAGTAGTCATAATGAAATATAGGAGCAGAAAAAAAAATCTCAAATGAATCTGATTATTGCTTCATGTGTCCCTTGCCTTAAATATTAAACAGGTTTAACATTTACGATTCTTGCCCCAACTGGAAAAAAATCTGTCTCAAACACCCCACACCACAGACTAATCCATCAGGATAATCATTTGGAGACATTCCACAATCTGACCTTTGCTACTTTTTATTGCAAGAGAGCAAAAAAAAAAAAAGACGATCAGATTGGGTCCAATTATCGCTATTTGTGTACTTTGCTTTCAATAGTGAACAAGTTTGACATATACCACCCCAGACACCACATCTCTGTCATTATTGTCGTACCTGAAAGCATGAGCGTTGTATTGTTTTATTTTAAAACTAACAAGAGTGGTGATCTTGTATTTGTACTTACGTTAAAATGCCACTCAAAGCACACACCACTTTTCTCCCCATCAGGTCTTAAAAACGTACTCCAATGGCATTTTATCACTCTTGTCGTGCTCTCGGATGTCTGGAAATGATGTCGGATGCCTTTGTGTGCGTTTGGAGGGGGCGGTACAGTAGTAAGGGGAAGCCATGGAAATTGAGGGTGGGGGTTATTAAGCACAGAGCCTAACTGTTGCCATGGCACATCCATTGACCCCAACACACACATACAAATACCTCTTCCTTCAAAGTGCATGGCACTCCCTAAATAAATTGCCCTGATTCGGCTCCATTAATGCTCGGTGTTTATCTTGGTGATGTTGGTAAGATAAGATAAGAAAACCTTTATTTGTCTCACAATGGAGAAATGGAGCTAGTGGTGGTGGAGGATGATCCACTGATCCACTCTTCCACTGTTTGTGTATTCAGCTGCACTTTATCAAACACTCACACACAGTAAACACATACTGCAAAATCAATAGTATGTTTGGGTGCCAGACAAACACACAATGAAACAAAGATATTTGCTGAGTATGCCCTTACATTTGCAATATCTTGAGTCACTACTGCTGAGCTCCTGAGTAGTATGAGTCATGAAAGGAAGGTAATCACAAGCAATCGTTTGTGTGTGTGTGTGTGTGTGTGTGTGTGTGTGTGTGTGTGTGTGTGTGTGTGTGTGTGTGTGTGTGTGTGTGGAGACCGCTGCAGGGCAAGCCCCGTTGTGTGGAGGAATTCCCTTGAGAAATTCAGCACTCGGAATAGGTCTTGGAAAACGAGCCAATGGGTATGTGGCGTTCATTCATCATGAGGAAAAACAGCCAATAAGCGTGGCGCTTACAACGACTGCCTATCTCCTATTGGTCGTGTGTGAATCGAAGGCGTTTTAGTTCCCCCTTTTTTGTGTGTGGCTCCCCCACAACAGCACCATCTCTGGCAGGTGGTGTCGCCCTTTAAGGAAACAGCAGCCGGGAGACCGTTAATGTCCATTTTGAGTCCGAAGCGTAAAATAAACTGTGCTTTTCTTTTTCTCTTTTTTTTTAAGGTGAAATAACTGTTTGTATCCATGGCCATGATTCGTCTTGACAAGCCACCGGGAACGCAGCGGACGAGCTAAGGGCAAGAACGCCGGGGTTCCCCCTTCCTCTTCTTCGAGCCTGGTTGCCACTTTTGTCGTCAAAAGGAGCTAGCGACGTGTTGAACCCGGGTGGAACCGGGAATGAGCAAGCGAGGCCGAGGGGAATAGAAGAAGACACCCCCCTCCACTCCATTGCCAACAACCAGCACCACCACGCCACGGCGGTTTGTCGAGCTCTCATCACCCGGACTTGGGCTCTCCCCTCGGCGGCGATTTGTCGACTTGAGGCGTCGAAGCTCCATTTTTGTTAGGGGGTGGAAGTGAGCTTTTTTTGTTGTTGTCGTGGCTGTTATTGTCCGTTAACATGCGGAGCCCAAAAAGCAGAGGACCTTCGTTTTTGCTTTGAAAAGGAGGGAGGAGGAAAACGGGTGGGGGGGACAAAAAATGAGGAAGCGTCTTCATAAAGACCCCGAAAATGACATGGTCTCGTTGTCTGTTGGGTCCCCGGGTCTGGATTTGAGCAGAACGAGGAGGAAAGGCTCTCCTTGAGGTTTTTGTTTGTAATCTATGTCTTTATTGGCATCACAATGACACCAAAGGAGCTCAAACGGTGTTTTTTCCCCCAATGGAAGTTGTGCCAGAGTGGCCCACAATGAACAGAAACACTTGAAACCTGGACAGCACATCATATTATTGACATTTTTTTGGTTGCTATATATATATATATTTTTTATTTTTTACAAGTATTTCTTTGTTTTCTCCCCGATTATTCAATGGAAGTATGCTATCAGCTACCGGTGTTGCCTCTGGACAGGCCGGTTCCCAAGCACGTCCTGAGCCGCAGGGGAGCCATCAGTTTCAGCTCCAGTTCCTCACTCTTTGGGGCCCCAGACCCCAGACAGCTTTCACAGGTAATCACACTCCCTTTCTACTCATTGTGTCGCCATGCACTCCCTTGTCACTCATTGTCTAGCTAACCCCCAAATGGTTGCGCTCATTTCCGTGGCCTTAAAAAGGAGCATCCAGATAGTTAATCCCAGGTAAATGTTCTTTTCCACTCATTGTGTATCCTTCCACTCATTTTTGCTCTTTGTGGAGGCACCCTCCCAAATCTTTGGTGAATTCCGTAGGCATTAAAAATCAACCAACAACTGTCCAGGCGCCCCTAATACCAGCGCTATAAATGTCAACATTCTCTTTTCCACTCATTGTATTGCCCTACAATTATTACTCATTGTATAGCCACCCACAAAATGGTTGTGTTATTTTTCTAGACCTTAAAAAGTAGCATCTAGCTTGTTGTTCTTCAGAATGCCAGATCCCAGACAGGTATGGAAGCTTCACACACTCTTTTCACTCATTGTGTAGCCCAACTTTCTTTTAACTCATTGTGTAGCCACCTCCAAATATAAGTGTTCAATCATAGGGCCTTATGAACAACTTTAAATTTTTCGAGGTCCCCAAACGTTGACAGCCTTTGCAGGTAATCATGCGCTTTTTCCACTCATTATGTAGCTCAACACTCTTTTCACTCCTTATGTAGCCAACCTGGCCAAAATGATTCACAAGGCCCTGCAAACAGCATCCAACTCCTTGTTGTTTGGGTCCCTTGGATTTCAAAGCTTATCACAGGACAACACGCTCTTTGCACTTGTGTTGCTCCACCCCCTTTTTCATTCATTGTATAGCCATCCCTTTAATTGTGTGCACTAATTCCCAAGGCCTTAGAAAGCAGCGTTTACCAAATAGGCCCATAGGCATTTGCAGGTAGTTGCTGGGTGTCTCAGCCCAACAAACACCTGCGACGCTCTCACATTTTGTCTTGTCGCTTTTTGACCACACTCCCATTTTTTTCGGTTCACCGTGCACGTGTTAGTCACAGATAAAGGCCTCGTTTTGCAATTTTGCTACATCTATCAGCGGGAACACGCCAACACCGCTGCACTTGTTATTTATGTCAACATCCCTTTGACACATTGGCAGAAACAAAATAAGTCACTCTTGAACCTGCCCCTTTTCAGTTTTTGTGAATTCCATGTTAGTCAGTGAAACTTTTTTTTTTTTTTCTCAGGGTTCTTCTCAGTGAGTTTGGGGTCAAGAGGGTGGTTGTGTTTAGGGTTCCTAAAATACCCACAGTCCATAAAATGCTTCAAAGGCAAGCGTAGTTACGGGGCCAATGTTTATAGTTCTGTCAGTGGTTTTCTTTCTGAAGAGTTGGGCTCACTTCCTTTCATCTACTCAAGAGCCGACTCTCCTGCTTTTGCGCTGTGTTTCACTGTCAGACATCTTTACGAAGCATGAAGTCACCGGCCGACCCCTGGAGAACCCCTCTTTGCCCAAGTGGGCTATGAGCGCTTTGCGCACGACCCTGCCCTACTTATGCACCCATGTGTGTCTGCTTTGAAGCTAGCCCGCTGTCACAGGGGGGCCTTTCTTTAAGTCTATAGTCCACGCTATCAATGGAGCTCACTGTTATTGAGACGCTTGGTGGTTTGAAGCAATTGGCTTGGCCTGTCCTGTCCGTCGGGAGAACTGCAGTAAGGATCAAATCAGTTGGAAGTTAAAGGGAACCCCCCAAAAAATGTATTAAACGTCTGATTTCCACCAGGGAGTTTGGCCCCAAATTTTTATCGTCAAGTAACTGATCGGAACGGCCCCGGTCACAAACTGAACGCAGCTGTGCGCACTTTGTGCAAGTGGAAACACAGGCTTGTTGTTCCAGAAGGGGTGCCGAGGGTCCTAACGCATGGATGAAAAATGTATGTCATTGTCATATGCATTGACAGAAATAGCTTTGGAAACTGCAAAGCTGTAAGAACTGAACTGTGGCGACACCGATGTGGACCAGTTGCTGTTTGTTTTTCAGCACATTTTTATTGGTGTCCATTTGTAAAAGGTCCGAAAGTAACAAATCAAGAATATACACTCTGAACCGTTTAGTGGCAAAGTGAATTGTATTTTACTATATTGAAAATGTTTTGGCAGATTTGGTTTCACTGCACGTTTTTTGCCGTGTCCGTTGTAGGCTACTGACAAGCTGTTACTCACCACCTCGAAACGTGATTTCATGTGTCCATTTGTCTAAGTCGGAAAATAACTGACCGGATTATTTTTGAAGAAAATAAAAGCCGTATTGGGATTTTACTGAGCCGTTCTTTGACAAACTAAAACTGTACCAGTACGAACATGGTTTTTGTGGCATACATACGTTGGCGTTTCCCGTTGTAAATCGTCCTAAAATAATGAACCCGTTTTTTTGTTTTGTTTTGCATTCGAAAACTGAATTAAAATACATGCGCAATCGAAATGTAAAATGGCTATGGCTTTGAAGCTGAGAACTGAGTCGTCACAAACAGAACGGAATCGTTCCACTTTGAAAATACGGTTTCGCTTTTGAATACGTGACTTGTGCGTTCTAAGTTACGGTCGAGGTGTCACCACTTTGTGGAAACCGGGGGTCATTCTAACACGGCGACGGGAAAGCAAGCCAGATTAGAGTTTTAAAGCTCAGAATCGTGCAGCGGCAACTTGAGCCGAACTGAACTTTACTGCTTCGCGCAAACCCGTCTGATTGGCGTGTGTCCGTTTCGTAAAAAGTCCAAGCCGGATCTGAAAGCAACCTCGCTCGAAAACTTTGCTCCGTCGACCAATTCCATACACGGAGCAGTTCCACATCCACAAATCCCACGTTCTAAGCTCGTGTTTACCACCGCCAGAGGTGCGCGTGTACTCTTTGCGGCCGCGGTGTGTTTTGACACGCGGTCCCGCAGGCCTGTTGTTTGTGGAAGCGGGGTCGGCCGGGGCCTGGCATGGTCGAACCAGTGCTGTCGGGCATGTGCCTCGGCACTGCGGGCAGTGGTTTGGCCAATTGCCAGACTCGCAGATGGCCCCGAGAGTCTCTTCCGTCTTTTTTTTTTTCGTCTATTTTGTTCCACTCGCACACAGGCTCTCTGTTTCTTACTCTCGCTCTCCATCGCCACCTTCTTCTTCTCTTTGCCTCCGCTGATGACGACAATCCCTCTTGTACACACAGGGCCAAGGCGGGTTAAAGACGTGCGCGATTCTCGGGTAAATACGTCGCTCTGTGGGAATGCTTGCAAACGGGTTGTAAGGAAAAATGCGGCGGAGGAGGAAGAGGCTTCGCGCCGCATAACAAAAGGCCTCATTTATCCGTTACTGCTGAAAGTCTTGCTTCCTTGAGGTGATATGAAGGATGACTAAAAGTTCCGGCGAGCATTTTTTTTTTTTTGATGGAACGAAGACCGAAATGGAAAGGGACCGCAAGTGTGCCGCAAGGAGTCACACGCTTCCCATCTCACACATTCATACATTTTTGTAGCGGATCCTTTTTCACTGCTTTCGTATCCTCGTGGTTCCGCACAGCCGCGATCTCACCGCCGTGTGGCTTCCTTTCAGAGTTCAGCTTCCAGAAAATACAAAAAGGCCTTTTTTAGTATACCGAGAGCCGCCGTTCAGTTCAGCTCGCCCGCGGTACGACACGGAACCCTAAACCCCTGACCTGGCTAGCATTTCCACCACGGGGGCACGGTGTAGGCGGGATGCCAATCGCTGCATCAGCTACTGAAATAGTCTGCTGACATTACTCGAAGCGCTTTGAGCCTTCTCTTGTGTTGCGCTGGTGCGGTTCTGCTGCTCGGTGTTTCGCAGCTCATGAGCCAAGCCACATCGTTTGAAAAGCTCATGGCGCGCCACCAAACAACAATGTCTCGGTATACGGCACAGGTGTCAAAGTCAAGGCCCGTGGGTCAGATCTGGCCCACCACATTATTTGACGTGGCCCACGAAAGCAAATCAAGCATGTCAAGTTCCGTGATGCTTGCTAAAGTCTGAACCAAAATGTCAAATTGTCACATGTAATCCACAATGACAGTTGTTATTCTTGATTTCTGGTTTTAAAACTCGTTATTCATCAATTTGTTGTGTGCTGTGTTTGTAATATGTGGAGGGGATTAAACATTTAGATGGTTTCCCAAAATTCATAATGGCCCTCCAAGGCAAACCGTAACTACAATGTGGCCCGCGACAAAAATGGGTTTTACACCCCTGGTATACGGTCTAAGACCCCCCCCCCTCTCCACCCCCAACCTGCAACGGGCAACCACAACCAACTTCCTAATTGAAGTGCACAGGTGTCAAACTCAAGGCCCCGGGGCCCAGATTTGGTCCGCCATGTCATTTTATGTGGCCCGCTAAAACAAATCTGGGGTGTCAACTTCCATGATGCTCACTAAAATCTGTACCGAAATGCCAAATTGTCATGTGTAATAAATAATGTTGAGATTTTGTCATAATTTTACTACCCTGTTGACACTCTTTTGAACAATCATTGAACAAACAACAAACAACTAGTTGACTGATTTCAAAACTAGTAAGCTATCAAGGGCAACCACATAAAAACATTTTCTTCAAAACAAATTTCACCCCTCCCTGTACTTTGAAAGTTTAGCCTTAAGCGAAACACTTTAACCTGTTAAAAAAAATTTTTTTTACTGTCATTCCTAATTGAAGTGCACAGGTGTCAAACTCAAGGCCCCGGGGCCCAGATTTGGTCCGCCATGTCATTTTATGTGGCCCGCTAAAACAAATCTGGGGTGTCAACTTCCATGATGTTAACTAAAATCTGTCCCGAAATGCCAAATTGTCATGTGGAATAAATAATGTTGAGATTTTGTCATAATTTTACTACCCTGTTGACACTCCTAATTCCGTTTTTGTTATTATGGCCCTCCGAGGGAAGACAACTCCAAAGTGGCCCGCAACAAAAATGAGTTTGA
>NW_017806150.1:75028-76261 GCF_001891065.2 Hippocampus comes
GCCTTGTCGTAGCCGGCCGGCCCAATCGCCCGTCGTCATCGCCCGAAGCCGCGCTGGTCTCGGCCTAAAACTGACTCCTCCTCCTCATCGGAGATGTTTAGACACACGGAGCGATAAGCCCGTGCGTAACAGCGGCAGATAGCGCCGCTCTCTCCGTAGCCACACTCGGCCTAAAACTGACTCCTCTTCATCGGAGATATTTAGACACACGTAGCGATAAGCTCGTGCGTAAGAGCGGCAGATAGCGCCGCTCTCTCCGTAGCCACACTATGGCCGTTTTCTGTGCATGTAAATGATAAGCTGTGGCTGTATGTGGGGGAGGGGTGCGGGGGGGTATACTTTGTTGATTTAAACTGCGGCGATAAGGCCGTGTGCGTTTGTGCAGCGCCCTCGCATTGACGTCTGTTCAGGATGTGGTAAGAATGCTAAAGGAGCCAAGTGTTTCACAAGTGTCCTCAACCCCCCCACCCCTCTCTTCTTTTAACCCCCGTGCTGCCAGCTCGAGGTTTTCTGTGAAAATTCCCCCGGACAGTCCCGCAGTCTGCGGCCTTGTTTGTCACCAAGCAGGAGCGTGTAGTATTTGGTAAACAAACGGGAGTGAGTCCTCGCATCCTGCCTTCATTTGGACACAAGACACTGGCCTTCTTTCTAGTTGTGTTCCCCCCCCCCCCATCTGTGAGGCGGGGGGGCTCTTATCACATGACCGTTCTGTTTTTGTGTCGAGCGCAGTCGGCCATGAGAAGGCGACTCCACATATCAACATAGATCTGACGGACACGATCATATTTATTTACCTTTTTGTGTGTGTGGGGGGGTAGGGGGGTCTGGGTGTGGGTGGATTTAACCTCCAAATAGTTGCCGGGCCTTCTTTTGGAGGCTAAGACAAAGTTGACCCAGGGAAGCAATTAGAGCCTGGGGATGATTGTTGAAAATGAATGAAATTCCTTTGCAGAGTAGACAAGCGCCCCTCCCCCCCTTAACACACGCGACTTCACCGGGGGTGCCTTCACGGACCGCTGGTAAAAAAAAAAAACCCCGACATAAAAGGCAGTTTATGGCACTTTATCTACCGGTTTCAAGTGAAAAAAAACCAAACAAAACCGGATAGGTCGCTCTTTATCTCGAGCACGGGGACCAATTCAGCTGCTCTCCAGCCGACAGCAGTCTCTCCCCGAACCGAGCGAGTCGATCTCGTAAAACACTCTTGCAACAAGTAGATTCCAGCCAGGGCAT
>NW_017806150.1:77273-79199 GCF_001891065.2 Hippocampus comes
CCACGGGGCCCAATTCGCCTGCTCTCCAGCCGACAGCAGTCTCTCCCCGATCCGAGCGAGTCGATCTCGTAAAACACTCTCGCAACAAGTAGTAGATTCCAGCCAGGGCATGCTGCTTCTTTTTTTTTTTTTTTTTTTTTTTTTTTATACTAACACATGCACACACGCTGGTCTAGTCCCAATCGACCCTCGGTTGAGGCTTAGCACCGAGTTACTGGAATGTGCTGCAAGAGGTCGTAAGCCTTCTGCGTCTGCAACTGACTTTGACCCGCTTTTGCTGCTTTCGGTATCCGTCAAAGGGATAACCCGGCTGTCTTGTTCTGTTTGTTGACTCACTGTGACAAACACCTGTCCTCTTGAAAGGAAGTGTGAGAATTCCACAACAGGGGCACCCGTAACGGTCGACCGGCCCTGAAAGGACACCGAGAAGTGCATTGTGTCGCAATGTTGTGATGAACTGGGAGTTTGTTTGCGAAGGCCGCCAAGCTGTTCTGATTGTGGAGCAACCCGTTCATCTTGCCGGTTGCTGATATTGGCCCCTGCCGAAAGAGTTTTTATTTTTCCCCCCTGCAACTCCCCCGGCATCCCGTTTTGTAATACATCAACCATAAGTTGGTGTGCTTGAAGGGCGGCTGGTCCGAGGAGATCCGGGTTCAACTTGGGTTTCCTTCAGGTACTTCGGAGGTTTGAGTGACACATGTTGTTTGTCTACATCAGGGGTGCTGATACGTCGATAGCTATCGACCGGTAGCTCGCGGACTGGTCCCAAGTCGATCGCGAGTGGTGTAGATGGAAATGCGGGAGGGCAAAAAAAAACATTTGTGTGTCCGTGTTATTATTTTACATTTTTGTGTTACTGCACCCTAAGCATCCGATCAGTCTCACTTTCACAAAATAGGATTTAAAAAAATAAAATACAATTAAAAAAAAAAAGCAGGCCACTTTTAACCGATGGTGTCGCCTGACCTGCCTCACTGGAAGTTGTTAGCGGTCAGCAGTCTGCAACTGCAGCGATTAAGACCCATTGCGATACATCTTTTGTTTTGTTTTTTTGTGTGCCAGGAGAAACATTTTAAAACGGTGCACACGAGCTACGTTCGTGATGTTCTTGTACTTAAGCGAAAGTGAGTCTCAAGTCTCTACTAAGGTAGGCGGTGATTTCCTCTTCACAGACTCACAAACTCTTATCTGCTTTAGTTTTCAGTTTCATTCATGTCGAGGGCCGTTATTGTGCGGGCGTGTGTGCTCGTATACGTGCAAGTGCGCTAACGGCTCGATCGCGGCAGGTTGGTTGGTTGATTGAAAAGTAGATCTTAAGTCGAAAAAAAAGGTTGGGCACCCCTGATTTGGAGTCTTCGAACCTAATATGCATATTGGCAGGAAAGCCACAATTGAACTTCGGACCCCATCCCCCCTCACCCCGCCCCGCAACTCCACAACTGTGAAGCAAGCTGTGCAAAACGACTTGCTCGCCATGCTTGTGTGTCTCATATCTTGCGGTGCACGCCAGTAACATCAAATCATCCGGATCTGCTTCCGACTGAATGGAAGATCCAGTTAGGCTTGCCTGACGTAACCGCCGCTAATTTGCTGTGCTGGTTTCGCATGAAATACAAAATGTTCCTGATCAGTAACTCACCATAGTCTTTTTTTTTTTTGCTGCAGCGGGGTTGTTTGCGTTCACGTCCATGACGATAATGTTGGCTCAAACTGGAGCAGTCAAACGGGTAACTTGCGCCGTCAAGAGCTTTTGTGACCCTGACTCGCACATCTACTACCCCCCCCCCCACACACCCCCACATCTGTGACCTCTGAAACTCGAGTATCGCAACCTCAGGCGCAGAGGCTGAGCCGAGATAAGAAACAGAGCCACTTTTAAATGAGCTTTTCATGGAATTGCACAGGGGGAGGGAGGTGGGGGTGGGG
>NW_017806150.1:79241-109195 GCF_001891065.2 Hippocampus comes
GGGGGGGACAATGGACATGCTTATTATGTTAGGAGTGCACTGCAAGCGATACGGAGAAATGAGTCCGTTCTCGACCGCCGCAGTTACAAGACCCATCTTTTTTGCAACGCCAGCCGTCAAGACAAACTTAGAACACAGCAAAAGTTGTCAAAGGAAGAAGATTTACGGGACACGGTGTTAGCGTGACCACTTCCTCATGTGGTTCGGTTGCCATGACAGCTTGTTGTTGTCTTGTGATGCGTTCAGATTTTGGACAAAGTTTGATGGCGCTTATCTGTGTCATCAATCAAAATGTTCCCGTTTCGGTCAATAGTAGTTCCGACGCCATATAGCTTCACCCTCGGATGTTCTGGTAAAGAAAACCGTGCTGCGTGTTTGGGGTGGGGTGGATGGGGGGGGGGGGCAATGTAGTTCCGGTCAGCATCTGTTATGTCGGAATTTCATTCACAACACGGAAGAAACAAAAAGCCGGTCTGGCACCCAAACGGCGAAATGGAAACTGCCACAAAAGAACTACCGTCACTTTTTCGGACGAACAATCAGACTCCATGCGCGCCTCAAACTCGTTCCTGAAACCGTTCAACGGAGAGAACCAGGAAATCATCGTTCAAATAAAGGGAGGGGTCTAAAAAAAAAAAAAAGCGACACGGAAGGAAGGCCTGCTTCTCTTGTTCAAATGTCATCACCAAATCGATCGGCGTCGGACGCGGTGATATTTATAATGACCTCATTCCATCGTAGTGCCGCCAATTTTTCGTTCTCATTGGATCCCCTCACCTCCCCCGGACCCCCCCCCCCCACTCCCCTTCACTCCTACCCACTCCCTCTCCAAGTGAAAGGAGGTCATTTGCTTGGCAGATGGGGAGAAATTTTAATCCCGCCTCATTCCACGCCAGAGGCTGTAGGGCAAATGGTATTGATGCCAAACAAAGAGGAAAGCACGCAAGCATCACACATAAAGCTCTCGGTACGATACTCGAACACACGTGACATCACAAGACGACGTTTCGCCGTTTCCATGATTTGTTGACCAATCCATCAAGAACCCTGTTCAGCTCCGCCGATAACCGAAAACACCTCCTTACGGGTTTTACTATTCACCGTGTTGAACCAGGCATAAAAAGTGATCGCTTTTTAAGCTTCTCGCTATTCGTTTCCCGCACAACCGAGCTTGCACGTTTCGATGACATCTCCAGCGAGTGCATCGGCACCTCGGTGGAGCCACACCTTTGTGTGACCACAATTTAAGTATGACCACACAGAGCCGCCTTGTCCAAACAACGGCGCATTGATGCGCGTTTTTTTTTGCATACCCGCCCTTCAAAATATGCGCCGATGTGACTTTGAAATGCAGAACAGTCTCTGCTCAATATGCACGAAACCATCTTTTGACGCACTCTACGTATCGCGAAATGTATAATGTGGTGTCCCCCGAGTTCATTTGTGTCTACAAAAAAAAAAAAATCGAATAATGGAACACACTGTGTGTAGTTAGCGCGTGCTTGGAAACAATCTATATGGTTCACACCGAGTGCCGGGGAAGTGTGTAAACACTGTGGCCTGTTGACACTAAAATACAGCTTTTTGCAGACGACCCAACCCTGCGTTGAGCTGTTTGCTCGCTTGTGAAATATTAGCTTTGAATCGACTGGAGATATGACCTCAGAGGACATGCACTGTCCTGTGTGTGTGTGTGTGTGTGTGTGTGTGTGTGTGTGTGTGTGTGTGTGTGTGTGTGTGTGTGTGTGTGTGTGTGTGTGTGAAAGAGACTTTTGGCAGGACTTGAGGTAATAAGTGGACAAGCAAAGTGTGTTTGTGTTGGTAGTAACTGTTAAATGCGACATGGCCGCGCCCGCTTAAGGTCAATTGAATTTTTTTTAGGTACCGTATTTTCCGCACTATAAGGCGCTACGGATTCTACGGCGCACCTTCAATGAACGGCCTATTTTAAAGCTGTTTTCGAATATAGGGCGCACCGCATGATAAAGCGCATAGAATAGAAGCTGCAATAGTGGCTGCAGTTGCGTTATGCATCCACTAGATGGTGCTACGGTAAAGGGAATGCAATGTAATACAATACAATACAGCATTATTTATATAGAGGCGTCACAAGCGCTGCAGCCGGAACAAAGCGCTTTACAGAACATTTAAAACACTACGTCCAAGAAATCCGAATCGTGATCCATATATAAGGCGCGTCGGATTATAAGGCTTTTGAGAAAATAGAATGTTCTTCGGTGCGTCTTATAGTGCGGAAAATACGGGATGTGAAAAGCCACACTAGTGTTCAGAAGTCCCTTTCAAAAAAATTGCACCCTCTTTATGAATTTTTTTTTTCCCAAGTTTCTGGTCCCAAAATGTAAAATCCCAAATTGGGATTTCAGCCACTTGCTTTTTAGAACGTACGTGACAATCCAGATGTTGTCCTGAAAATGTCAAGATTTGTTTTGAAGCGTTTTCATGCTCCGGTTGACTGTGACGAAATTCCAAAACAAAGCAATATTTGAAGTATGATTTCTGGTGGGTGCGGCAAGGGCCGCCCTTGAAAAAAACCAACAAAAAACAAAAACAATAAAAAAAAAAAATCCATCCTTTTGTGACCAGTTTTCGAATGTTAATGTTTTCAATTATTTGCTTTTGGACCCTTAAAACACGCAAAACGACGCAATTTCAAACCAGCGGCTTCCGCAAAATTGGCTTTCCGCGACAGTCACGTTGAATACCCTTCCAGCGGAATCTGAAAACCGACTTTTTACATATTTGTAATACTTTTTGCCGCTCAAAACCCTTTTGAACACATTGAAAACTTCTACAAGTGACCCGCACTGTCGCTATCTTTTGATCCCGAAGAGCCAGCTGTAAATGTGAATGGGTCTTTTGGAAACCTGACTCTCAAACTCAATCAGTCAGCAGCCAAACGGCCGGGCGCCGCCGAGGTAGACGTCCAGTAATGCCGACTTTTTGTGGAAAAGGAAACCCCAGCCTCGGGGGAGCCCCGCAGGCGGCCGGTCGGGCCTGGATGGCCGCCCAGGCCGTGTTGAGAGCACGGAGAAGAGCGAGTGCAGACAACCCCCCCTCGCCCCCCCCTCCAACAATTCCCCACAGCAGGTGTGTGTTGACAGAGCAAACACACGCTCGCTCGTCACAGTTACGTCCGCCGCAAGTGCGCTCGTGACTCTCGCGGCTCCCCCCGCTGAGCCGCGCCGCACATGCGACTCAGCAGCCGTCCATGTCGGGCGGCGTGTTCCCGTGGCGAGGTCAACAGGAGCACGCCGGCTCCGACCGACAAGAAAATGTCTTTTCTTTTCAGCCGTGACACATGAGATGAGGCTGTTGAAAGGGAACAGAAAGTTTCAGGAAGGTATCCGGAGGAAGACACATCTTTGGCTACAAACGTTGCTGTGATTCAGATTCGAACAAGGGAAAAAAAATAATGTAAAGCAGCACAACATTGCGTCTACCCTTTTTTTTCCTTTTTTTTATGTACAACTTGGCGAAATTGGACTCCCTTGGGCCCTAGTTCAACTCTTTCAGGTACAGCGGTCACTACAGTGGACAGCTTACCGTGTTATCAGGTTACAGGTTAGCATTATTTGTGCATGAAAGGGTTAAAATGACTTAAACTCTGCTCACTATTTGCTATTAAAAAAAAAAAATTAAAAACAAAGGCAGCCGAACGATCAGCATCTATTTGGCGGTGCCATAACACTTGAAGCCACGGCTCTTTTGAACACAAACGGTGCAGCAACATGTAGACAGACAACATATAACAGTACCCGCGCGCATATATTCTTTGGACGTGTGGGTATTTTGGTTTAGTTTCAATGGTAGGTACACAAAAATGCCAAACTGTGTGTGTGTGTGTGTGTGTGTGTGTGTGTGTGTGTGTGTGTGTACAGCTGGCACGCATGCACCTCACGTTTGGTCTCCCAACTGTGTGTTTGTGTGTGTGTGTGTGTGTGTGTGTGTGTGTGTGTGTGTGTACACAGCTGGCATGCATGCACCTCACGTTTGGTCTCCCAACTGATAACAGCGGCGTGAGCGCGGTATCGGCTGGATGATACGGTGTTGGCGTTGTGTTTATCAGTGTTTAAGTACACTCTCTCTCTCACACACACACACACACACACACACACACACACACACACGTAGGTACGACGAAATCCAAGTTTCGCAACATTGCGCCACCTGCCCCGGCCGGCTATTGCGCTCTAAAAACTTTACAAAGTGTCACTTTACAAGCGTTATCTCTTGTTTATGTGTGTTTACGCAGAGACGCGGGGCCATCTCGTACGACAGCTCGGACCAGACGGCGCTGTACATTCGCATGCTAGGTAAGTGGTTCCTCGACGCGACGCACTTCAAGGTGTGGCCCACTCCCAAACTTCCGATGGGCTGGACCGCGTCCATTTTGTACCAGTTTCGAAACGTGAGGCTGGAGAGGTGGCAGGCACGCCCTTCCAATGAAATTCAAATCAGCATTTATCTCTTCATCTTGGTGTGTTGACATTGGGAAGCCGGTTTGAAATGGGATTAAAATGGTTGACGAGTCTGTCATAAGAAGACAAAAATCTGCTCTGGCCTCCTTGCATTAAGACTTGCTTGTGCTCATGATCTGATTTGGGAGTATTTCCATCGATGTTTATGAAAGGGGCATCAAAATCATGGCCTTGGTGGAGGTCGTGGCGTTATGTCTTGGGAACAAGTGAGACCACGGGTGTCAAAGTCAAGGCCCGGGGGTCAGATCTGGCCCGCCGCCTCATTTTATGTGGCCCGCCAAAGCAAATCAAGCATGTCTAGTTCCATGATGCTTGCTAAAGTCTGGACCAAAATTTCAAATTGTCATATGTAATCCACAATAGCAGTCATTCTTCTTGACTTCTGATTTGAAAATTAGTTATTCATCAATTGGTTGTGCGCGGCGTATGCAATATGTGGAGGGGGGTTAAACATTTAGATGGTTTCCCAAAATACATAAGGGCCATCCAAGGGAAACCGTAAATACAATGTGGCCCCGTGACAAGATGAGTTTAACACCCCTGATTTGGACTGTATAATAAGCATCCCCCCCACCACATGACATGAAATTTGGTGGGCATGCCGATCAGGATGTATTGAAAGTCTCAAGCAACAATGCTTGAAATTGAGATGGAAGTTGGCCCATTTTGCTTTGATGGCGCCATTTTCTGGACAAATTTCATGAGGAAGAGGCCCGGACCGTAATGACAAAAAATAGATCACCCCCACCAGCGATCACTAGTTTAAAAATTGCCATTTTGGTTTGAGAAAAAAAAATCCTCCCATTTCCACACAAAATTTGGCTGATGCGTTTACCGTCACAGGACGCATGAAAAAAGTCAAGCCTGAAATTGAACAGCACGTCTGCCATTTTGGTTTGAGCCAGCCATACCAGGGCTTCTACTTCGACTGGTGAATTCGCCGTGAAACTAGCGATGCAGTGAGTCAGGCGTTTATTTGCACAAAGTGGATGGCGTCATTTGGAGGAAATCCACTATCTGGTGTCCGCTGCTGAACAGAAGACACACGCACACGAGCCCGAGTGGCTTCCAGTTGTTGACGTTGCGAGTCAACAGCTGCTGCGTGTGTTTTGTTTTGAGCTGAGTTAAAGGCGCTTGAGCGTTTTTTATTATTATTATATATTTTTTTTAAACCCCCATTTTCTTTTTAATCCTTTCACTCGGCCGAGTACAACAGCGGTTTCTCCCCTTACGTCACAGGCGCAAGGCATCCGCCTTTGCGGATGAGTTCTATTCACCGCACGCTCACATAGCCCAGTGTCATCCCGCCATCGCTGAGAATGACATGACCTACATCCAACCCCCTCCCCCTCCATTAATGCACTGCAGCTGCGATTGCGGGGGGTCGACGCAGACCCCATGACTCTCACAACACCTCCTAATCACGCCGTCAAGTGCGCGCACGTGCCCGGGGCCGAGCACATGCGGACGGACTCACGCAAGCGTGTATCCGTCGCCTCGAGCCGTATGAATTGTTCTGATTGACGGCGCGCACGTGTGACGCCGCGGATTGGACACGCGTTCCTTCGCGATGACTACTTCCAAAAATATTGTCGGCTGTCAAAATCAAGTTGGGGGGGTTGCCTGCAGGGGGCGCCAATGAATCCCATCACAGTTTTGGCGTGTTTGTGGTTGAAATTTGGTGGCAGACGGACACAATTTCTCACTTTAATTCATCTTTGGCAGGAATTGACAAAATGACCCAACGATGGATGCCAGCAAAAAGAAAAAAAAAAAAAGTGACTTCCCCTAACTTTTTTTGTGGGTCTACTCATGATGGACATGCCAAATTGCTTGTTGCGAAATGAAACTGTTGAGGTCCCAGAAGAAATGCAAATCTCTTTCAAAATTTGAACCGTAAATGGCAGTTTCAAACCAAAATGGCGGCCTTCCTGTGTCTTTTCAAGCTTGGGTTCTTGAGACTATTTTGTGTGTCTTTTAACGATAGACATGCTGCCCAAATTTCATGTTCTTTCATGTGTTTGGGGGGGCTGCGTTTTCAGGAAAAAAAAAACTGAGGCTGCACTTTGGAGTCCCGTGATTCTTATCAACCTTTGTAACGTTGACCCTAAAATGTCCGCCTCAACCCAAAATGGAAGACTGAATGCATGTTTTCAAGCGGGGGATTATTTTGTGGGTCTATTTGAGTCCATTTTGTGGGTCTGATTATGATATCACAATGAGACCAAATGGATTTTTGTTCAGTTGTGTACTGTCGAGAGGGACCGGGTTCAATTCCAGCTCCGGCCTCCCTGTGTGGAGTTTGCATGTTCTCCCCGGGCCTGCGTGGGTTTTCTCCGGGTACTCCGGTTTCCTCCCACATTCCAAAAACATTCATGGGAGGCTGATTGAACACTCCAAATTGTCCCTAGGTGAGAGTGTGAGCGCAGAGGGTTGTTCGTCTCTGCGTGCCCTGCGATTGGCTGGCGACCAGTTCAGAGTGTACCCCACATACTACCCAAAAACATCGCCCACATGCAATGATGAAAACGTGAATGTTTGGTGATCTTGTGTACGTGGTTCAAATTCACTAGCCATCGGATCAGATCTCTGGCGAGGTTGTTTTTGAAGGACCTTTGGAAACGGCCGCTGCAAACATTGTGCCGTTGTGACGTTACTATGGGTTTTTGAGACTTTTCGACATTTTTTTTTTTTTTTGCAGGGGGAAATGTGTGTGAGTGTGCTGTGTGCGTGCGTGTGTGTTTGTGTACGCATGATGAGAATTTCAATGAAATGAGAAGTGCCACGCTGGAAACACACACTGCAGTGTTTTACACCCCCCCCCTTTTTTTTTTTTTTTAAATGATTCAGCACTTGTGGCTGCTGCTGTTGTGGTGAAGCTCAGCTGCCCTGTTTTCTGATTTCGTGATACGAAAGTTGGGCTGAGGATCACCGTCACAGGTTCTGTGTTGTGATGACATTGCATGCCCAGCTCCTTGTCCGTCCTCTTCCGTGTGCGTGTGTATGTGTGTTGTGTGGTTTGCACATGCAGAACATTTTTCAACACAACGATACACAAGCCTCAAAGCGCCACAATGGCGGCTTGTCGCCGCAAAACGAGTCCCGATCCGCTTTCCAGCGCCGACTGGCTTTAAAACAGCGTTTATTTCTTAATTTTTAAAAATGAGCGAGCGGTCTTTCTGAAAGGCTGTTGACGGCCCCCAAAAAGTGGGGCTGAAAAGGATTCATCGGATAACTTGGACAATTTGGATGAAAAAAAATTACACACAAAACAAACACAGGCCATATCTTCGCCAGGAATCACGATTCACCGCAAAAAAAGCAAAGATTTGAACATCCCGAACGTTTTTTTTTCGACACTGACTCAATCCACGCCTTACCCCAATTACACTAAATAATTTAAATAACCTTCTCTCTCTCTCTCTCTCTCACTTCCACACATTTGTGCTGCAATTGCATGAGCCTTGGGGAAATAAGTGCAAATTTCTTCCAGGAGATGTGAGAGTAAGAAGTCAGGTTGGATTTGAACCGGAACGCCGAAGCTCCCATCCGTATCTGTGCATCGACTTCCGAAACCTTCACAGTGAGTACGATGTGGCCTCCGTCGCGAACGCCGCCGCCCCGCCACTCCACCACTTCACACACTACCTCACATAAACCCAAAGTTATGGTGTGTGTGTGTGTGTCCCCACTTACACTTTGTCAATGACATCACAACACAGACGCATTGTGTGTATGTGTGTATGCACTCCTCACGCTGCTGTGTTTCCAGCTTGCAGTCGCAGTTTATTCAGTCATGCTGCTTTTGTGTATGTGCGTGTGTGTGCGTGTGCGCGCGTGTGTGTACGGGCGAGAGAGCGAGAGCACTGACAAAGCAGGTCTGCAGTGCAAGGCCAGACAAAAAGGCTTACTGGTGGGTGGCTTCGTCAGCACCGAGCCGAGTGCGGAAGTCATGTGACGAGCTTGCGCTCCCAAAAAAAAAAAAAAAAAGGCTAATAGTTGTCATGAATTATTGTTAACTGTCACTCGTGTGTACGTGTGTGTGTTTTTCCCGTGTGCGCGTGTTGTATATGCAGCGCGTCTGGGCGGCGAGTCGGAAGCAACGGTGGGCTCGACCCCTGAGAGAAGGGTGCGCCGGCTGCTCAGCCTCCAGAGGTACCTGCATTCGTCCCGCCTGCTGCGGGGCACCGCCCACCAGATCCCGCTCCCCATCCTCGACGAGGACTACACTGGACAGGCCCGCGTAAGATCGAGTGACCCGGAGAACAAACGCGACTTGAACAAAGTTATGGGGAGGGCTGAGACGATTCGGTTAGTTAATTCCCCCCCGAAAAAGTCAATGCCGAATCTGGCTCGAAGCAACTCCAAGTTGGTGACAATATTTGCACCTTGCTTGCACGTTATGTTGTCTGATCATTTTAATCGATGCAGCGTAATCTTGATCTGAGGTAGACATGTCCCTGTCGCATTTTTTATTTTTACATCTGATTACATTACATCTGATACAGAGTCTCGCTCCAATAATTTGGTGTGGCATTACTAAAGGGGGGAAAAAAGAGCACATTCAAATTGTACATAAATTGTCTTCTCTTCATTTGTTTTATTTATTTATTTATTTTTGGTCATTCAAATAAAGGTATCCGAACGTAACTTTTTACAAGGTTGTAATTCAGCAATGGTTCAAATCAAGTGTATTAGTTTTTGTGTGCATTTGGGAAGCAGATTTACTTATCGGGCAGAATTTGCCACATTAAAGATGGCAGATGCAGAGGCGTGTTACAGCAGCAAGGCCCACTGGCTCAGTGAGGCATCGACGGCTACACGTCGAAGGAAATGACCACTCCGTAATATTCACACGAGATATTCTTGTTTTGCAGTGCATGCTGGAGAAAGTGGGCAACTGGAATTTTGACATTTTCCTCTTCGACAGGTTGACGAACGGTACGTACGAACGTCACAGGCATCATTTATGTTAAAATGGCGCCATCTTCAGGTTGCCCGATGCATTACGATGGCAGTATAAAATGAAATGAGCCACCAAAGTTGTGTAAGTCTCTCGTTTGAGCACATGTGACAGGTTAGCGAGCTAGTGGCTATCTTAAAACCAAATATGGTTGTTTATGTCTTAACTCGGCCTTCTTTCGGCTCAAACACCCTGTCAGCCGTAGAAGTCTTCGGCTGTGAAAAGATTTCAAAATTTTAGCTAGCGGCTAGCGTGAGATGCTAACATAGCACTCTATTCAGGGCTAATTTTTGTGAACTGTATATTTAGAGATGGATGGACTCAAAGCCACAGTGCTGGCGTCAAAGATTCAAATTCATGTCCTTGGTTCATGCGGGCTTATGGCAGGTGACAAGTTAGCTAGCTTAGGTTCTCAAAATGTGATCGAATAAAACAATCATGGAACATTTTAGCGTTTTGTACAATTGAAAAAAAATTCTGAATGGTGTGACCTTTTTTGCAGAGTCATGACTTTATTCTTGTAACCTTCAAACGCTTCTCAAAATTACATTCTTTTTGTGATCATTTTGACTTCTTTTGAAGTGATATTTTTTCTTGTTGTGTCACAACTTTCTTCTTGTCATGTTATGGCTATTTAACGAGTTTATCCTTCTCATGTTAGGATTACACTGAAACACAAGACATGAACTCGTTGAGCCATGTCGTAGTCTTGCAAACTAAAACAGCAGCACCGACCGAAGCATTTCTTGATTTCCATCACGCTCTCCGCCCTCGTAGGAAACAGCCTGATCACGCTGACGTTCCACCTGCTGGACCAGTACGGCCTGGTGGAGCTGTTCCGCCTGGACGTGGTTCGGCTGTGGCGCTTCCTGGTCCTGGTCCAGGAGGACTATCACGCCCACAACCCTTACCACAACGCCGTGCACGCTGCCGACGTCACGCAGGCCATGTACTGCTACCTGCGGGAGCCCGCGGTGAGGCACTCGACACACGATGACATTTTTCACCGCTGTGTCGCGCCATATATTGTAGCACTGTTGCAAATTTTTACTGCCTGATCGCTATACAGTTGTGGGATTTTTTTATTTTTATTTTTTCAGTCTTGACGTGTGCGTATGTGTGTGTTGAGCGCAGTTATCCAAGTCTCTGACGTCGTACGACATCTTGCTGGGCCTGCTGGCCGCCGCCACTCACGACCTGGACCACCCTGGAGTCAACCAGCCTTTCCTCATCAAGACTGACCACTATCTGGCTTCACTCTACAAGGTGACACGGCCCCACGGATTCTCTTTGTAGCTACCCTCAAATGACCTCAAGAGGGCGTCATGAACATATTAACGTTGAATCGCCAGTTATTTTTTTCTCGTGATAAGTTTTTTTCTTTTCCCACTTCCTGTCATGAAAAATAAATCTCAGACAGGCAGCTTTCCATTTGAAATGTTACATTTCAAAATTTGGACTTGTTCTAATTGAACGCTTTGTTGTCCACAGAATACCTCAGTTCTGGAGAATCACCACTGGAAGTCTGCCGTGGGTCTGCTCAGAGAGACTGGGCTCCTCTCCCACCTGCCTGCCGAAGACAGGTCCGCTCACATCGCCGTATGATGATGAGGATGATGTAATCTCTCGCTGGACTTGGATTGACGCCCGTGTCGCGTGTGCATCCTCCTCAGCTTGAGCCTGGAGAGGGATCTGGGCTCGTTGATCCTGGCCACGGACATCAGCAGACAGAATGACTACCTGTCCAGGTTCCGTCTGCACTTGGACCAGAGCAACCTGTGCTTGAGCAACGCCAGCCACCGACACTTTGTGCTACAGGTGCTACTTCTTTCTCCTTACCACAATCAAGTCAATTTTCTTGCGTTAGGAGCTGTTTTTCAATTTTTTTGCGCTATTTGTTCTTGCAGTGTTCTGACTTAAATCTCGTGTAAATGTGATTTTTTTTTTTTTAACATTGATTTTTGAAATTTATTTTAAGACTTTTTTTTCTCCTAATGTCCTGAATTCCTGAATTCGCTTTTTTTTTTTTTTTTTAATTTATTTTTTATTATGTTCCTTCGTTTCGTAATGTTTCTCACAAACGTCAAGACAATATTTGGACTTGATTTTCACAAATTCCTGCTTTTTCTCCTCACACTCATTCTCCTCAAAACGATGATTCTCTTTGTTTTGCGGTTGTTCCGTGGCAGATGGCTCTGAAGTGCGCCGACATCTGTAACCCGTGCAGGCCGTGGGAGCTGAGCAAGCAGTGGAGTGACAAAGTCACCGAGGAGTTCTTCCAACAAGGTCGACGCCGTTTCAAAGATGACGCGAACGCCTTCCCAAGCCTCCTTTTTTTTTTTGTTGCATCTTCAGCATTTTCCTGATGTATAAATATTCTTTGTGCAGGTGACGTTGAGAAGAAGCACAAACTGGAAGTCAGCCCACTTTGTGACAGAGCCACGAACACAGTGGGCAACATTCAAATCGGTGAGGGACACTTCATTAGGGACACCTTCACCGCCCGTCACCCTTCTACTGCTAGCGATTTACATTTTTAGTTATGTATTAATTTTTCACATTCCATGAGCCTGATTGCTTGCTTCAGTCAATTTTTTTTTTTTTTTCGGGAGAACAAGAAAAAGCACAACCAATTTACCAAACACAAAGTCCACTTGCCTTGATTAAACTTTTGGGGATTTAATTACCATGACCTGGATGACCAAGAAGAAGAAACAATTTTTATCAAGCATGTTAGTATTTTATTTATTTATTTTTTGGATATTGTGACAGCAAGCTAAAAAATGACTTTGCTAATCATGCCATTCTGCTGACAATTGTACGATAGTTAAGAATGTTAGGTTCAAGTCGCGCTTATCACCTTTGTGGGATCAGGACCTTCATTCTCGTAGGTTGGCACACGGTTTTCTCTTTATTTTCATTTTGCATCTATTACAACCTTTTCCACAGATTTGGTCTCGTTTTGACGGTTGTAAAATGACAGCCTTGTGCCGTATCTTCATTTTTAAAAATATATATATTTATACTGCAGATATTTGTTTATGGATGAATATATTCACTCATGGTAAAATATGTGTGTGTGTATGGATATGTATTTTTTTTTTTTTTAAAGTGGTTGTGCCTTTTTTCAGGGTTCATGACGTACGTGGCGGAGCCCCTGTTCACCGAGTGGTCTCGCTTCTCGGACACGCGTCTGTCCCAGACCATGCTGGGACACATGGGCCTCAACAAGGCCAGCTGGGGCAGCAGAGAACAAAGCCCGAGCCCAGATCCGCCGCCAACACCACCACTAGCGCAAGCCTCTCCAAAGACAAACCTCAGGGAAGGGGAGTATTCTGACACCTCTTGACACACATACATACACGCGAACGCGAACACGCAGACACACTGGGGGGAGCGCCTTGATCCCGTTAAGTTTGATGATTATTTTTTTTCCTTTTTCTTCCTCCTCCGCTAAACCACTGATTTTATTTAATTTATTTAATTTGAATTGTTTTTGGACGTAGAGCAATACGTAGATACCTCATTTGGCGCCTGCTGTAATTTCCCTTCCTTTTTTTTTCCTTTTTTTTTTTGTTTTTTTAATTTATTTGTCACTCCTGAAGACATTTAAAGTGCCATTTGATGCCGAGTATTCACACAAGACGCGTATACAGTATATGTATGCGTGCGTGGGTCACTTTTGTATTGATTCTTCCTCCAAAAGTGACAAGCCCAGTCGTTTGCTGCCTCTCGACCAACCCAGACTGTTTACTACTACTTCTTCTTCTTTTTCTTCTTCTCCACACCACACGCACACTCTCACTCCTGGAAGCACAAACCAGCTGAAGCCACATGCATGCGCACATTGTTTGGGGGGGGCCACAAAGCAGTTAAAGCCATACTAAAAAAAACACACACTCACACATAGACCCACTCTCATACACACTACTGTCCCTCACGACCACTTTTTGGAAACACAAAGCAGTTCAAGCCATATGCACAGGGCCGACCTTGCCCATCAGGCGAGATAGGCAGATGCTTCGGGGGGCGGGGGGCACCACAAAAAAAAAAAAAAAAAAAATCACCTTCAATATGAATTATATTCAGACGAATAACCGCTATCGACTTAATTTCGAAGGGAAGAAGAGTACATTGATATGAAAATACCATCAAATAAGCGACGAGGCGCGTACGACGGTGGTTGGACTTTAAATGTAGTATGAAAACAAAATTTGTCCCTGATGAACAAAATTTTAAATCATCAATTTTTTTTTTTATTTTAGGAAAAATATTTCAATGAAATGGCCAAAACAACATGAAAATACATTCAGGTTAAAAGCTAATAAGTCGGCGTCTATTATAGAAGTCAAAAAATGGGCGTATCGCTTCTGTTATCGCTTCTACATATTTACAATTTTCTTCTGCTGTTTTTTGGAGGTTTTTCCTCTCAATCCAAAATCAAATTCAAACGCCAATGCAATCTCATTGCCAGTAACCAATGTAAGGAATGCAAATTTGGATGAACTTCTCAACCACTGAATGTTAAAATCAGCGAATAAAATTGGGCGAATGCACCGCTTTTGAAAGTAGGAAAGTTGCGCATGTTTTACACGAGCCTTCGAGAAACAAACAGGAGGGAAAATGGGAGAAAGGTCAAGCTGCTGCTTCCTTGGGGTTTATTCAATTCGGTATCGCAATAGCAAGTTACTCACACGACTCGTCTGACAGTTGCAAAACGCTCATGAAATTGCCGTTTTTATTTTACATCATAAACTGCGTGATATTCTCTTACAGTATGAAATGAAGGCAATGTTGAAAAAATCAACTTATCCCGTCAGCGCATAACCACACGTTTAGCTCGAGCCGGCCCTACACGCACACACACTCAGTACTTGGAAATATAAAGCAGTGGAACGAACACACACACACACACACACACACACACACACGTTTGTTTGGAAGCGCAAAGCGACAAACACAAACGATCACTCACCCCGTTTTTTTTTTTTTTTTGCAAGCACAAAGCAGCCGAAGCCATACACGTCACACACATCCATTGAAACTCTTCCGCTCTGAGGCTCTCAGGGTTTTAGTCATTAGAAGAAAACGGAGGACGAGGAACCTCTGTCTTAAAGGGCCACGCTCGCACGCAAGCTGTACAGACAAGACAAGATGCCTTACGACTATGCACAAGCGACAAGCTAAGTGACCAAACTCGCCATGACGTTAACGATAAAAGATGACCGCCACATTCCACAGTGTGAAACCCTTCTTGTGAAAATCGCAGGTGTTTGTTCCCCACCCCCTTCGCTGTTGAAAAGTGCTGTAAGACTGTTGTTTTGTTTTGCAAACTGTTTACAATTCTGCCACGACAGCCATTTTGTTTTCTTGGGGGAAAAAGGGGAGGGGCAAGACTGGAGTGTTTTTTTTTTTTTTTTTGTAAAGGCTTTTCGCGCTCTTTTTCCACTTTTTGATACGCGCCCGTTGCTGTTTTTGAAGAATAAAAGGAAAACCTCTTGTTGACTAAAAGGCAGATAAGTTGTTTCATTTACCCTCCATGCCAGTCGCTTTTTTTTTTTTTTTTTTTATGACTTGTAAAATTACCATTCAAAAACTTCCCGACTACGACTTTTCAAAATATTATACCTTGTTTTTGTGCGATACCTTCAACTTTGTCCTTACTTTTTTTTTTTCTACTATACTCTTTAAATCACACACACACAGATCCACGCTGAATAGTTTTATTTAATAACGTGACAATTGGACAGGATTTTAACGGAACACAATTCCACTGTAGAAGATTTTGAACAAATCACTTAAAACGGTCCATATAAAACCAACAATTAATTACACAAAGCATAAATAATGTCAGTCATGACGCGTTGGTTGCATTCTGTCACAATTTAAAGTTTGAGATGACGTTTATAACATCAAATGAGGTAATGATAAAAAAAATACAAATTTTGGCAAGTTAGTGTTTGTCTTAAAGCAACAAATCATAATTTAGCATATGACCAGTTGAGAGTGACACTATATAGATGTGTAAAAACATTTTTAATAACTTAAAAAGTGCACCAAGCTATGAATACAGGGTCAGAATTCAGAGGAATATCCCTTTTGTACTTCCACAAATATTAATAAAAGTTGTCAATTCGGAACGTTGGAGGCTTCCTCTTCGTCAGTAAAGCTGCATTAGACAAACTTGAGCTTCCCGGTTGATCTCAACATGTGCTGACCAAACTGTCAAAAAAAAAAAAAAAGAAAATAAGAGGATGATGAGCATGAAAAATGACAAAATTGTGGAAAACGAAATAATCTGAGAATAATGGCACTTTTTTTTCAGAAAAAGTAGTGAGAAAGTTATAATAGGAGGAAAAAAATTGTGGAATCTTTTTAAAGCAAAATTGTAATATTACATACGGCCCGTAATTTGACCAAAAATTGTGAAGGCCAAATTTCCCCCCCCTTATTTGGACTTGGTACTAATTGTTGTGTATTGTTACCAGAGGGCTCTCCGTCGGATGTTTGACTTGGTCCACTTGGTGATTGTGTTGCGGGTAAGTGTGAGCAAACTTCCTCTTGAGAGCCTGTGCGATGAGAGCGGCGGCGTCTGTGGGCTCCGTGAGTTTGTCGCCCTTCTCCGCATTCGCCAGGCGACTGTTCACAGGGCGCGGGGGGGAGGGAATATGACAAGCATCAAGTCACAATATTGAAGCTGGAATATGCCGAGGATGAAAATCAAAATCTCCCAAGTTGTATTTCAACATTTTGAATTTATTCACGTCATATTTCAATTACAATGTTCTCATTACATTTTGACGAGAAAACTTCATCTTGACTGTCCTTACCTTTTGACGGATCTTAGCTTGACTTTGTTCATGTCCTTGAGCACATCCAGCATGCTCGGGAGTTCAGCATGCGTTTTAGTCTCCGTCTGGCCTTGTAAGGTCTTTTGCCCGCGGCGCTCCTTGATCAAATCTATGGCGGAAAAGGTGCGCTGCAGTCCTGGAGGAGGAAGAGGAGGAGGTGGCGGCGGAGGTGGTGGTGGTGGAGGAGGAGGCCCACTGCCAGAAGGAGGCGGGCAAGGGCTCATGCCAGTAGATGCATCTGAGTCAAGTGGAAACAAGATGCTCAAAATGTAGCCCTCTGCTGCCACATAGTGGACAATTTATGTCCTATGTCAAGAGGGAGCATTTTTCCTACCGGACTGGGCGCTCTTCTCCTGGGCCAGCACAATCTGGGCTATCTGGGCCCGCAGCTTGGCCAGCTCAGTCTCCAGCGCGCTGATCTTCTGGATGGCATCGTCGTTGGCGGCCGCCGGACCCTGGGGATCCGAGGGGCCCTGGTACAGGCTGGGAAGCGAGCGCCGCCGGGCCGGGCGGATTCTCCGGGGCCGAGGCAAGCGACCGCGGAACGCCAGCCCCCGGGAAGGCCTCGACCTGCTCCTAAACAGCGGCAAGGAATGTTGAGTTTCACAACTGCAAGGAGTACTAGGTGAGGTACCAGGTGAGGTGGTGTCCGCTATATGATGATTAATTTCTCACCGAGGTCTGCCTTCAACTTCCTGCTCCTCCTGCTCCTCCTCCTCCTCCTCATCTTCATCATCATCATCCTGGTCGATCCAGGAGACATCGGCGAGTGAGGCCACGCCATGCTCCTTCCTTCTGCTAACAACACCTGCATCCTCGTCGAATGGATACAGCTGCCACATTGGGTACATTCGCCATAGCATTAGCACGGTATTTGTTAGCATTCCATCTTGTTTGAAATAGTAACCAACTATAACTTAGATTAAAAAAAAAAAATCCTCAGCCATCTGTAGTATCTTGCTACATGTTAGCACACTAATTGTTAGCATGTCAAACCACTGCAGACCAGAGTAGCGCCAAAAAGGTGAAGAAAACTCTGGCAGATTTTTTTTGCCTTCAGAATCGGTGGCGGATATCAGCATTGAGATACCGATACCTGGTCATGATACTCGACCATCCCTATGGGGAATTGATGTAAAATCCTTAAAAATCTACATTGCCACTTTGTTTAGTCATGTTAGCACACTAACTGTTAGAATGTTAGCGTTTCAGAATTGAAAGAAAGAAAAACAGGATACAGCAAGAACAGTCGAGTCTCGTTGTTTTGAACAAACTAACCTAACGCAGACATACTGCATTCCGAAAGCATAGGGTGGGCCGCTGGAAAGAAGAGGGAGGGGAGAAAAAGAGAAAGAGAAAAGGCATGTTGAAAGAAATAGCAAAGAAAGACAGACATCGAAACATGCCAACATTTTTAAAAGAGCTGCTCCGTTTCACTCCTGAGCGACTGTTTATGGTTTGGAGAAGGACAGCGGTCACATAGGTCCATGTCAATAGACCTTGAGACAAGCTGTGGTGTCAACAAGTTGACGCACAGGCAGGAGTCACATGACCTTTTCATACTCCCCGGAAAAGACGCCAGAAAAATTGACAGGTTGACTCCAAACGGTCTTTTTCCACATCTCACACAAAGTTCCACCTGGTAAATTCCCATCTTTGACGATCGTATTGGCTTGTTTTACGTAGGGCTGAATAATTTTGAAAAATCCCATCTCTCACCTGAAAGTGAACCCTGGGGCAGGGTTTGAGAGGCAGGTTGCTCGCTATCCTCCTCACGATACTCCTTGTGGACCCGTAGGGCTTGGCTGATCCAAAAGTCTATTTGTCCCGAAACAAAAACAAAAAAAAAATTCTGACAATTCCGTAATGCAAAGGAGACAGAAATTCATCCATTAACTTACCAGGTCCATTTCGATGCGTTCATATTGTTTATTCATTGCTCCTGAGGCACTGAGAACGGGCTGACTGACACATGTCCAATTAGGGTAGACGTCATCACCATGAAGGAATCTAAAGGACAACCACTCTGCTATATTTATAATACAGCTTGAACCAATATTGCTTATCTCAATCATATTTATGACTATCTTTATACAATTGTAAAAATGCACTTTGTTTGCTAAGTGACGTTTTATAAAATGACAATCTTCCTTGTGTTCATGTTTGGGTTTTTTTTAGAACTTTTTCAAAGACGCACTCGCATCATGTCAAACACACGTGACGTCCATGACATTTACAAAGACAATGCACAACAAAAATGTGCTATTTATCACAAGAAAGCTATCGCGGGCCAAACTCTTTACATCTCACAATTTGAGCACAATCGCTATGTGAAATATTAATACGAAAACAATACCAACGTTAATAAAACATTTGTAGACATATGCCACCTATCATTTCAACTTGACCACATGAAAACTATAATACAAAATGTCATTTCGCCATATTTAAATGAGCTAAAGGAAATAATAAATTTAAAAGCATCATTTGTTCGAGTTTAATCGTACATCGTGCCTACCTGATGCTAAGTGGTTTAGCCATCGTGGCTAACCGGATTGAACCAACTTTGTGGGGCTGCGTAAGCAACGTCAACAGTGTAAAATTGAGGAACGCCTTAACGCAGCTGATCGTGTTTCGCAAAATATATAACATGTATAAAATGTCAAATATACGTAAAGGTACCTTACAATGTCTGACTGGAGGCTTTTCTGACAACTTCTCGAATGTTTCCACCTTGTTTAGCCGTCGGTCATGTCCCGCAAGAGAGGTGACCGATGTGGAGGTAGTCATTAAAATCTTTGAACCAATTGGATTGTGGAGATTATAATATGACACTCTGTTGCAATGCAACACCACCATTGGACAATTTTGTTGATTGTCATTGACTTCAGCCAATAAAATTAAGGTATTTAAACAATGTTATTTTGCGATTGGCGTTCGATCCACTCGTTCAATGCAGAATGTCCAATCACGCAGCGGAACTTTGGTGTGCGTTCGGTTGTAAGTTCTCGTGTGTCCTCGCGGAAACGCGTCGCGTTTCAACAGATGGGAACCATTTACACCGGTAGGTGTAAGATTTCAACGAACGTACCCACTGACGTGCCCCAATATCCAAAACAGTGTGCACAGCTGCTAGCTTAAACGAGCATAGTCGAAGAAAAGGCAGAGGGCCCAGCATTTATTCACTTCTATTATCAAAGGTTGTTTTTAAAAACTGTGACATTTTGTCCCCGGCTCGGCACATTTGCGTCTTGCGTCACCGAGCTTTAGCCGCGACATTTTGTCCCCGTCTCGGCACATTTGCGTCTTGCGTCACCGAGCTTTAGCCGTGGCTGTCTCATGGTTTCGCCGAATACTGACTGAAAGGTAAGGTTGAATTGAGTTAGGTTTAGCTTTAGCATAGCCTAGCCACCAACGACCCGTCTCGGTCTTTTTAAAAGGGCGAAATTTGAGGTGAAACTCGAGGTCGAACAAACGTCGTGAAATATTCATATGTCAATGCATTCAAAAGCTTTATTTCCTTGAGAATTGGCATTTATGTACGTCGTGACATGTTGAGCTCTGTAAATTACATTTAATGAAGCATGCTAGGTTGAAAGCTGTGACCCCAGTATTCAAAATATGAAAAATGATGCCATTCATATGTTTTTAAGTGCTCCAACATTTACTTTATTACTTTATTAGCTTTATCCATGGTAAACAATTGTTGTTATACAAGTGCTCTTATGATAAATGGGTCAACCAATTGCTGCTTTAAGCTTCTTAAATTCCCTTTAATGGTGAGTTCCTAATCTCTGTTACACCATTTTGTTACTTTACAACTCAAAAGATGTGTTCCTAATAATAGCTGTTTTTTTTCTTTCTTTCACGGTTCTCTGGGCATATACTGAATGTATATATGTAAAAAAAAAAACCTTGATAGTGAACTATGTCTCCAGCTAATACAGTAATTATTTTGAAAATTTATTTTTCAATTATTCCCTGATTCAGATTTAAAAAATATATTTTTAACACCCTTTATCAAAAACATTTCACATTTATATAGCAGACAATACGCAAACCTAAGTTGATTATGAGTCTGTTTTGCGAAAGGCAAAGATTTGCAAAATAATGTATGCCCCACCCAAACTGTTTCTAATTTCCTATGTTAATAGTTCAAACTCTCTAATTAAAGCCCAAACAATGATCCCAAAACACTTAAAAGGCCAAGTGTTGTTTGTTCAGGTCACATACATTCAAAGTCGCAGATAATATATGTAAAATGTGAGGATGTGAACCCACAAGATGGCACCAATAATTCCTGCACCTCACATACTTATTTTGTTGGCTTGAAATTTTATTTTATCTGAGTCATGAACGGGATAATTTTTAGAATCATCAATTAAAAACAAAATGAAACCTCGTTATGAGATGGCTTGGAAAAGTAGTTACATTGGCTATGCTAACTGCTTGACTAACTGGCTGTTAAACATTTCTTTTGGGGGTGGTCACAGTCAGGCGGAGGTCGGTTGGATGCGCGTGGCCGCCGGACGGGAGGCGCCATGAGTGCGGAGTTGGATGCGCTGGCGGTGGTGAACCAGCTGCGGGACCTTGCCGCAGACCCCCTCAACCGCAGGGCCATCGTAGAGGATCAGGGATGCTTACCCGGGCTCATTCTTTTCCTGGACCACCCCAACCCGCAGGTGGTCTATTCTGCACTGCTGGTAAGTCAAACGGGAAACCTCGCTACCAATTTTAATCGACTAACCGTTGCTTCATCGAATCCTGTGAAGCGTAACGTCGAACCACTATTTGCACATTTCGTGTGTGCGATATATCTTGCCACAAAATGGCTGCCTGCTGTAAGTATCTCATGTTTGTGTTTTTTTGTTCGTGTCCACAGGCCGTGCGCTACCTGGCGGAATGTCGAGCCAACAGGGAGAAGATGAAGGGCGAGCTGGGCATGATGCTGAGTTTGCAGAATGTCATGCAGAAGCAAGTGGCGCACGCACACACACACTTACACACACAGGCAAAGCTGGGCTGCCATTCTTTTTTTTGGGGTGGGGGGGACACAACATTTTACAATTGTGATTTTTTTTTTTTTAATATCAATACAAAAAATGTACAGAAATAAAAATAGATTTTTTTTTTATATATATTTTTTTTACAAGTGTATATATTAATATTTATAACAATATCGACATGAGACAAACTGCATGAAATGGAAAGGAGCCATTTCGATCCTATAAACCGTCTTTCTCGGTCCACCTTTTCAGGAGCACGTCGCCCGGTGAAACCAAACTGCTGGCCTCGGAGGTCTACGAGATCTTCCAGTCGGCTGGGAAGGAGGAAGCCGAGCAGGCAGAGGCGGCCGCCACCTCCTGCCGACGAAAGGCTCAGTTCTTCCTGGGCTCCAACAACAAGAGAGCCAAGACGGTCGTGCTGCACATCGACGGACTGGACGACTCGGTAGGTGGCCATGGGGCAGGCTCGATGGAGGCTAACACACAAAGTTTGAGAAGTGGTTTCGAGGTTCAGGAAAAAAATAACGAGATTAAATGTGCTTGTTGTTACACCCACCGTCTTAATCTTTTTTTTTTTGAAATCCAAGACAATATATAAGTGCAATTCAGTTGTGTGAATCTTTTTGAATCTTTCTCCTCTCGCTCGCTGCCCGGCGCGCAGACCCGCAGGAGCCTCTGCGAGGAGGCCTTGCTGAAGATCCGGGGAGTCATCAGTTTCACTTTCCAGATGGCCGTCAAGAGATGCGTTGTGAGGATCCGCTCCGACCTTAAAGCTGACGTAAGCAAAAGCGCCGCAGCCATTTTTCTTTTTTTTTTTTCCGAAAACTTCCAAAGGGACAGATATTTTCATGTACAGCGTTGTCATGTGATGAGGATGTGTGGATGAAATGGTTGGGAACGTTTTTTTTTTTTTTTTACTGTAGCATCACAGTATGATGTAATTTCCAGCTGTATTTTGTTGTATTTAAATGTAGGTTGTTTTTTTTTTTCTTTTTTTTTTAATTATATTTTTTGTAAAAACTGTCACGTTAGTAATTTTTTAAATTTGTAAAACAGGAATTATTGACAAATATTTAATCCAAGTTTTATTTCAATTATTTGATAAGCTTTCCCCATCTTTGTATATTTAAAGTCCACATATAAGTGTTTTATTTTATCAGCATTCCTGTTTAATACCTTTCATCTTAAATGTCCAGTATTTTATATTGAATGTCATTTGATTGATTTCAATTTTATTTGACATTTTAAATTGTAAGTGTTGGATTGAATATTTTCAACTTTATTTAAAATGTTATTATTTGTTTCTAATACGTACTTTTATATTTTTGCACTTTTTTTTTTCTTTTGTCTCGTAACTACCATAACATGTTTTTCCATTTTACTTTGGATTCATATTATTAAGGGAAACAAACCACTAAAAATATGATGTGTGACAGGCGCTGGGCACAGCCATCAACTCCACCAAAGTGATGAAAGCCCAACAGGTGTTGAGGACGGAGGACGGGGGAGAGGTGAGGACAAACGATGGCATTTCCTTTTCAACATGTCAAATATTGTGATTATAGATCTGTATGATATTATCTCGGTTTCTTCCTGTATTTTCGAGCTAAATGAAGATTAAAAATACAGTATTTGCGGTCTTCTCCAGGTCAGTACTGCGTATGGCCAAAAGGTGTCAGACTTTGCTCAGCCATGACTTGGACCGAGGTGCTCATGGGTTTTGTCTGCTTGTTTTGTCTGTTGGACAACTGTTCCGTTGATGTATTCATCTTCATTTTTTTATGATGGCACGGATGCTTCCTTTAAAAAAAAAAAAAAAAAAAAAGAAACGGTTTAAACTATTTCTGATCCAGACTGGGTTAACTGAGCCTGTGACTACAGTGGACAGCTCATCATGTTATTAGGTTACAGGGTACATGACAGGGTTAACACACACACACACACACACACACACACACACAAAAAAAAAAAAATCCCATGAACCGTTAGAACGCCCGTTTCCGTCAAACGTCATCGGATTTTGCGGAATTTTAAAAGCCAAATAACTAAGTGCATGTTTTATTTCAGATCTGACCCAGATTGGGCATTTTGTGACCAGTGTAAATCAAACCTGGAAAATCACACGCAACAAGTTTGAATGCTTCTGGTAGCTGACAGCAGGACATCTTGCTTGTTTATAGTACATCTGAATAGCCGCAAGGAAGTACCCGTTGAATCCAGATCTGATCCAGATTGTCATTTTGCATTGTAAACGTACCACTGAAAACTTCCTCAATGTGTCGGAATGTGCGTGTCTGTGTGTGTGTCGCAGCTGTTCATGCCATTCCAAGAGGACGGCGAGGGCGCCTCGGCGGTGGAGGAGAACACGGACATTCCAGACTACCTGCCCGAGGAGGAGAGTCCGTCACAGGATCCGGACAAGGCGGTGACGCGCATGGGCTCCGTCGCGGACGGAATGGGCTGGCTCAACACGGCCGCCAACTTCCTGACTCGCTCTTTCTATTGGTGACCCCGCCAACCCCCCCCCTCCTCCCTCTCCATACCACCATACGAAGTGGGCTCAGCCTGGACTTAATACACACACACACACACACACAAACACACACTCAGCGCTACAGCGTGTGTGTATATTAAGCGTACGCTAGTCGCTGTATATCCCCAAACTCCAGGACTTGAGATCAGCTGACACGAAGGACGCTTGTTCCGTTAAGTTGGGAGATGATTTTTTTTTTGGTGCATGACACACACCCTCCTCCCCCTTTCCGGGATATTTATCATACTAATACTTTCACACTTCAGTTTTTTTATTATTAGCATGCATTAGTGCCAATCCCCCCCCCCCCCCAAAGCTTTTTGGGCCCTTTTTTTTTTTTTTTTTGGGTGCCTTTATTTTTTTTTTTTGAGGGGGAAATTTCTCTGTAATTATTATTTATTCATTGTTGGAGTATCCTTAAAGAGCGCAGAACATGTGGCTTTTTTCCCGTCAGTTTTAGTCCTCCTGGGGTCCGAAAGGTAATAATAATAAGACTAATAAATAGGAGCGAACAAAGGTGTATTTTTTCGGTTGGGAGAATTTGGGCTGGTTTCAGTTGCGCAGATCAAACAATTAAAAACTACATTGAATAAAATGGCCATTTATTGTATTATCTTAATCATAATTAAAATAACTGATGTGAATTAAAATTAGAATACATTTTTTGGTGCTCATTTCATTCCCCTCATCTAAATTTCAAAGATAAAAAATATAAGATAATTTGTTAAAAAAAATGTAAATTAAATCGCGGTACTTTTTGGGGGCGACTTGTTTTAATTTGAATGTAATGTATTTTTTATTTAAGTATAAATTTATATTCAAAAAAAAAATCTAAACATAACAAGTCAATGACATTTTGTGGGCAGTTTCATAACGGTTCCTCTGATGGTGAAACACCCCAAATAAAATACATCATAAACATTTGTTGGATCGCATTAATTTCTCCCCTCAAAATGGCCCCTTATCGAAAAAGCGAGAGTATCCCGATACCACGCGTTCATATTAGTCTCGTGTACAATTTGTCAATGGTGCTTGACCCCCACCTAAATCATCTTACAACATTCTGTCCCGTTTTGTTTTGGTTTTTGCGAGTCACTCAACAACAACAACTACAAAAAAAAAAAAAAATGGGATCTGTGATGCCAAAAGTGCTTACCTCACATCCCAGGTTGACCTGTTATCTACCCGGCATCACGTCTCTCATAATTAACGTCCCGCACACAACAAACCCTGCACAGTGCAGTGCTGACTAGGCCACTTGTCTCGTCTCTTGTTAGTCGAGGTCGTAACGCTGCGGCGTGACCTTAATCCGGCGGCGGCGGCTACTTCCTGGTCAAGCTTTTTTTTTTTTTTTTTTTTTTTTTAACATTGCGTTCCTGTGATTTTCATTTTATTTTATTTTTTGGGGGGCGGGGGTCTATTAATCATGCTCACGTGTTGCTCAGTGTCCTCATATTACATCCGAACGGTAGAAATGTACAGACGTCCACCCGTGTAACATACTGTAATGCTCATTCCTGTCTAATAGACCATAAACTTCAAATTCAACGTTGTTTTTTGTGCATTTTTTTTTTTTAAGCGAATTGACTTTTTCTTCAAACGAGAGGTGTCTTAGGGTGGTTGTGGGGGAAGAGGGAATCCAGCCGCCCCAGCGTTTTGCATGGTGCTGGTGGCCAGGCAGCAGCCGAGGCCCAGCTGCAAGCCCCGGAGCGACGCGGGTGCGACGCGAGAGGAGGAGTGATGTCACTTCCTGCTACGGCACTCCATTAGGTACACACGCATGCAATCCAAGCAGTTTAAAAAAAAAAATTGTTTTTTTTTAACTCATTCAGTACCAGCGAATTCTAGACCAAGTCTGAAAAGACGTTTAAAAACGTCTTTGGGAGTGAATGAGTTAAGAATATTGAATTTGGATGTCGCTTAAATTATCTACAATGTTACAGTTATGCGGTTATGAATATATTTTGCCAGAATGTGCCCAACAAAACGCAACTGAAAGGAATATAAAATTAGGAAAATAAAAATGTATGCTTCACTGTGTCAAGTTATCATATCCCCCAAAAACCCCTCATATAATAAATCGCTCGCTTTTAAAAGCAAATGGAGCTTCCACTTGCTGAACCCGCATTTCAATCTACAATAAATTACATCATCATCAGTATTCATGCAGCCATAAGCTTGCTTTTACTGGTGAATACAGTAGGCGAGGCACTTTATTGTGCATTAAATGACGTCCCGGAGAGCTTCGTATGCTTCCACACAATGATATTATATATGATATTAAGTACTCTTTGAGAAGCTAGTCCACGTCGGACTCCTCGCCGCCATCTCCGCCCGAAAGCCAATCAACGGCGTCCTATCTCTGCGCCGCCTGTGTCTATTTGCATGTGCACGCCGGCGAGCGAGATGGCGGGCCGAGCCGCCGCCATCGGCCGTAAATCCCGGCGGCGGCGGCCGGGGTGGCGGGAAATGATGTGACTCTGGCAATTTATGTCAAATAACTTTTTGAGGACGCGGTGAGCGCGGCAGGTGCGATAATTCTTCTCCCTTCCCTGGGAGGTTTAATTGAGACATTTCTCTTGATCTGTGTTGTTGAGATGTAATGTCGCTCGTTATCGCGCCTGAGCGAAGGTCACGCTGACTGTTTGAGCGGCCCGTGGAGTATATTACCGCCAGCGAAAGGCGCAACGTAGTCGGCTAGACACGAGTCTCCTGACCCTGACGGGAGCGTCATAAATCATCTCTACGCATTGAAATGAATGGAAATGCCATTAATCCGTTCCAGACTCGCGCCCAAAAATGTTTTTTTTTTTAACAACTGATATTTGAGCAACACATTTAGTCAATGTAACGGTACTCACAGTCACATTCTCTTGATCCTCTGCGAGGAGCTCAGAACACTTTTATGTGCATTACCCATTGTGCGTTATCATTAAACTAGCTAGGCTGAAGGCTAAGCGACAAAGCCATGGATTTTTAAAAACTTCTTTTTATTGATTTTTTGGGGGGGTGTTCCTGAGACTTTTTCGTGCATCCTTTTTATGACTGACATTTCCACACAATTTCACATCACTCGGTGAAACTGGTTATAGGGGCAAATTTTTTCCATCTTTACAATATCGAATCCTCCAAATGATAGTCTGGCTGGAACGTTTGTCAACATAATGTCATATTGTCTTCAATACAGGGCGGGGATGTTTTTTTTTTGGTCTCCTCACTTGAATTCATCTGATGTGGACTCAGCAGGTGCTGCTGTTTTGGTTAGCAACCGGGCTCCAAATGAGCTCTGTGATCAACATTTTTTTATGTACGTGTGTTGCAGCAGCTGTTGCATGCATGTGAGTGTTGATGAGATTGACACGTACAAAGTTCATAATTGTGGTCGTCGCATTATTGTCCCCACCGCCTTCGATGATTTGGAAGGAAGGCAGGTTGGCTTGAGTTGGGGTGGCGCTACGCCCTCTGTGACACCACCACATCCGCCCGGCGACAAACGCTCCTGGCGCGCTCGATTGGTGGGATGAATTATGGCTGTTGAGAATTAAAAGGTCCCCCGGTGTCAAAATAATTCATGATATTATGCATATCGAGTCCGGATATGTGGATTAGGAAGATAATAAAGGCGGCGGCGTTGGCGTATCGACTGCGAGGGTGGCGGGTTTGGCGGTGGGTTCAAGGTCCAACAAGTGCGTGCGCGGATAGGCCCGTCAGTCAGCTTTCATGTGTGCCGCTTCATGTCTCACACACACACACACACACACACACACACACACGCACACAACCAGAGATTTGAGCATAATTGTCCCAAAACTGCTCATCAGCGGATCTGCCTGCCGCCATTAAGGGCCCGGCAATATGGTGTGACATTCGCATTCGCCTTTGTGACAGGTTATTAGAGCGCCGTAATTAAGCCGACTACCCTGGTGTACAAGAAGAGAGTGAATTGTTAAAAACACACACACACACTCCCACGCATTTAAATGATACATGAAAGTTGTGGATTTTTTTTTTTCCACTCAGGTGAGAGTGGAAGGATTTGGATTTTTCATATGTGAGACTTCAGCTCGCTGAGGAATTGAAGGATTAGCTTGGCAAGTGTTTTGCGATTTCTCTGGCTCAGGTTAACAGCGCTGACAAAAAAATGTGAATGTGAATTAAAAAAAAATTTTTTTTTACCTTCTTGCTTGGGCCCGACACCGATCGATCAGCCAATATAAGCGCTTTTAAAATCGGCAAAAATCTGCCCTTTTTATTCGGATTTTTGCCCATATTTCATTTTTTTACTCATCGTAGCATGAGACAAAGATGATGACATTAAACTCCCCAAAAATTGGCTGACCAAGTCTTGTAAAACAGTCAAATGCTCTGCAATGCTCAAATTCACATCTGTTGTAAGCAATAAAGGAACAAAAAAAAAGGTGTATTTTTAATGTGTTTGTATTTTTTTCCCCCATCAAATTAGCCCCACAAAATTTTCAAACCTGCCTCCAAAAATCAATTCGTTTTTTCCCCCCTCCTTTTGAGTAATTTCCCACAGAATTTTAGTTTCAATATACAATGGTAATGTTTTTTGTTTTTTTTTAACGGTTGTATGACAAATGTTCAAATGTTACTTGTGACACGTTGCGTGTTGAGAAAATAAACGTATAAATGCTCCTCCTGGAATTGTGCTAGTCTGCATTGTCCAAATGTTGTCGTCGTTCAGTGTGCGACTGTGTGAAAATCCGAGTTTGGGGGGGTGGATTAGTAAAGGTGCGATTTAAAATTTGCGCTGGCTATTACACAACTTAAGACAACAAGTGGACGTTGTTATGAGCAATGAAGGCCCATCTGCTCTGCCCCCACTTGCGTCCACATGGCGTGTGAATATGATAATACCTGAAGAAATGGAATCACAGAAGCCCCGCCTCCTTCTGTAAATCCCGTTTGTGTGGATTCAAAGCAAACGTCTCCTCTTTAGCAGGGCTCCAGGAACGTGTCGAAACGTGTTTTTAATTGACCGGATCCAAAGGCCACCTTCCGAACAGCAAAAATGTTCATGTTAAATCGTAGAGCAGCGGGGGTCTGTGTCGTGTTTGCCTTTGTGGCACGTTCGCTGAACAGAAGGTTCCCCCCCCCACCCTCCCCTCCTTCATAACGGTGGCAGATGGCTGCAGATGAATCCCTCATAATCATGTCAGGACGGCTCGTCCGATCCCGATTCATCTCTTTAAACACATTTCATGCGTGCACAAAGATGGAGACGGCCGTGCCGCGCCACAAAAAAAAAAAAAAAGTACACAAAAAGATTGTCCTTGCAAACAAGCGTTCCCGCTCCTGAACGCCACTTAATCATCGGGACTCCTGTTCTCGCGCCGCGCAACCGCTATTGGCCACCGTTGCAACCAGGATCGTCAATAGACGATGCATCCTCGGTCACTGTTTGCGATCGGCACGAATCCCGACATCACACGAGCGCCGCAAATTGCCTTTGCCGTAACCGCGATAACCGCACCCGCGTTTCCTATTCGCCGCAATCGCTCCGTCACATTCAACTTTCCGGATACCGTTGTTTCTACATTTGTTCGGGTCCGCCATCGTTGGACCGTAGCTGTCTTTGCCGCATCCGGTACGGTGACGGTTGCGGCGAACGTCGACGTATCGGTGGTAGTGCGCCGGAAACGGTGACCCCGGAAGCACAATTTGAAGTTCTATTCTAGAAAAAGAATCCAATTTTAAACTAGGGGTTCGACCACATGCAAGGAAGCCCCCCCCACCCCCCCAGCATCTGTCCCCCTCTTCCTTTCCATACCGTTACGATACTATTGAATGCAGACATGCCGCCCTTATAAAGTATAAATCTTTTTAACAAGCTTTCATTGAGTCCTGCAAGGGCGCTGACAATTTGCCATAAAATGAATTGTCACATCTATATCTATTTTTTTTTCTTTTCCCCTTTCCATTTTTGTGCGCCCCTTACCCTTGCACCTCCACACGTCAGCCATGATAATTGTGGATCAGGTGACGCCGTTCTCACCTCATTTCAGGGGCCACGCTCGACTAAGGCCATTCTCTCCACTCAAAAGGCCACATCATTGCACAACCCCCCCCCCCCCCCTTCTC